>NC_134518.1:22794185-23100614 GCF_027942865.1 Odontesthes bonariensis | reverse complement strand
AACCGCCTACTGCGTTCTGCTGCTGGTGAGAACTAGCATCACTGTGATTCTGAAACTATGGACTGTGCAGAATATATCACATGTTATTGTAATGGAGCAGGCTAATTTCTGGGACTTTCTATCTGGAAGTGATGCTAATTGGTGGGATTGCTGTAGAGCTCAGTCCCACTGTTTGTTGCTGTGTCAGCAAAAAAAAGCAGTCGATCATTTTCCCCGACAGAGTGCAACAAGTACTCCAATCAAAAGGTGCGGTGCGTTTAACAAGGGCACATAAGTTTGACATAAGTTTCACTTTGATGCATTCACATTAACATGACATCATCTTACACTTGTGTCACTTCCTGGTTTGGTTTAGGCAACATTCCTTAGTTTAGGGATAGAAAACAAAACAAAACTACTTGGTTATTGGAGAAAACTATCATGGTAAGGGTGTAAAATACATTATTTTTATAACATCACTGTCACCTACACCATTGTTTCAGCCTTAGGGCGTTCCTCAAGGAAGAAATCTTTTTTCCACTGATCTTGAGCAAGGCCCCAGAAGGTCGAAACGTTGATCAATAATCAATGATCATGATCAATTTGGCTGCCTGTGGAGCCAGAGTGTGCAGCACTTTTTTTCTTTTCAATGATCTGCTCCTAGTGATCAGCACCTCACTACAATCTTCGGTGGGCTGCATATGACTGAAATTATGGTCTTTGTGCTACGCCACCGTCACCTTTTGACACCTTTGATGCAGTTGCCCTCGCAACCACTACAAGTTGCATTATTGTTAAAAGTAATAGATGTGGAAAAGTAATCATCAAGTCTTAGAAAGAAATCTCTTTTTTTCTCTCACAGTGTAACTCTCCAGGCCAACAGATATACACTTTGTATGCTAGAAGCTTCCAAATGACAGGAATGCCGCTAACTACCCCATAGATTCAAATACAGTGAGAACAGGATTTTCAGTAAAAAAAAAAAAAAAACTGAAGTGACTCTGTATATAACTTGCACACGTGCCAATATCTTTTACACCAGAAACACAGAGATCACACCGATTTGTGTGAGAAAGCCTCGCAATAGTCGTGGCACAACTGCGTCAACTGGACTCATCTTTGTTCCTTGAACAGTACAGGTTAAAGACCAACTCTGAGGGATTTCTCCTTCAGAGTCGGTTAGAACGTTTCAATTAACATCACCATGGCGACCTCAAATGCCACTCAGTAATTTGACAATCGAAATCTTCTCTCATCTCTGTCCTTTTTACACAGAAGACGGGCGGTTTCAGCAGCATAATTTCTTCAGAAATTGTCATGTTCCAATTTTATTTTTCTAAATAACTTTCAATGTTCATTACAGCTCTTTGCACTGGTCCAAGTAGCCTTAGGAGAAAAACTGGACTTACACTGGCTGCATAAGGTATTATAAACATTTACATGTTCAGCTTTCTGTATTAACTTTGCTTATATTGCTAAATATAATATTTGCTTGGTCTCTGCACAGATTTTCCTCTGTTTTGGTGTGATATTCATCGCTCTTGGAGTCGCGGGAATAAGTATCAAGTGGAAAAGAGAATGGCCGATTGTTCCTCTTTCACTCCAGGTACAGTGGGAGTACAGATCATTAGTGTAAGCATCTCTGCTTTTAACATGGCTCTTAGTTGTTTATGACCGTCATGTGTTTTTGTACCTCTTGGTAGGCCACGGCTCCTTTCTTGCAGTTTGGTGCTGTTGGAGCCTTAACTCTGCTAAGCTCGTTTGTCTTCCAGAGCTACCACATGGCCAAAGGCGGTACGTGTCAGACACTGGATATGGACGACATTTTACCAGACACATATACAGTTACATAAAAAGAGTCTGTCAACTATGTGAAACAAGTGGCATTTCTGAACTGGTTACATGTGAAAGGTGACCTGAGCCTCACTTAGAGACAAACAGGATCTGACTGAACCAAAAACGATCAAACAGTTGAACTTGTCATGTCTTTATCACTCAGAAATGAAACATGTTTATTTAGTAACCCACTGAACTCACTTTAGCAGCACAACTTCCATCAGAAATGTTCTGATGGCTGTCTGATTGAGAAACGTTTTTTAAAGCAACGACAGGTGAAAAGGACATTTGGATTTTTTTTTAAAGTGGGGTTGTGTGGAATACCTGAGTGTCTTACCTGTGGTCATATAATCAGTGAGTTGGTCAAGCAGACCTTTGCCATCTAAAACAATATTACACTGATATTGAAAGTATAAGAATTTAACACAACCACAGTTTTAAAAAAATGAAATACTCAGTCAGCCACTGTGTTGCTGATTTACTTGTGTGTTGTCTTGTTACATAACATTTTCCCTAAAGCCATGGATTGTTGCCCAGATATTCACCTGTAAAATGTGTAGACATAGGTGCTCTATTCATTTTTCCCCCAATAATTTAAAGCTGCCGAGGCTTGGAGTTGGTAAAGCAGCCTCATGACAACTCCCCTCACTGTGCATTGCACTTTTTCCCCTCACAAAATATCACTTTGATATAAAATTTTGCAGAAAAGTTTGGTAATTGGCACCTTCTGTAACTGGAGACATGCCATGTGTTTGTTTTTTTTTTGTTACCTGCAGGTTCTTGCACAATCTCTCAGGCTTAGAAGCTGTGTTGTTGGTGAGAACTTTACGGGATGCTTCAGTCACTGTAAAGCAGCTACAGTCCTACATTTCATTAGTTTGCAGTTTATGCAGGTCTATAAAGACGCTTGTGCAGACTTTTCCAGTTCTGAGTAATCTCTATAATTCTTCTTCCAAGGTCCTGTGAAAGTTATTAGTTCGTACCAAACAGTCTTCCTTAGGAGCAGCAGATGTTGTCATTGAGCAGACATGCACTTTGTCTCCTTGAATGGAACCCGTAACTTTCAGAGTAGTCTTTAACAAAGAAGTTCACATAGTTTATCCAGCCCGGACTGTGAGAGAGTGCTCAATAAAGTAGAGCTCTTTGTATTTTTTAGTAATTTCTTTTGTCAGTTGTAACCGGTCAAGTGACGAACACCACATTAACATTTTATAAATGAAATCATCCCGATCCATTCTGTGTAACTGCATAATAGCTGCTTTGAAAATAAGAGAAAATCAATTGTACAAGTCAATATGAGATGGATTTCCATGTGTCTTAAAGGTGGGAAGATTACGTGAGTAACACAAAACTCTTGCAATAGATCAAACACAGCATGTCATTGTCTATGTCTAATTATTTGAACAGTCATAAATTCAACAAATGGGAATTGCTTGTGATTCACAGTGACTGGAGAGAAACATTATAACATGATAACTCCTGTAGTGGACAAAAGAGATACAAATGAATAAAAGGAGGGTGTCTGGTACGGAATGGGAAAACCACAATTGAAATGTATCATTCTCCCATTGGAACATTCTACTCATGAAAGGGACTTCTGCAGAGAGCTTGTGGTCAGAGTGAAGGCAGCGTAAATAGCTTAAATATTATTGTTTTATTTTGATTTCTCTAGGATCTAAGTTCCTGATTGCATTGGTATTTCTAACCGTGTCAGCTGCCATCTTCCTGTGTCCCCTGATCATCCAGTCGCCTTGTTTGATAAGCATGGAGAGTTTACCTGAGAAGCCGAAACTCTTTGGCCACAGAGGCGCACCGATGGTGAGCATCCTGTTTGACTTGTCAGCACCCTAAAGATAAATATGGTGCGCCTTGCAACGCGTTGGAAAGCTTTGGAAAGAGCTGCAGAGCACTGGAACTCTTAACACTGAATTTAATTTGCATATTACTTATTTTATTTGAGTTGCTATCAACTTGAGCAAGCGGTTTGGGGTTAAAAAGGTTACTTGATTTAATGTACTTATGCTGAATCAGTGGAAAAAAAGATGAGAAAACAAATTAGAGAGATTTTATGTAAACTTTGCACTCTTGCTCTCGGTTCGGTAGTTTTTGAACGTGCAGCTATGTTGATTGGTTGATCAATGATTTATATGAAGCTTTAAAAAGTTGTAGTCATTTCAGTCGGGACCAAGAAATGTTAAATAAAGTATTGTATCACGGCAGTTTTCAAGTTATAACAACTCAGATGTTCCAATTGTTTCTTGCTTATATATTTCAATGAATAAAAGAACAGAAAAAACAAATGTGCATGACGTCACCTCGGATGATCTCTAACTCTAAAACTCGAGCCCGCAAGCACGAGACGGGAGTAACTTTTGTTTGTCATCATATCGACCTCACTCACATCAGTAATTATACAGTAATTATATCAGTAATTAACATCTTTCACCAGATATTTTCAGCCTCAAAGCAATATGCTTCAGACATTAAAATACAGCTTATCTGCTATGATGAAGAGTCATGATGATAATTATTTTTAATGAAATTCCAGCAGTTGCATATAAATGCTCTCAAATTACAGCAGGGCAACTTTGATTGCTTCACTTTTCGAGTCTTAAAGAACATGGATTGCACTACACTTTATGTGTTTATGGTCATTACCAGAGTGAGCTTTTTAAAAAACGCTCGTGCAGGCAGTCGCACTGCAGCGGAGAGGTCGGTGGTGTGGATACAAACATGCAGCTGCAACGGAGCACTTGCCCACAAACACGCCAAGTTCCAGCACGAGTGAGGCTGTCAAGAGAACAAATTCAATTTAATTAATTTAATTAGGATCAGAATCAGAATCGGAATCAGAATTAGAAAAGATTTTATTGCCAAGTAATTTTCACATCACAAGGAATTTGGCCTGGTCTGTTTGGTGCAATAAAACAAAAAATATAATAATGATAAAATAAAATAATAAAATATAAAATAATAAAAATATATGTACAAACTTAGTACCATCATGTTCATAGAAAATGAAAATAAGCTTTTATGAAGCATTACCTTTAACCTTTCATTTGTAATCAGCTTCTAAAATCCTTCCAAACGTATCGATTCCTACGTTACCACTAGAAAATACATTTCGACTAATAATCTGTTCCCTCAAATATCTGAAACCACGCTGCCTTTTCATATATTTACATAACAGCAAACAGTCCACCCAGGCTCAGGTGTAAGCAAAAGTTGTGTGAGGGCCCCATATGCTGTTCAGCTGCGTCCTCGTCAGTTTGCGCTGCTGCTGGGTCACCAACAAGCTCCATTTAACAGAGTTTAAAGGGTTGTGTGTGTTCACACTGCTTTGGATAGTACATGAGTGTGTCTCATCCATATGTCCTCACCGTGTTAAGCTTGCCCCAGAGAACACCATGATGTCGTTTGAGAGGAGCATTGCATGCGGAGTGACGGCCTTCGAGACAGACGTGCAGCTCAGGTACAATAAAAATATGTTTGCCTCGTTCGTAGAACTGAGTTGATTTATGTCAATTTAGCAGCACTGTGGATGTCAGTTCTGTGTCAGATATAGACCAAAACAATCTGCCCTTCAAAACTCATCTCTACAGATGTTGAATAACATACGAATGATAAATGAAATATATTGTTTCATGTGTTTTTGGGTATAATTTCATCTTTAAGTATGCTACTAATTGTCAGTATCTCTTGAATTTAGTAAAGACAGAGTTCCCTTCTTGATGCACGACAGTAAGTCTGAGTTCCTGCTGAGAACAACGAACGTTAAAAAGAGGTTCCCTAATAAAACATTCCAACGCAGCATTAACCTGACCTTTGAGGAGTTGCGGAGTCTGAATGCGGGGGAATGGTTCCTTAAGGTGAGGACTGCGCCTCCACACATGCTTGACCGCACATTTGCAAGCTACAGTCAAAATCTCCAGATACATGAAGCATCAAAGCTATCTGACTTTGCAGACGGATCCTTTCCAAACATTGTCCCGGTTGTCTGAAGAGGAGAAGGAAACAGCAAGAAATCAGACAATACCTTCTCTGCGTCAGCTTCTGAACCTCTCCAGACAGCACAATATCTCAGTGATATTTGACCTTTATAGTCCTGACCAGAAGGTAGACACTGTGGACACAGTCAAGACTATTTTAGAGTCTGGCATTGACCCAAGCCTGGTAAGTCTAATCCCTGTCGGAGTGGTGGAGACACTTCATTCTAAAACACATTATCAAAGCATTCTTATTTTTTCATAGGTTCTCTGGCTTCCTAAAGATGAGAGAGACTACGTGCAGGAGACTGCTCCAGGTTTCATCCAGGTTTACGACAATGACACTGAGATGCTGGAAAAAGGGGGAAGCTACCTCAATGTCAAATACAGCCAGCTGAGTGTGGAGAGAATCAGGTAAAAACAAGGGTAATACAGTCAAGCCACATTATCTGCTGTATGTCAGCTGGTCTACATGATGAGATTAATTAGATTATAGCTATAGTTCAATTATGCTCCTTATTTGAGCAAGGGCAATTATCCAAGTATACATGGTGGGGAATCTAGCATGCTGAGACATGGAGGTGTGAGATCAGCCCCCAGGGACCACAGATTTATGTAATGTCCCAGCCCTGCAGTGTTGTTTGATTGACAAATAAACCAACCAGTTACTGAAGAATGGCATGCAGTGTGGCAACATGTTGTAAGAGGTCTCCGTAGGAACTGTTGACACCGCCTTGCTTTCCTTTAAAAATTTCCACATCTCTTGTCCCCTAAATGTTTTACTGGCACTGCTAGCAGGAGTCATGATGCTCCTAATGTGCAGGGTCAGTCCAGTATGTGTCTTCATCTTTTCACATACAGCATCTTGCAAAAGCTGCGAAGACAAACTGACCTCCAAAGGATTCAAGATTCAAAAAGCTTTATTTATCCTGAAGGAAATTGCTGTGCAAAGGAAAATAAAAATAAAAATATAAATATAAATAAATAAATAAAATAAAATAAAATAAAATAAAGCTAACCGAAAATAACATAAGTAACTGAATACAATATGTGGAAAAAGGGATGAATTTAAAGAGGAAGGAATCTCTGCAATGTTTTATTGTGAAACGCTTTTTTTGGAATTATGGTTGGAGCAAAGGAGGGTGTTACTAAGTTCTGAGCATGTCCCAGACTTTTGCCTCACTCCCTTTTCCTCTTGTTACTTTGAAATTGCAAAAAGTTAGAAATAGTTACGTACTTTCACATCTTACAATCCTCAAGTGTGTCTCTTCCTTTTGGAGATCAGATCATCATCTACTAACTCAGCCTGCCTCAATGACAGAAAACGTGTTCATATGATTTTTATTTCATTGTTGTTATATTTTTTTTTATGCAAGCAAATGCAAAAATGATCATATACGATCAGCCATAACATTATGACCACCTGCCTAATATAGAGTGTGCTCTCCTCATCTTGCCATAAGAGCTCTGACCAGTCAAGGCGTGGTCAAAGAACATCTGAGGGTGTCGTGGAGTGTCTCGTACCAGGACCTTAGCAAAGGATCCTTTGGGCCCTTCGGATTGTAGTTAGGCTCTCTGTTTATTGGACTTGCTTTGCACGAATGCCATCAGAACCCATGTGATTGGTATCTGGAGAGTTTAGAGGTCAGGGGAACACCTCAGGCTCTTTGACATACTTTTTAGCCCTTTCCTAAGATATCCCTCTGTGGAAATCTGCTCATTACCAGATTGGTGTTGGTATACTGTATGGCTCTAGGGGGTGATTGGTCTGCAGAAATGTCTAGGAAGGGGGCAAAGTACTCTGTGAGTACCAGGATGCAGGTTTCCCCAGCAGAACATGGCACTGGATCAAGATGAGAAGTGTCAGTGATTTTATTGTTATGGCTGATCTGTGTATATATGATATATATAATTATATGGAGAGATGGGGAGGCGTACTTAATCCGCAATAAAGTGTAGGTGGGTGGTACGTGTCAAAGTGACATCTGCATAAATGCCGGCACCCAACATTTCCTGGCAGAACATTGCATTGTTGAGGAGATGATCAATATTAATCTCTGCACCTGTCAGTGGTTGTAAAGCTGTGGCTGATGGATGTTTGTCTGCAGTAAGTGGGTGTATGCCTGTATGCCAAAAATCTGTGTAAAACATTTATGGTGATCTTTTATTCTACATTTTACATACACATATATGTATATACACATTGCAAAAACTGCACCAACAGAGAACCTCCAGTGCATTTGGCAGGTTTTAATATTGCAGCTGGTTGGTGTATTTACAACATTACATTGCCTGGCCCATGCAATATGCAATATGGCCCGTGCAATATGAAAATATTTATGGTTCTGGTTTCCATAGAGGTTTGCATGTGCTGCATTTTGTTTCTGATGATGTGTCTGTATCTGACAGAGAACTCCGAAAGGAGAACGTTACAGTGAACCTGTGGGTGGTTAACGAGCGCTGGCTGTTCTCTCTGCTGTGGTGTGCAGGAGCCGGCTCCGTTACCACCAACTCCTGCGACCTCCTAAATGAAATGAAGGAGCCTGACTGGCGCATGGTAAGCAACACATAACAGCTGCACTTACAGGAGACGCTCATTTACTCGCCTCCCTGTTCATTTCATCAACCCAGCATGTAATACCAGCATTTCCAAGTTCTTGTTTTAGACAGTTTTCTACCACTGTTTTCCCAGCTATGTGCCACACTTTGATCCTGCGGCCATGTTTGTGCGTTTCAGGCACCTTCCAAGTACAGAATGATATGGATTTTGGTGGATGCGGCATCAGTTTTGTTAATGGTTGGGCTGTACATCTTTCAGTGGTAAGCTGAGCACAACTTTGCTTCCCAAATGTTTGTGTTTTTTCTTGACAACAGTGAACAAACTGACTTTTCTGCTTCACTGTTTCTGCCAGGAAAACATGCTGCTCCTGCTGCAGAGAAGGTACTTACATGTCATTATATCAACCAAATAATCAGTTTATCAATGAATTATTATGCATTCTCATTTTACAAACAAGTAAATGTTTGGCTCCTTGGTTTTTTGACTTTTTAGCAACTATATCGACAATGGTGATGATCGTAAAAAGGCTAACTACCAATAAGTACATGATGGCCATTGAGGTTTTGGACTCAGTGTTTGACCTTAATAACTGTAATGTAAATAAAATTACATTGTTTCTGTACATAACAAATGATGTGTCTTTACAAAATAACACTCCAGAGGATTTCTTTCTTTTCTTTATTTCTGACAGAGAGGCAAAGAGACGGCAGTTCAGTCCAGGATGAGAAAGAAATGTTTCCTTTCTTAACCGCCGTGTAGTTTCGACAGACCTCAGCAGCAGATGTTTCACCCCTGAAGCTGTCCTACATCCTTTTCTGCTCCGCCACAGCAGATCGGAGCTGTAAAAGGAATAAAGCTGGAGTGTCAGTTTATGAAACCATTAAATGTAGAAAGTAATTTACTTTTTACTGAGATTATAAGATGTAAAGCAAATGTCACAAAAATGCTGCTGGGTGGCAGGTTGTTACATAGGTTGTTACTTGAGTTTTTATGTTTTATTGTTCATCTCTTGCTACTGAAAATAAAGTGCCTTTGACTTTCTGATTGTACAACATGTACTGTTAATCTGCGTTATTTAGTCTTGGCACTTTATTTCTTAAAAAAGGTAATTGTTTCACCACTTCAGGAAAGATGCGTATGTAATTAGAGCCAAATACACTAAAACTTCTTTTGTTTTTTAACCGAGTCCTGTGTCTGCATCTTATCCTTCACTGCACTCTGTACTCTAAGGGGAGGAATAAAAACTTGTATCTGGGCAAACGTATGTGTTGAGAATAAAACTGATTGGATTTCTTAGTTTGACATGCAAATGCTTCCTTTTTATGTATAAAAACTAATCTTTGATAAACACCAAGCTTTGTTTTCTACATTCTCATTCAGTGTCAAACCTCAAGAAGCATTTTAGAGATATTTTAAGAGTCGACACATATATGGGCCTCAGTTTTCTGCACCCAACTACTGTGAAAGGATGTAAAGAATGGAAACCGACAGAACTGCCTGTTAAACCCATCCACAGGAGTCCTGCTCCATCAGCGTCCCTGCACCCTAACTCCATGTCACAAAACTAACCACTGGATCTCCACTGCCAGTTTAGTAAAAGCAATTAAGTTTAGTAAATGGCAGATATTACATCATATATGAAAAAACAAGCGAAATTTCACAGTTTAGTCATACCTACAGTGGACTCGGACATTATTCAGCCCACATCACCTGTTCACTTTCTCATGTATATTTAATATGAAGTGTTGCCATTTTTGCCAATTATTCCACACTCAATTACCAACAAGGACAAGATGTTAAACCTAGAAATTATTTGCAAATGTATTAAAATTATACTGTACTAATAACAGCTGTAACTTTTTATTTGTAACCCACAGTGTACATGAAGAAAAATCCTAAGAGATTTCTGGCACATGTTTGTATTGTGTAATTTTCATTTACAGATAGTACAATAAGTACAGTAACGCTGAGATACATGTGTTTCACTTTAATACTGAACTCTCATTTATTTCATAATTATGCAGAAAGAATAGATAATTTATTTTGTTATCTCTTTTCTTATTTGTTACAAACACATTTTCATGCAGGGTCAATTTTTGTAATTTCATGCCTAAAATAGTATCTTTAGTAAGTTGTACAGATTGTTTTACGAAAGCAAAGTATGTGGTACTTATGTAAATATCAGGATAATTTATAATCCAGCCTGGGAGTCAGCCCTATTTTCTGCTTTCTGCTACTTATCTAGATTACAACATTAACAAGCTCACCATGGATAATAAAAATAACTCAAAATCCATGCAGCAGGATCAGAAAAAAGCCCTTTTCATGAAAACCTGGCGCCTACATTACCCACAATCCAGCACGTTCCCCAACAGTGGAATTGAGATTTGGGTGTGTTATGCTAGTAGCTGCTAAGGTAGCGGTTTTTGTAGCCTCGAGCCTCTAGCCTCTAACAGGGATGAGGATCCGGCTTAATAGCTCCGGTAAGCAAAGTTATCTAAACTACCTACTTATTTTTATTTTAATTTTCAAACGAGTAGCCTTCAGTCCCCGCTGAATTTGAACCACTTGAGCTAGCCTAGCAGTTAACGTTTTCACTCAAAAGAGCTAACCTGCCTGATACATAAAGTCGGTGGAGTTCTCCTTTAAAACTGTGATTTATTGATTTTTGTAGCACTACTCTATCGCGCCACAAGATGGCGCACACTCCAAAGTAATACAAACTGGGTAACTTCATGCAGATAATAGTATAAATTAAATATGACTTACAGTAACCTCACAAACAGGCTAATAACAACTGATGAGAACGTGCTGTAGATATAAGCTTTCTGCAAGTGCCATTGTGCACATTTATAAAACTGGTACTGGCCCAAAAAGGTTGGACCAGCCGGTCTTTTCCACGAAGGCGAGGCATGTGTTTGTGCACGTGTATATATATGTGTGTGTGTGTGTGAGGGGAGGAGGAACATGCCAGGCTCCTGGGCCGTTTTACCCCAAACTTCTGGAAAGTTAAATTGAAGTAAACAGTCCCGCCTTGTCACATCTTAAGCTCACGGTGTGGGTGTGGATCACACTTGCGACCGCTGCAGCAACAAACTGGGAGCGTCTTGCAAATGGATTTTATTTTCAACTTAGAGATATATTAAAAAAAAGTATTTTAGATGACTTTTCGAGTTGTAAACAGCATGGTGCATAAATATGGTAAGTGCGGTCATGTCTTCGTCTCCCTCACTAGAGTCTCAGGGTAGGGTTTTTGGGTTGATATCAGCGTATTGCTCCATCAAAGTTACTGCTCTGTTTTTTTTTTTTTTTGTCGCTGCTTAGGTTTTAACCTCAGCTGTAATCCCCGGAGAAACACGAACTTTCTCTTTTTTTCTCTTCTCCCCCTCGGGTAATGAAAAAGTTAACCGGAATTTCCACTTCCGGGCTGCAGTTGATTATTACTGTCTCTATCGTGTTGTTCGGGCTGAGGTAGGACACTGTGAAGTAGTAGATTTACCTTCGTGATGTGCATCATCTGTGATGTGTTCCTCTCCACCCACCGGGTTCAACAACACACTGCAGTGCTGCTTTATGTAGGGAGAAAAATGTGCGACTTAACTCTGTCTGATTTGCCTCATCTTCTCAGGTAAAGACTATTTGGTTAGATGATCGTGTGATTCCTACACACTTTATTTTGGGATGCCAAAATCCAGGAGAGGATTGGCAGGAGAGATGTCAGCAACAGTTGTGTCAATTGAGTAACTGTCCAGCTTTGGCAGGAATAAAGTTGTTCCAGCTCCTGCATTGTGCCCAATCTATACGTGCCTTTGGATTAATAAATGTGTTATAAACAAAACCACATATTTCAAGAGGTAACAAAAGCCTCTTTCACCATTTGCTCACATTTTACCATCAGGGTGGTGAATTGAAAATCATCCTTAGATCAACTGATGCCAATTTCTTATTTTTACATGGTCTGTGCCTGAATTAGATGGCCTCGAGGGTCAATTCAGATGTGAGATGTCAGCTTTAGCAATACCGTATAGATGTCCCTGTGAACGTCTGTTCTGAGCATGTATGTATTTTGTGAGGCAGACACAGAGAGGGCGGTGGGGCTGCTCAGACAATACCAGGCCAACCTGACCAGCCCGGAGGAGCAGGCCTTGAAGACCAGCGTGGGCAAAGTGTCAGCCATCTTGGGCAGCCAGCTGTTCCAAGCTCTTCTTGGTAAGGAAAAAAAAAAAAAAAAAAAAAAAAAAGCACTGTAAAACTGCTTGTTTTGCAGCGGAGTCGTTTGAAACTCTGCCCTTTGGCTGAGATTACAACAGACATTTCTCAGCGTGTACTTTCAAAACTCTCCTTTGCAACCCGATCTGTTTGGTTTGCTGCACTTTGTTGTCACACTGTTTATTTGCTGTAGCTTATGCGTGTGACTTGCTGCAGGCGGACACAGGATGGTGACTGGGTCAGGTTGTATTGATTTGTATGGGACCATAACTCAGTCTAAATGTTTCCCAATTAACTCTTATGAAAGAGGCCTTTCAGTACTCTTCACAAAGGTTTGCTGTATGTCCTCCACCTCTGTAGCATACTCAGATTGTAATGAAATCCCATTAAAGCCACACTCAACACGGCCTATATATAGACTGAGATATTATAAACCCAGACTGTTTCGGTACAATTCTTCCCCGAGCCTTAACAAAATGGCCTCTTTTGTACCATATGCCTCATGAACTTGTGTCAACATGATGTAGATCATTTCTCAGGAAACTCGACTGCCCTCTGAGTAATTGTAATATAGTGATGCTGCGGCTGTAAACACTAATCCTGGAGTGCGCCTAGCTTCTTGTCTGAAGAGCTGCTGTTATTACACTATATGTAACCACCTACACCTTCATGACAAGTTTGGGGTTTTTATTGAAAGAGCTCGGGGGGGTTCAGCGCGAACCTTCCTTCCTTTTGGAGCACATAAAACACATTTCTTTGGTTTAACCAATGGTTCAGTGGACCTTCTAATTACCACAGCCATGTTGTAATGATGCTCGCCCTTGGGTCCGCTATTGCTTCTGCTGACCCACTGCTGCCTCTTTGCTGGGGATCTGAGGAGCACAAGCTTCCATGACTTTGGCAGCCATAAAAAAAAAAGAAAAAAAAAAAGAAAGGCAGCACGGTTGTTTTTATTCGTGATGCACACAGAGGCGGGCTTCCTATGCGAGGTTGATGTAAGGCTGAGGCATAAAGACGAGATTTGTGCTTCTCGTTTGAGGTCAAGGCGTTGTAGTAGGGACTCGTTTGCGGTATGCTGTCGCTTAAAATCCACAATTCAAGACTAGATATTTCTGATTGTCCCATTTGAGATGCTTCACAAAGTGAAGCTGAGAAATGAAGCCTCAGATTCCCTCAGGAGAACGCAGCTGGTGTGACCTTTAATAAATGGTTTAGAAGGCCCTCATCAACATAGAAA
Source organism: Odontesthes bonariensis (assembly GCF_027942865.1). Classification (NCBI taxonomy): domain Eukaryota; kingdom Metazoa; phylum Chordata; class Actinopteri; order Atheriniformes; family Atherinopsidae; genus Odontesthes; species Odontesthes bonariensis. The sequence goes on along the minus strand of NC_134518.1, from coordinate 23,086,807 downwards.
GTTGAGAAATACCTTCTGGTATTTGCCTGTTGAGATGATCATGTTCATCACACAAGACAGACAGTAGGAGGTGAATAATAATGTCAGACAGAAACAGTATTATCAAGTTTTCTCTTTACCTGCTGGGCATGATGTTAATTGCACAGTCTGGTGCACTGATTGCAAGATGCCCATTGTGAGTTTCAGTGGAATGTTTGTTCAACCGCTTTTGCCCCTTAACATTTCTGTGATTTTTCCGCTGCAACTTTGGCAAATGTATATATTGTATAACTGCTCAAATTGACCACAAACTTAAACCTGTAGTTTCGGTGTTTATCCCTCCAACTTTTTCGTTTTGCCCATACTGTAGTTATTGTGTTGACACGGCGCCTGTTTTTGATCAGTCTTAGAATAGCCCATTCAGGTGGAAACTGGCTCCCACTGCAGTATAATTAAACCATCCTTCTTTAACACAATAAACATACACTGCTGTGCAGTCTAGTATATAGTGCCGTAGTTTCTAGAACTGAGGAATCTAAAGGCAGGGCATGGATGTCCTTCTTACGATCCAGAGATGTTGTCAGCCTTGCTAGCAGCATACAGACATGGAAAAGAGAAAAGTAAGTGGTTCCACTGCTTTTGCTACAGCTGAAATATCTCAAGAACTGCTGGAGGGATGGAAGTCAGTTTTGTTAGAATGCTAACAAGGTGATGAAAGAGGCAAACACATTAGACCTGCTAAACAGAAGCATGTTTGTTTGTTAGCTTTTAGCTCAAAGCAGATGGGTAAGTACTGCCTTACAGAGCTAATATCTTGGCTCTCAGTCTTGTGTTTTTATTTGATTTTTTATATATACATATATATATAAATTGCTAGCTCATTATTCATTTGCTAAAACGTTTCTCACAATTTTAAACTTTTTTTTTTTTACCTGACCCATGTTTTGTCGATTAGGAACTAGCCAAGCTATAGTTTCCTTGAGAAAGTCACTGATTTCCCTCTTTGGGACTTTATTGTTTCTCTGAGAGGGCAAAGCCACGAAAGCCTAAGCTAAAACCTAAAATGGCTTGTTACGAAACAGCATTTTTATGAGACATGATTCGAGCAATTTTGATCCATAGACTATTGAGATCAAATGTTATATTTATAGAAATCGAGGAGACTCAGGGAGGATTAGCTTTCCAAATCAGGATTCCAAACATTCCTCACAAAGATTCTTCAATCGGGGCCGAGCCTGAGGCGGACAGGAAAATAAATTGCTCTTGGCTGCTTTGCCAAGCCTCTTCCACATCTCTCCCGGCTCTCTGGATCAGCCACGCAGTATGTGAGGGTAGTGGAAGAAAGGGCCTGTGGTTGCTGTGTCTCAGGTGCAGGGCTGAAGTGGCTTTGCCCCTTATTCAACATGTGGTTCTCATTGGGAGAGGCCGAGTGGAGGAGCAGCCGGTTCCCAGCTCTAATAGGAACACAGTGCAGTATAAACATTAGTCATCCTCTTATCCACTCCTGTTGTGTTTGCCTTCGCATGCTCGGGGCCATGTGAAATGGTTCTAGTTGGACCTTTTTTGTATTGTGTTTGTCACAGTGGCGGAGGGTTCAAAGTGAGGAGCTCTCTGTGCAGAGCAGATTGCGTTCAGATGAGAGTTAACAAAACTCTCATTTTGTGACTAAAAGCCACTTCTTTTTTTTTTCACAATCTGATGACAACGCTCAGCCAACTTTACTGTGAAATATTTCTAATTTAGAGATCCCTGCGACTTTGATACTCTGTGGGAAGTGTAGAGGTGCCAGATACAGTGGGGGGAAGCTTTGGTACTGGCGATTTGATTGGTTGTCTGCATGGTTGCACAGTCACGAACAAAGGTTGCCGTAACTATGCATCCTTTTGTTCTAACCTACGAGCATGCAGTGGGGAGCACGGGAGGGGGGCTGCTGGCTGGGAGCCGGGACAGACACACACGTTAGATTACAGACGACCCTAAATGCCTGGGGAGTATTTTATTGAGGCTGTGACAAGGGGGTGAATTGTTTGCCTCCCTTGAAATTGTGACCCAGTTTTCCATCAGTGTGTCGTTGTAGTGCGGGTTGCTCATCATCATGTAAAAATCCAGGGGATGCGTTCTCTTTTCTTTTTTCTTTGTATGATTCACACAGGCAGGAAATGCTGAGATGACTTCGGTCCAGTTGAGTAGGTGCACTACAAAGAGAAGAGGCCTATAACGCACTGATTGCGCATGCAGTGTTTTTGTATGGAGAAGGTGCTGGAAAAAAAAAAACAGTGCTTGTGGCAAAAAAAAAAAAGCTTCCAGCTCTGACCAGGCTACTTCAAAATAGTATCAATGTAAAAAAAAAAAAAGCTCTGGAATAAGTCCTGTGACAGTGGCTTCTGGCTTGAATTGTGTGTTTTGTCTCATGGCCAGGAATTTCCGTGGTCTGCGAGGATCGGAACATTTCTGAGACTTTTTGGAAGGTCACAGATGTAGAGAGAAAGAGGGGAAAAAAACAAAAACTGTCTGTACTCTGTGTGACTGTGAATCCTGATATCAGAACACGTCAAGACCTGATTTAGCACCTTTGTCGTGCTTGTTACCTCAAATAAACAAAGTAATTGGAAGTGTTGTTGAAAGTCAGGTGTCCAAGAGGCAGCTGAAGAGCAAATCCTACAAAACCTAACAGAAGCTGAACTATTTTTATTGGAACATTGGGTCAAATGACTGGACGTGCAACTCTTACTCACTGAGAATAAAGTGAAGGTGCTTTCATGAGTTATGCCATGTTTTTTTTTTTAGTTTGTTCAAAGCATCTTGGAGGTATTGCCACAGCTTCTCTGTAGAGTTAGACTGCCATGTGCTGTTTGTGTGTTCCCAGACTGATCCGATGCTGATCTGGGCTTCATTGGGGCAATACCAACCGTTGTAGTACGTGCGCCTTGTTCTTCTTTCCACTGGATAAAGTAACCCTTACGATTGCCCTGTGGGTGGGTGGTTGACATCCACCAATCTGTTTTCATGGCAGGGTGTAAAATACTGACACGGTGTCTCTGAAAGAAGTGCATCGGTGCCCTCAGCATTAGACGTCTTTAGATATCGTCCTTTTTTTCAGTGCCTTGTTTTACAATTCAATTCAATTCAATTCATTTTTATTTATATAGCGTCTAATACAACAAATGTCATCTCAAGGCACTTAGATAATAAAGTCCAATTCAAGCCAATTGGAATTCAATTAATTGTAATCATAATTATTCATAAAATAACCCAATTCGTTCATATAGAGCCAATTCAAAAACAATTTCCTAGCTAAGGAAACCAACAGATTGCACTGAAGCTTTGTTTTCGGTCCAATCTCCCGTCCTGAGCGTGCCTGAGGCGACTGTGGAGAGAAACGTTTACATTATTTTCTTTTCCGCTGTTTGCTTTCACTTTGGGTTCCTCACAGTTTAGGTTAAGGCTCTAAAAAGGGCGCTTGGTTAGGATGGGGAAAACTATCACGGTTCATTAAAATGATTAAAGTGTTTCACAGCATGAACGTTGGATCACGATGCTGAACTGCACCATTTCACAGCATTTTGGAAATTACATTACATTATATTACGGTCATTTTGCAGACGCTTTTATCCAAAGCGACTTACAATAAGTGTGTTCCACATCGGTAGGCAAAAGAACTTCAGGTCACAAGAAATCATAAGTGCATTTCCTTCCAAAACCAAACAGCTAAGAGCATAACTAGTGCTAGAGTAAGTGCAGTAAGCTAGGTAACTAGACAAATGGGAAGACAATTTAGAAAACAATTTGGAAATCATTCCAAAACGTCCACAAGTTGGTTCAAAACATGAACCGTAGTCCTGAGCAGAACACTAGCAGCTCTCCTGACACCGATGACACAGCTGCTCCTTTGTAAAGAAGATTTAAAAGGAAAAAGAAACAATCAAACACTTGTCATTGTCATTGCTGCCAACCATGCTGCCCATGCTGCTCCTTCATTGTGTAACTTAAATGGCAGTGTGACTGTAAGAAGCAGGTAGGCCCAGGCTGTGTCTGCGTTTGGGAGCATCTGCATGCATATAAGAGTTTGTCTAAGTGAGGCTGCTCTTTAGTCAGCTGGTCAACAAATTGCTCTGCCCACACATGGCTTCACTCCTCCATATTCAGACACGGTGATGAGTCACATGCTCCATTCTTACACTTTTGTTCTCGCAGCCTCTTGTCGGGACACACTGACTCTCATCTCTATGTCTCACCGAAGGCAAATCTTTCCTCCCGTGTTCATTTAAGAGAAAAAAACCTGTGTGTCGTTGATGTTAAAAAAAAAAAAAAAAAGACCAGATGTCCTCCAACAATGTGTTTTGTGGCCTATCTTGACCTGACAATGAACTGTGGGAAAGTTGATGAACTCTTTAGCTATCTCCTTATGTCAACACCGCAGTCAGAAGGGCTGCGTTTGACATCAGCAGAATTGTCACAGAGCATTCTCGTCAAACGGCTGCCACTCAATAGGTGACCACAGAATGGGAGCCAGGGGAAGACAAGAAGGGGAGGGAGGCAGAGACGAGGAATCCTTTGAAAAGATGAATTGAAATGAAACAAACGGAGAAGAGGCATTGTCGTGATTTCATGTTTTAATAGTTGATGGATACTTCTTTTTCACTCTTGGCATTTAAGGAAAAACTCATTTTTGTTGTTGGTTTTTTTCTACCTCTAACATACAAGCGTGAAGTTAGGGAAAACGGTATTTGCCCGATGCAGATAAACCTTTTGCTCATTTTGCTCCTCCCGGCCATGGGTGTGTTGAAACTTACTTTGTGAGTTGATGAATGGCCGTTGTTGTGATCCTCGTGACGTCATCATCTAGCAGACAGTTTTAGGAAACAATGGGAGATGAAGGACAACTCTTGATGCGTGTTTGCTAAAGGTACCCACGGATAATGTACCAGAAATGCTTTGTGATTGCGGTGTTTTAAAGTATTGAGCGTAGATGAGATCAGGGTCTCTGTCTGCATATCTGTGTGATTGTGACAGGGGGGAGCTGCCCTTGCCCATCGCACACGGGCTCCAACAAGAGAGACATCTCGCATGGATTTGGAATAACTAAAATAGATAACAGATAAAAGAAATAGATGATGCAAAATCAAGTTACCTTTATGTAGCAGTAATTAATAGATGTTCCCCTCCCTTTTCCAGTGCTTAAAGCAAACACCTGAGATTATTAATCCTTTTTTAAATCTATGATAATTACAAGCTAAATGAAATGATAACGAAGTAATGGTTTTAGATAGAAGTTCATTTGTAGTTCATTTATAGTGTAGTTTTCTCTTTTTAGTTGGGAGATGATGTTACTGGGTTCCATACCGGTTTGGTTTGGATTTATATGTTCTGAATGGTTCAAAGTAAGGTTGATAAAAGGGATATATTAAATTAGATACTTGTAACTGCTCAGTTTCAGAGAATTTTTGCAGTACTTGTTTCACAAACTCTGCGTTTAATCAACCCTACACTAAGGCTGTGTTATTTTCCCCTCTGGGATTATTGAATTGAACAGAATCTCTTTGGGTTTAAAGTGCAACCAAACACAAGTCTACAAAATATGCTTGTTTAAAAAAACAAAGAATGAAAGAAAATACAAATAATGTCCCAATTTGCAGGTATATAATCTTTCTCAGTTTTGAAAAATGCACCTTAGAAAATGTACAGATCTCTGACAGTGACCAAGTGTCCCGAGAAAAACAGCGTCTACTTTTGTTAGCACTCAAAGTTAGATGCTTTTCACACAGATTAACCATTCTCCCCTTTTCTAAACATAACTTTGTGCCTCTCCTATACATATGTGGAGGAAGACGTGTGTGTTCTGTTGCACTGTTCTCATTGTTCAGCTTCCGTGACATATCGATTTGTGGTTCTCTCACACCTCGACTCCACGGTAGCCAAGTCATACAGTTCACCGGGAAGAAAAGAGGAACGCTCACAAGTGTGAAGACATAACCTTTATTTAAACAGACAACTCCCACCCCCAGATGCAGACGTTACCCAGCATGCTAATGATTGATCAGTGGAATCTTTCACAGTCGTGAGCAAGAAATAGACATGACAGAGAGAAAGTGTTCCTGTTGTGTTTATTACGCAAGTAAGGAAAAGCATCTAATTACTGTTTTGTTTTGTCTTGTACTTCTCACAGATATTCAGGAGTGTTACGAGGTGACCTTGCAACTGAATGCAGAACAAACTGTTGTGAGAGAAGACAACAAGCAGGATGCGTGGGAGGTAATGTTCCCTCTTTCACATTGGAGTTTGGAGAAAATCTGTCTCATGTTTACGTTGCGTCGGATGCCGCTCACGCTGTTGTTAGCTGTGCTTTTACTTGGCATAGCAGTCCCTCGTGTTTCGACATAGAAAGCTTGTTGCCGTGACTCACGGTTGCTATGACTTCAACCAGGTGTGGGAGTGTCAAACAGAACAAGTCAGAGGAAGCCACACATGGTTAGATGAAGAAGAGGAAATTGGAGTCAAAGAGCGCTGATTAACACTTGCTCATCAGTGGGTTGCTCCCATGAAGTCAGCCAGTCCAGTTATTGTAAACAGTGTTGATAGTCACATGACTATTTAGAATAATCTTAGTGTTGGACACAGAAACAACTTAACTGAATGGGAAAAAGAGTCCTTTTATGATTATATTTTGATGTCTAAGTAGCATCACAGAGCTCAGTCAGCACGTTGAAGTAAGAGAAGCATCAATAAATCCATACACTCTGGTTAGATCAGGACATTTTTCTGGAGCTCTTTGTCACCGATCCCCTCATAGTCTTTGGTTGGAACCCCTCACTTCATATTACTTGTGTGCTTTAAAGTTGCTTTCTAACTTTGCTTGAGCTATGCCAAAATGTTAATGAAATTGATCTTTGGCTGATTTCTACTGTCCATTAAGTGAGTGGACTGTGGGTTTCGTTTTTGAAGAGATTTTTTTTAAGATTTCGCAGCTACTGCGGGATAGTCGCGTCTGGATATTTGGTTACATGTCTCCGTGTAGCACGTGATTGAACGCATGATTTCAATTTTAGCACAAAAATGCTATAATGTAATTTTTAAAAAGAGATTCTTCCACTGAATTATCAGACTAACAGAATTATATGAGTCTGAACGATACTCATAGACTAATTTCCCTTATTAATAGGAGTGGGCTGAATTTCCTTAAGCCTCCTGTTCTATTTAGTGACCTGAAGAAAGACAGTATGTTGCGATAGTTTAAATGCTCATGAATAATCTTACAGAGTGCCAGTAGCTTACACGTGTTCACACGATTCTTGTAAAAAAAGGCTTGGGAGACTGACCAGATCATCATTTTTCATCTTTTTGTAACAACAGTAAAGCGTAAGTGTATGTTAACATGGATTCATTCCCAATAAAGCTGCTCTCATTAATTATTTTTTATTTTATTTTTTTTATTTTCTGGGTTTTTTTTCTCAGCCTGCTAAACACGTCAGAAAGTGTGACCGCGCGTCGACTCGCGGCCACTTAAAGCGTTTCCAGACTGTCGCTCTGCTCTTATAAAGTCCTGATTTGACAACTGCTGCATCACCAGACAAAGTCATCATTCAAGTAACTTAAAGACAACGTCTTTCTAAATTCAGCTATACCTATGTGTGACATTATCTCCCGCAGTGAAAGTTAGAAGCATCAGAGCGTGTTTTCTCACACAATCCTCAGCGTCAGATGTACTTCGGTCAATAAATCAATACTCCACTGGAGCACGTATATCGACACTAGGACAGTGGTCCAGACAGTCACCTCTAGAGTACTTGGGATCTAAAACACTAAATGTCAGTCTTAAAACGATATTATTGTAGATATTATCTCTGATTGTTTTCTCTTATTTCTTTAGTTTTAATCCATCCATTTTCTATACTCGCTGAATCCGTCGGTCGGGTCACGGGGGGCCTGGAGCCTATCCCCGCAGTCATCGGGCGAGAGGCGGGGTAGTTATAAATTACAGTCCACACCAATTCTATCATGCAATGATTTCACTGTGGGCTCGGTTAGACTCCCTACATTTCAAAGGGAAGAAGATGCCAATAGGAGTTTAAGATATAGAAATATTAACGTGAAATTTTCTTCATCCTGCTTAATCTGCTTCGTTTGACAGCCTTTGCTTGCGTAGCCATGGCAGGGGGGTCCGAGCAGAAGCGGTCTTTGCATAGAGGCATAGCTAGGCAACCGCCTTGGGCCCCTCCACTGTAGGGGCCCCCTGACTAGCTGCAAACTTCCCATAGGCCTTCAGCTGGTAATTGGGGCCCTTTGGACAGTAATTCACAGATAGTGCGTTTATAAATGGTGATTTTTGTATGTTTAAATTGGAAATAAAAACAACACAATAAATTACAAAGAAATACAGATTACGTGCACACCCCCTCTTATTCGCGTTAAAATGGAATATTCCATCCATGCCATGTGCGCTAGACCAGAGTGGTGTAAAAAGAGAGTGGCGACACTCCCACAGACTTCTATAGAAAGAAAGGAATGCGGAAGTCACGTGGGTCACGGAGACGCCAGAGTTCCAAACAAGAGATGCAGCTCCGTTAACCTCAATTACTCGTCAAGAACAATTACTGGTAAGTTAATAAAATAACAGCATTTTAAACGTTTTTTTTTTTTACATTTTTAAACATTATCTATCAGAAGTATACTCTTAGACATCGTTATCTTTACATTTGGTTTGCATGAAATGTTGATGTTGATGTTAAAAATGGAATGGATTTAGAGACCTAACTGAAACCATGGTAACGGAGGCTAACGTGAGGTAATTAACGTGATCATTTCACTAAAGTCCGGTAACTTTTTATTGTCAGGTGACATTATGTAAAGTTGTTTTGATTGTTAGGTTTTAAAACATTTCCAAAATACTATATAGGCCTATAGTAATAATACATTTAACATATTTTTGGAATTTCTGACGTATTTTCTCCGGTAAATTGATTAAATTACAACATTTTTGGCATAGTGAGGTATTAGCTGACTGGTCTTTAATTAAGTAAGTTTTTTTCAGCATGACTTTGCAGCTGTGATAATGAATTTATTCATTTCTCTGTTGTTGTTGTTGTCAGGGAGGTCAGCAGATGTGGTGGTCGCTGCTGCCATGCTGCCATGGATCAACCCTCATTAGGGCTTCAGCAGATTTCTACAATGTCCAAACCCTTAAATTTGATCAAATACAGTTCATTATTGCAGATTAATCTACCCAACAGTATAAATAGCAGTAAAATAACTTCTTTATTAAAGGGACACTATGTAATAAATTAAGTCATTTATTAGCTCAAATCAACATATTCATTCATAAGTTAGTCCTCATTGGTGTAAAATGATCTCTGTCAAAAATCTCACTTATCCTCCTGAGTGAAGAATAACTAGTCTGTATCTACATAGAGCAGGTAAGCTCTATGGAGGCTGCCATGTCCTTCCGGTCTATGAAAAATGACGAAGTGCCGAGAGGGACATAAAGCACTTCGAATCGCGATTTCCCCACCAGGCCTACAAGCAGAAATGACGTCATTGTGACGTCATTTCCGCCAAATGGCTTATTACAGCCGCTAATGCTAAATAGATTTTATTCCTTGGCACATATGTCTTTGTGTTCATTAGCTTTCTTTTTGTAAGTGCATCATCTTCTTTTTATTATTATTCCTATGCTCCCCCTGGATATCTTCTTTTTGGCGTTATGCTCACATTTGTAAACTGTTATTTTGTTGATAGGGCTCGGGCACACGCGTTGCATTCTGGGATATGGTCGCCATATTGGAGGCACAATCTCGTAAACAAACCCTGAGGCAAGACAGAGATCAAGGAACAAACAGTGAGAGAAAAGCGAGAGAAAAGCATGTTAAAATCGAAGAAAGGATGTGGGATATACCGGGATACATTACAGAAGGAAGCCAGAGATCGGTACATACAGAAGATTGGCGTTATAAACGGACTGGACCCTTATGAAATACCGAGCAAGGAATGGATTGTCGACGAAGATTTACTGCCCAAATTCACCCTTTCGGACATAATTGCGTATGTAGTATGTGGTGTCAGTGCTTATACTTTGCAACAGTTTCAATTATAATGACACTTTACACTTTTGTCATGTTACTCTACTTGTAAATAAATAATGAAACACACACACTTGGCTGTATCTCAAAGCATATTTATTTCAGACGACTTCAACTTTGCACAACACTCCTGCTCATGGTGGTCAGAGTACAACATACAGACACAATCTTGTCAAAGAATGTTTTGTCTTCACCTTCGCATGGCAAAACTATGTTGATGGGTACTTTAGCTGACAAAAAGGTGTATTGTTTCTGACAGTTCCAATCGCCCTTTTCATGTGAATTTGGAGATGGGCAATTTTCCTTGTATTTTCCACATTAAATTAAGATTAAGATCAGATTTATTGTCATGTATACATGCATACACACGAAATTTGTCCTCCGCTTTTAACCCATTGAGACGTCCCTTGCTTCCAACTGACAGTGTCCTCTTGTGAAGGCGGGGATCTTTACCTCAGCACACAAAAGTCTGTAACTTACCAGAATGAAAATGCAGAGAACACACTCTCATCGACACCGGGATTGAGTGGAAAGTTATGCTTGGTTGTCTTACAGCAGCGATCCATGCTAGTTGACGACGCTTTGTTATCTCGGACACTTGGTCTCCGTGGGTGCGCCTCCAAGCAGGAAACCGGTAAAAAGATAAACCATTTACGATTTCCCCCCCATTCCTGTCACGGCTTACGCTATTGCACCCCACGACACAGCAACGTGCGACCATAGTGGCAAAGACAATAAGTAAAATAGATAAACCAACGAAGAAAGTTCCGAGACCAGGCGGGAGTACGTCTGCGCGCAGTGGAAAACAATGTAAACAAAACAGTTCTGAGCCTCCAGTATGGCCGCCGCTCACGTAGTGACGTCACGTGCCCGAGCCCTATTTACTAATAAAGTTTAAAAAAAAAAAAAATGCTAAATAGATTTTATCTCGTAAATGATCCCACTAATAATGCATTGATTGTTACCAAACTTCTGCCGTAGTACACATAGGCTCTTAACTCACAAAACGAGGCATTAGAAAGTTTGTAAGTTTACCGGGAGTTTATTTATCGCTGCTAATGCTCCTATTGCTAACGCAGGCTAATGCTAACGCTGCGTCGACGTCACTTCCGGTAACTCCCGGAATATGACTAATTGCATTGCTTGCACACCAAAGGAGATGTTATGTTATCTGACACGTTATCTGTCATCTGTATTCATAGTGTTGTTGTATGTGTGTTATATAATCCTTTGTACTGTGTGTCTTGATTTCTTTTTGTTTGTATGGACCTTGAGTCTGAAGCTATAGCTTCTTGAATCTTGACACATTCCGCTTGCCGTAGTTCAAGAAGTTGCAGCGCACATTTGAAAACGTGAGGCGCTAGAGAGCAAATTCATTCAACCTTGCAAAATAAAATTGCACCACTAGATGGGGGAAGAAATTACATAGTGTCCCTTTAAGGCTTGTTTTACATTTTCCATGATGACATTTTATAATAAAATGTTTGGTTTAAATCTGTTTTGTTAATTTTTTTCACAACTGACACATTTATTTTGTCATTAATATGGTTTTAACCAGAAAAAAGTTAAATTCATATTTTATTCCATTATACCCGCTGAATCCGTCGGTCGGGTCGCGGGGGGGCTCATTGTCCATCTGACACCAGAGAGAACAGACAGACTGAAGGACATCTTCTACAGATGGGCTGTTTGGGACAACAGGAGTAGATCCTGGGAACAGACAGTAACATCAGGCTCTGTTGGAGGATGTAGATCTGAAGGTAAGCTGGACCACTGGCATGATTCAGTATAAAGGAGGACAAGGTAGCTGCCCCCTGCTATGGTACCCTCTACGATTTAAAATGGTGATAAATGTGTCTCTGCGCTCCAAAAAAGAAAAATGTTGATAAAATACATTGTCAGTGAAGTGATCAATGCACATTATGGGTCAATATTTACCGAAAATTGCGTCGTAAATGTTAAAGTTATCATTTTTGTGCTCCGTCCCGCTAAGACCCGTTCAAACTGACTGACAGCGCTGTGATGTTTGGAACTCCGGAGGCTTAATGAACCACGTGACAGCCCTAGTGGCGACTTCAAAGCGTGTTGCAACTCTGTATTACTCTATAGCTCTGCGCTAGACGACAGTTCCATATACAGTAAACTTATTTCTCGCATATTAATGTTGATGGGCCCCCTAGCTAAATTCGCCTTGAGCCCCCAAATTGCTAAGTCCGACACTGGGTCCGAGACCAGAAAAGAAAACAGTGATACGGAGTTACAGTGTAAGAATATAACATAATAACCCTCGTTTGACAGTTAACTGGGTTGGGGGCCCAGATGGTATTCATTTTCAGTGATTTTGGACCTTCTGATCAGTAACAGTGATCAACCCCTCAGTGGCTCGCAAGGCTGGCTTCACCTTTCTGATCCACTTTGCTGCAGCTGCCCTGCATGTTAAGTGTGATGCCATCAATAACGGATTTCACACACTGCCCAATAAATCAATTTTTGCACACACGGGTACTTGTAAGCGCTTATAATGTGCGTTTACCTCATGTGATGCAAGCCCTATCTCTGCCTTTTAAACAAAGCTGATGATGAAATTATGAGATTTAGACCTTCCACGAGAGGAAAACTTTAATCCGACATTATTCCTCAGTGCTTTACGGCCCTCCCAACCAGTCAATCACTTAACGGCAGCATGATTTTAAATTCACATTAGCCGGAACCGGATTTTGTACGATCAGTAGAACAAGACAATTACACTAAAGTTGTGACTTGTTTGACTGTATTAAATGAACAGGGGGGCGCAGCGGACTGTCTCCTTCATGACGCTCCCCAACACATAAAGCTTGGCTTGGTGACCTCGAGTTCAACAGAGAAGTATCTAAGGAATTTGATAATATGTTTCCAGTTGTGTCCTTGGCACAGTGTGTGTACAGTTGCAGTGTATTTGTCTCAAGCTAATAGATTGATGTTCTTCAAAAAAAAAAAAAGAAGAGTTTTCCTGCATGAGCAGCAAACAACACTGCCCACTATTTCAGCTGTCGATGCATTGCTTTTACCTACAGTGACGCCAAATAATGTAGCTTTCTCCTGCCTTGTTGGACAAGAATTATTTAGATTTTCAGAGTGTTAGGCGGCTGCTGATTGTTTAGACGAGGTCTTAGGTGTCAGATGTTCAAAAAGGAAATTAAATTAGCATCATCTGCCTTTTCTAACAATGATTGTAAACAAGCAGTAGTTAAAACAGTTAGAAAAACAAGACCTTCAATCTATTAAGGTTTTAAGTTTATTCAAACTGTTGCATTAATGATAAGACCCTTATCTTGCTAAAATATTTTTACTTTTCACTCTTACGCTTATAGTATCAAGTGTTTTTGTCTGAACTTCTGAAACAAACATACAAACAAAATCATATTTAGCTTTTCCAATAGTCTTGCCACATACAACTGTGCAATTTAAAAAAGGAAGCGGCTGGATGGGAATCACTGGATTAGTTAAGCCTGAATTGCTGCCTCTTGCAGTGCCATGTGTTCAGAATATGTCGCTCCCCTGATGCAGCATCCAAACCATAAATTATGACCGCGGTTTGAACTATATTCTGCCCTCCTAAGAGCCTCTCAGTGCTCCTGTGATCCACCCCGTCGAGCTTCTAATTCAACGCTGCTCGGCTCCCGGTCCTTCCTCCATCATCACCTCTCTGGATCCCAGCTGTTCTGAGTTGTGACTCGGATGGAAGGATGCAGTAGTCCTGTTGGGAAGTTTGTGAGAGAGAGAGCTGCTTAATGGACACCCAGTGAGGTGCTCATCAGTATTCCAGCCATGCTGTCACCTGAGTGGAGGATGGGAGGGAAACTAAATGAGTCTGCAAATTCACTGATTTGGTGCAGAGTAGCAGGTGAGGGTAGCTCCCGTTGGGAAAAAAAAATCAAGCTTACATAAAAGAAGAGGCCGTTTTTGATTTTCTAGTGGATTTTTGGAGGGGTTTTAGGTAAATTGCATTATTGTTTGATTTGCTGTGTGATGACCTGTGACTTGGAGAGTAACGGTCAGCGAAAAACAGGCGTTTCATGAATTTTAGGAATGATTCATTAACAAGCTCGTTTCAAGTGTGCCTGCACAGTTTCAGTATGCCTGTGAATGAACGTGCAGATTGCACAGGGCACATTCTAAGCTGCCACTATTTTCCAGAGCGGGCAGTTGGGAGGGGCAGTCCTGGCTCTGCTGCTGTCAGCTGACCTGCCTGTCACCTCATGCCATATGGGAATAAAGCTGTCAAAGCAAAACTTACTGAGCGTCTCTGAGATAACACAGTTTATTTGAATCCCCACTGCTCGAGATTTACAGATACATATGTTGGGAGAAATCAGCTAACCTGAGGTAACGTTGGTCAGTGACTGACTGCATCATGGCAGGTACGGTACTGCAGCCTGCATGCTTCACAGCTGGGGTTGTTTTTTATTAAAACACTTGTTGTTCCTACGTGAGCACACAAGCTGCCCTCATTTTGATTTGAAGTGAAGGTGTGAGTGATAAGGCACCATATCTTTTTGGAAAAGCCACCGATCCTTTCTCTTCTGGTAAAGTTTATATATTTATTAATTTATCTTTTTGCAACTTGGCACCAGTGATGACCAGCTCTAAAGGCTGCCCTCTGCTGTCAGATACACGGCTGTGTGGTCTAAACTGTGGATGTGATCCTGGTGGATTTCAGGTACAAAAAAAAAAAACCCACAAAGAATGCTTTGGTTGCTGTGAAACTTAACTTTTCTGAGTTCATTTGTTTTGATGGTTTCTTAGCTACAGGTTTGCAGCTTTTTTTCCACTGGCCGAGTTTAATTAGTCATAAAAAGCAGGGTTGAATAAGACTGACAGTGTAGGTCCGAGCTCCTCTGAGAAGTAACTGTTTCCACAACAAATAGCACTCTGAAATAATCGTTTCTGATATTCCAACAGGTTCTTTCCTTTATATGTCTCTAGACAAGCCTTGGTACTTGGAGCCAGCCGCTGAAGACTTGATTTCATGTTCAGAGACGACTGACGAACACTTCTTTCTTTTATATTGAATATGAAGCTACACCCAGCAGCTGGTTGGCTCAGTTTAGCTTAGCTTACAGCCTGCAGACAGAAGACATTCAGCGGAGGTGCAAAGAGAACTGTATTGGTTGTATAGCAAAACTACTCTTGTAAAATTACTTTTTCACGGATACTGTAAATTTAGTAGTAGAGTAGCTTATCTGGAAAGGATTATAAGAAAAAGTTTCCCAGATACTTTCCTTTTAAGTGCTTTGGTTTAGCGAGGTACAGATTGGGCTCTTGGACCATGCTGACAGGAAAAGAACCTTCTTATAACAGTAATCATCTTTAATTTCAAATAACCATTTTCATACACTGTGCAGTTGAATAAAATACCCCGTAAAGGTACATCATCAGCACTACTGGCTAATACCATGGATGCGTTTTAAATCAAACAGCTCTTTAGGCTACCTGCACAGGTTCGATGCAGGGTTGTTTTATATCTCCACATGTTTCTTTGGTAAACAGATCAAACATTTCATAACAAAGCTGTAATTTTTCTCATAGTTGTTTGGGGAATTTTCCCCTTCAAATGTGGCCAGGCGTTTTCATTGTCGTCATCCATCAGCCTCAGCTGAACATATCTAATGTTTACTTGTGTCCACTCTTTGATCTCGAGTCATTCATCTCTTCATTCACTTTTTTAATTTAGTAAAATATCTGAGAATACAGCAGTTTTACAAAACATACCCAAACGTAGATCCATTCATCCACTTTCTATACCTACTTTGTCCTCTTGTAGAGAGCTTGAGTCTATCCCGGCTGATGTACACTCAGAACAGGTCACAAGTTCATGACAGGGATTGCTATTCGCCATCATCTTCTGATCACTGCAGGGGGATTTTATTATTCTCTGCGTACTTTTCTGAACTGGTCATCTGTCTTTGTGCTGCAGGACCAGGAGGACGAGGGCGTGTCTCGCGTGCGAGTGACCAGCAGGAGGAGTCCTCACAAAGTGGAGCGTGTTTCTGGCCTGGTTGCTCGCTCCCATGTTGATATGCCAAAGGTAAGTGGAGTTTCCCAGGGGGTCCCTTTAACACAACCATACAAATGCAACTCCAGCATCGCTGAATGTTTGTCACTGCTCATAACGGTTGATCATTTGGCTTTGTGTGTGTAAAAAGGTGAAATATCTCAAATCTCTTTGCTTCGTCTTTGCACTAAAAATTGTTCAAATAACAGTATGTGGATTACAAAAGGGTCAAAGTGTTGAACACATTCTTCCACTTCTTAAAATGTTTTTTAAATCATCGGATTAGCCGGAAAAACACCTTTTTCTCATGAAGTGCTTTCATTTTTAATACTTTCAGAACTTTTTTATTATTACACATCCAACATGTTACTTACATTTTGAATGCATTTGAATCCATTTCCCGGTGGGATTTTTATTTTTTTTTACATTTACACGTGAAGGAGCTCCAGTACCTTTCCTCCAGTGCCTTTTTTTTTTTTTTTTTTTTGTACAGGTTAAATGCACCAGTGGTAAGGTGTTGTTTTGTTGGTCGTCTGATTTGTTGGTATTATAATTTTTTCTCTTATTTCCAACTTTTATGTTGAAGGAAGCTGGTCACCTTTTATGGAGTAACTTTTAGCCTGTTAGCAGCTAAACAAGATGTCAGTTTCTTTACTGGTTGGCCAATTTGCTGCTTACACGAACAATAAGCTCAGTCCTCGTCTTTCATGACAGATACGTTTTATTGCATGCCATGTTGTTCAGGATTGTTAAAGGCCCTCGTGTTCACATGCGTTCCACATTAACACGGCCAGCGGCACAAGGCAGCACAGTGGCCGCAGGCGTTGGCATCTCAGCTGAGCCCAGATCTGAGCCGGGGGGGATCAGGGGACTTGAAGGGGGTAAAAGAGAGAATGATGCAGGCTGTGAGCACATGGGGTTCATTGTGCACGACAGTGTCTGCATAAGAATCCTGTGACCGTACAGGTTGTGTGCATGTTTGAGCCTCCCTCTGTCACATGAAGGAGGCAGGTGAAGGAGCTGTGGAGGAGCAGGGACTGAGATGGAGAGAAAGGGGGTAGGTGGTGGGGGTCGAGAGAAAGATGTAGTGGGAGAGGCTGGAGAGGGAGAGCAAGGCGGCTGAGAGGCGAGGGCCGGTGCAGTGCAGAGCTGGAACGGACACCCAGGGCTCAGCCTTCCTTGGGTTGCCATGGAAACCAGATTCCTCCCCCGCCTGCATCCCTACAGACTGCACTGAGTCTCTTTCTATCTCTCTCTCTCTCCGCTTCTCCGTTTTTCATCCTGTCTTTTTCATCCCTCTTTTAATTGGTGTCTTTGTTTTTTTTTCTGTTTTTTTTCCCCCTCTTCGCTCTCATCCTGCTCTGCTTTCCCACTTACACACACACAGCGAGCACATTTGCGACGATGCGCACTCAGCAAGCACACGGAATTCAGGTGCATTGTACTCTTCGGTGAGGTGAATGGGTAATTGCACAGTTTATTTTGCATTCCCATGCCCTCACAGATGCATAAGCACTTTGTTGTTTTCTCAGCATCTTTCTGTTTTTTTTCTCTCTATTTTTACTTCCCCTTCTGTTCAGCACCATGCTTCAGTAATGCCCCCTCTAGTCATTGCATTTCTGCCCACACACAGGGCACCTTAGCTCTGTTTCTCCTCTGTTATGGCATATGTCTTGGACCTGCAGCACCTTCTACATATTTTGCCAAATGCTTTCACCTTCCTGTCAGTTTCCCACCAGTCTCTTAATCTTCTTGCAACCCTTTTTGTAGCCCTCTTTCTTTCTTTTATGCATGTACCCAATCCACACAAACACTGTTCCTCAGCACTGCAGCTCTGATACAATCTCCTACTCTCCTCTCTTCACATCTCCCTCATTACCCTCCATTTCTGCTTTCCTCTATGTGTATGTTTCTCTCTCTTATTATTCCATCAGTTGGAGGTGCTGGCTTTGGTGTGTGCGGTGTAGCAGCTGTTCTTTGCCAATAAGGCCTATTAATAGAGGAGTCTTAGCGATATAACCTTTGTTTTTTGCATCTCAATTGCTGGGAGAGCATCACTACATAACTGATCTCTCGTTTCTCTCGGTCTTACTGGCTTTCTGTCTTGAGATCTCTCACCCTTTGCCATTCACATCCCCCTCCTCCTGCACATTCACACTTTACATAATCCATGAACAGCTAAGACATTAATTGTAAGTCTTCTATGAGAGTTATCTGCTACTTAAAATGGAAAAAAGAGGATGTAATTATGTCTGAGAGAGACCTGTGAAACTTGCTCCTTCATCCCTTTTTGTACTTAGTAAAGGCTACAGCAGCAAATCTCGGTACGTGTTGATAAGGAGCTGCCACTTTAAGAACGCCTCACTACCGACAGTCCTTTTATGGTGTTGCATCCGGTCAGGTGACAGAGGAGCAGTCACACAGCTTCTCAGAGAAATGCCTAGAAATGACTGAAAAGCTCAATACACGGTCCGTGCAGTGGTTGGGGAGTTGTAATGCTCATTGTGACTGTGTGTGTGTGTGTGTGTGTGTGTTTGCTACAAGTTGTCCAGGTGGGTTTATGTAATAAGGACTGTACAGGCTGCATGGTGGGATGCAGAGAAGCATCTATGTTTTGATTTTCTCATTTAATGTTTCCTTTTTCCACGTGTTCAGAAGCCACAGCCTTCATTCCAAACATACATCATGAAACACTTTTGTCCAGGTTGAGATTTTTACATACATTTTGACTCAGTGTTGACATATTTTCATATTTTCTTCCCATACACACACATATATGTATGTTTTTGCTACTTCTTTCATTGCCAAGATTACTACAAGATTTCAGTTCTTCCGAATCTACTGCAACTACCAACCTTTTGCTTTATATCCTGGATAAGACTAGTTATTAAATATGGCAAGAGTCTGAGTGTGATTACCACACAGCCTGCTGGGATGTTGTTTAAGTGTTCGCTTTCATGCACTGTTCCGAATGTTTTTCTTAGAAGCAGCTTTACATTTTACGATTAAAACGTTTCGTTGGGTTTATGTTTGTCCACTTAGGAAATTCCTGTAAGACTTTTGTTTGCCGTGTCGGAAAAGGAAAAAGAAGCCTTCACATGTGGCATTTATGATGCCGTTATTCACAGACTTGATTTGATTGTACAAACAAACATTGAAAGTTTCAGTAGAAAATGAGCGGTTGTTTTTCTCCGGTAATTATTAGACGTTATGTTGCTCTGACGCTTGTGTAATCCTGCCTCGATTTGACGCCGTCTCATCACTCAAATGTCTCTTAAAAGTAGCAGATGAGTTTAAGAAGCATCAAAATTCCACGCTGATTAAAACAAAGTGTACACATCCACGTGGAAAATCTTGATTACATTGAAAAATAACTTGTCTTGCAGGACATGTTTGCTTACTCTTCAACAACAAGCTATTTTCTGTCTCCTGTAATAGCTCTGATTTGATTGGCAAGTAATAACTTCCTGTTTTCCTTCCTGTCATCCTGATACGGAAAACCTGCAATTAGCTCCAGCAATTAATTGTCTCTACACAGATTTTACAGTTTATATTATGTAACATTTAAACGGAGAGATTTCTTTCATCTTTACCTTCTTGGAATTGAACTCCTCACATCACAAGTGTTTTTTCATGTTTATGCTCAAATTTCTGTGTTCATTCGAATGCAGGTATGGTCCTGTCTCCATTTCCCATTCTTATTATGTCATTACTTAGTAAATCAGACAAAGTATATTGTGTTTGTTTTGTGCTGCACACCCCCTGAATGCGCTGAATGTTGGACAGGATGTGACCAGTTTATGAGAGCGACAGAGCAAGGCTGGGCAGGGATGGTCGCAACATGTGCTCGCTCATGTGTGCCGGGATCAATATGCTTACAACGGCCTTTCAAGCCGCTGCTTCAAAGCCCCGCCTCACCGCTGTCATTGGCCTCGTAAGGGTTTGTAACTGCATCCCGAGGCTTTCAGTTCTGATTTCTGCTTAAATTTGCCCCTCTCTTGCGCTCTTTTTCTCGGAAAAAATCTCTGCAGGTTAGAATGAAAGAATATCATTCTAATGAAGTGAGTTACTGTTGCATGTAATTAAGTGTGGCTCAGCCTGCTGTGTGTGCTTCCTGGTAGTGCTGCAACACAATGCAGCGGGCCTTTGTCCCAAGATCCTGTTCAGTTTGACCCGAAGGATGCACAGATCAACTGAATGAATGGACATATACATATGGTTTAAAGGCACTAAATGATTCTTCAAATCAAAACACTGAAAGGGTGCTAGCATTAAGTAAGAACACTGTAACATTTAGACTGTGTATAAACATACTATCTCCCCCATGCAGACACACCCAGCTTCGTTTCCCGTCACATTTCATTAATAATGCATATATGCGGGGCTTTAATGGCGTCACTGTAACATTCTCTCTCACTTCTCTGGAAAGATAAAGCTTCACCTTCTGTGTCAGGATGTTTTATATCTAGCTGTGATCAACCCACAAATTCATAAGCATGCAAAATGGCTCACAGGCAGTCCTATCGCATGACTGAAAATATAACTGCCACCAATACATGAAAGCCATATAGTCTCTCCTTCTCTCTTTTTCCCCCCTCACACATTCTCACTCTCAATCTCTTCCTCCACCCACTCAAAAGCTCAAGCGTGTAATCTTGTTGGTTTGGAGCACATGTGTTGATGTCATCATTGTGAACACAATATAATTCCCCTATGGTTCCTAAATGAGGCTCCAGGAGTGCAGCTTTCTGCCACTGCTTTTATTTTGTCCCAACCCTGCACGCGGGCAGGAATGTTGCTTTGCATCTCTAGAAAAAGGAAGGGAAGAAGAACGATGCAAAGTAATACAGTGTCATTCAAAGACTACCACTGTTGAGAGGAAGGTCTTTGTGATACCCGCAAGGAAAAGGATTTGCTTCATCTGCTTCCACTATGAGATTATTTACAGATGTGTGCTGTGACACAGAGCCTGAGGTTGACAGTTGATAGCACAAGAAAGCCTTTAAGTCTGAGGCTTGAATTAGAGATGACTTGGGAGGTGACCAGTGATCAGTCAGAGAGACAGGGGTGCTCTTTGTAAGTTGGATTTTGGATGCCCTGGTCTGATGAAAAACATGGATTAGACTCACAGTTGCTGGATTAGAGTCTGGGGATCGTCATTGACAGATTGCGGATTAAGATTTACTGACATTTTCTCTTAAAAAAATTTGGCGACGGAACACATTAGCAGCTCTTTTACTGTGGCACAATTTGTGAAAATGTACTACCACACCAAAAAGCAAGCAGCGGTGAGGCTTACGCGCCGCTGCCCCTTTAAGAGCAGCGAGCGAAGCGCTCAGTCCTGTTGGTGCTGCTGCTGCTGCTGCTGATGGCTGCGCTGCAAGTTGATTGGCTGTGGCTGTCAGGGCTGAGGTGCTAGAGGGATGCTGCTACGTATCCCTCTCCTCTCCTCCCTTGCTGCCTCTACCTCTCTCTCTCACCACCTCCCTCCTGCCTGCTCACATCCCTCCGAATAAATCACATCTAGGGCAAGCTGACTGAGAGGCGATCCAGTGCTCAGCTCCTCTCTGCAGGCTGAGAAAAGAGACAGAGAGCGAAAGACAACGATTTTCAACGCAGGAGGAAACGGGAAGCTACATCAACAGAGGAAGATTTTCATCTGCGGATATCATTTATTTATACATATTGTTTATATATCTATATATATATATTTGTACACACGCATATAGATATTTATATATATATCCATTTATCCTTGTACATATATGTATCTGTGCTTGTCTGTTTATATTGATATTTTTATATGTATTTGTGTGTGTAAATATATATGATATATAAACAAAAGAGTATATATATGTCTATGAATTTATATGCTTATCACTGTGAACCAAGAGAAGCAAGAGGAAATTTCTACCATCAGAGCTGGTCTCTGATTGTGTGGTGGCATACAATATTTTGATTATTTCCTTTGATCTTCTACGTCAAGAGGACAAAGACTACGTGCCCATTTTGTATTTTTTGTTTTCCTGTTGCTGCTTCCCATCCCTCTCAATCTCTTTTTTTCCCCCCTGCATCCAAGAGGAATAACGGAGAGTGACGGGATCTGACGAATAAGGGAAAATCTGTAGAAATTCTTGTGATTAGTGTTATTTCCGTCGGCATTAGCACTCTGCGAGCCGATCACAGCGTGCCGAGTGAGATCTGAGGAGGCAGCAGAGACAGAGTGCCACGCCGCTCATCTCAGCGTCAGCCCAGCCAGCGCAGCCAGCATGCACAAACACCACCACTGCTGCAAGTGCCCAGAATGTTATGAGGTGACCCGTATGGCTGCCCTGCGTAGGATGGATGCCCCAGCATATGGAGGAGACTGGCAGGCCGAGTCCTATGGATACCCACCTGGGTATGGGGGAGGCCAGACCTTACCCCCTCCGGCCTCAGGAGGCGGTGGAAGCATGGGAGGAGGAGGGGGCACTCTGGGGAGAAGTAAGGGCAAGATAATGTCTGGTGGGGGCCCTGGAGGCCCCAACCCAAAGGGCCAGTCCAAGGGTGGCCCCAAAGTAAATGGCAACAACTCCAGTGGACAAGGAGGATGGTGGCCCGAGTGCACCTGTACCAACCGGGAGTGGTATGACCAGGTAACTCTTCTTCTTCTTTCTCACTGTGTTACGTAGCTCAGGCTTGTGGGGCCTGACGAGGGAGAGTGGGATGAGATGAGGAGTTGTTGAAGTAAAACATTGATTGTGTATCTGTTGTGTCTGTTAACGGAAGAGAGTTCATATTCAGCATTCATCCCAAACCTTTCCGTTTGCCATTTGTTGACTGTTTGTTCCTCTATTGGAACAAGACTAATCTGGTTTCACTGCACATGCATGGAGATGATCTTCATGTTTGGGATTGATGCAGATGACTAATGCTTATAGATTTAACACACCTAGTGTGTGTCGTCAAAAGCTTACGCTGATGCAGTTACCGTAGGCCAACAAAATGTTGTATTTTTCTTCCATCTTTTCTTCCATCGAAGCAGCACTGGGATGCAGTTTGCATTCATCACGTTTTTCCTCTAACCAACAACTCAGACTTTACCGGCTGACTTTGGAAATGAAATGTAAGAAATAGATTTGCAAGACATCAACTCACTGAAGGATTATGTCTCATTAGCTAAGAGCAGAGGAAGAGATGACGAAATCGATGTCTGATACCACTTCCATTCTTGTTTGGCAGGCCGTTTTTGCAATCTAAATATCATGAATGATTTGTGTAAGACAAATGGAGAACCTGTTTCTAAGTGCTGCCTGTTATACATTTTGCACAGACTGAGGCAAACTGTCTCTTTCCATGTGCTCCATTTTGTTTCTAGTATCCTCATTTATTTACATGTGTTTATGAATTACAGTTGAGAAAAGGTCAGGACAGCTTCAGAAGCACAGGCTTTAATTAAGCAAGGTGCACGTATGTGAGCATGAGAGTGAGCTTGGGTGGGGGAAGGGTAGCTTGAGGAGCATGAGATTCAAGGAATGGTTCTTGCTGTGCATGAGTATGTGCCTATGCAGTCTCGTATTTGCGGCATGTGAAGCCGCTGCATTGTTTGTATCGCCTCCGTTTTTTTGGTCTGATCGTGTTTTTGGAAGGAAAAATATGAAGTAGGAGGGTGAGAAGAAAATGGAGGCTGAAATTTCACAAGCAGAGTGAGAGAGATCCCCCTGAGCTGAGCCTTCATAGGAGCCGCAACCTGGCTGATATTAGCAGATTACAGCAGCCAAGGAGGAAAGAGATTTAGCTTTGGGGAAAAGAAATGGAGATTCTCTCGTGGTTTGTGTTAGATTACAGCTGCATCCAGAACAATCAGGCGTATTTCATGTTTCACACATATGAGAGCTTGCAGTAGATGTGATTATATAAGCAATTATTGCTTACATTGAGATTTTAGTCTCCGTCAGTAATGCCCACTCTTTTTTTTCTTTTTCTGCTGCACATTTTCATTATATTTATTCAACATTCAAATTACACTGGGAAAACATTTGTACATTCCTGATGAAATGTGATTTTCAGCTGCAATGTGATTCATTTAGGGATCTTATATTTGATGAAGAGGCACTAACAATGAATTAACCTCTCTGTAGAGTACTGACTTTGCTCCCTGGTTCTTCATACGAACTCTGTAGAGAAAATATTCAGGCTGGAGTATGTACAGTTTTACAGTGGAATTAAAAGGGCTGGGATTGCAGATAAGAAGGGTCAGTGGGGTAAAAATTAAAAGGTTGAAAAGGATAGAAATAAGCCAATAAAGACAGGCAGCAGCTCTGAAGGGGGGGGGGGGGCATTATGTAAGAGGAGGAAGTTGGTGGTGCTGTCAGAGAGAGAGGCAGGAGAAGCACTGACACTATGGACAAGCATCTGTCCCTCAGTCTCATAAAACGGACATGTGAATAGCCAATATGTGCTCCCCCCTTCCCATGAACCGGCTGTAGCACGGCATGGATGGAAATGCACATCCACCGTCACCCCCACCCTTCCAGCTCTCCTCAGCTACTGTTGCTCATCCTTGTTGGGAAATGTGAACGCTTCCCTTCCCCCACTACCTATACACAGCCCGAGAGCAGGGCAGTAATCACACACGCCCAATCACACAGGAATCCTTATAGCTTTCATAACGAGCCGTGTTTTTGGATGCTAGCATGATGATACGCAGTAACCTTGCACAGTCATTCAGAGTGATCCGAGGCAGCTTTTTATAGCTGGATCATTGACATTTTTAAATGGCTCCTTTAGCCATGAACATTTCATGTACGTGCAAGGAAATCATTAGACACCCCGAGACATAAAGATGACATATTAATTTCCTTTCTCTGTCATCTATTTACAAAACGGTTGTACCGCTTTTGTCAAGAGCTTGCTAGGTTAATTATGGCTGATTTCAGCTGGGATTATAAGAACATTCTTTTAAAACAAGAGCTTTTGAATTTAAATCTGAGGAAAGTAGAGACCTCAGTCTACTGGGATCATCACTCAGAAACCTCCCTCTTTCCCCGGCGGGCTCCAATCTGTCTTTGTGTGTTCTCCAATTCTTTGGCTATGATTAGCTTTAAATATTAATTGGATTTTACTTTATTTATTAGCATCAAGATTTAGTTCAAAATGCTCTGCTAGAGCTGTTGTTTATTACAGGCCTCTGTGGTGGTAGTGTTTTAAATGAATGCACAGACACAGTGGGCGTTCCCTGTCAAACCCTCCCATAGGTGATTACCACTTGAAAGCCTTCGGGTTTGATCAGAATTGTGTGTTTATTTTTTTCTCTGTGTGTGTATGCGTGCCTCTTATAGCCACATTGATTTATCGGTGTCATTGGTTTGTACATCTGTCTGATGAGATTTTGCTGGGTCGGATTTGATTTGCCATTCCTGTAACAGCATTCCAGAGAGTATTAACGGACGGGATTTACAAGTGCTCCATTTCCAAATGTCTTGAGCTGAATCCCACGCTGTGATCCTGAAAGGTTCCTTCTAAAACTGGGAATATTCTCCTCAGATCAAGCCAGATTTATCTGAGAGCTCGTCTTAGATGTGTGCTATCTGAATTAAAGTGCACTCAGTATTTCCATACATTTTCTTTAAAAATCTGGTGTGAACACAAAGATGGATGACATTACACATCCAAATGCAGTTCCTGCCCGTGCATACAGTCTAGTCTGATGCATAATTACTACATGCTTATTTTTAAAGTGTTAAGAGGAGAAGTAAATCTGCATATTTAGTTTCCCTAATAGATAAGACAGCAGATTCAAGAATAAGTATTGTGCACAATAAAACGGGCACTGTGACTTGCCTTATCATTTCTAACCACGTTTTACATCTCCGAATCACATGAACTCGAATGATTGAAGCTGCGAGAGACTTGAGACATCAGGAAACCCAGTTATCCCCCAGTACCACCATGTTCCGGAACCGCAACATACCTGGAGTGTCCAGAAGCACGAGGGCTCAGACACATGAGGAAGGTAGAGAACAATGAAACATGATCGCCGCTAAGATGCACGAGTTGATGTGTCAAAATAAGTTTATGGACAGATTAAATGATTGTGAGTCTGGATGGGCCCGTGTTGGATCACGAACAGACACAGATTATCACCTCCAGTCTATTCCGAAAACCTGCTGCCAGTTTCTGGACGACATTCTCTTCAAGCAGGAGTACAAGAACTCCATAGAATTTAATAAGGGCGTGATCTTTATGCAAGAGCCATCACATGCGGCAAAGTCCTCCACAGTGAGCAAATAATGACCCGGTCCCCCCTCATCACCTGACTTAAAGCTTATTCAGAACTTACGGGCCTTTCTCAGATGAGAGATTTGAGGCTGTGGTTTCTGCTTCAGTGAAAGTAGATCATGAACAGAAAAAGAAACTGAAAGACTGCATGAACCGAAGGCTCATCGCAGTTATTGAAAAGAAGGGTAGTTGTACAGAAGGTGTTTTGGAAAGGTCCCATCGGAAGGAGTCATTGGGGCAGACCAAGGGCTCGCTTGAGAGGTCATATCTGTCGGCAGGCTTGGGAACACTTCAGCGTCCTTCCGAAAGAGCTGGAAGAAGTAGCTGGGGAGAGGGAGATCTGGGGATCTCTGCTCAGACTGTGATTGTGAATTGGAAGGGCATTTTATCAATAGATATACAGTATTTGAGCTAAAAAAAAAAAAAAGGCTTTTTGTGGCACTTATCTGTTACACTTACTGTTGAAATTGAAAAGAAACAATCAAAAATATCTTCTGTAATGTATTGGAGCGATAATTCTGCACAGTAATACCTTCCTAATGATGATGCACACTCATAGTCCTCTTTAGACAGTAGAAAATTTGTTTCTTTGTTTAGTTTCACGTCCGTGGTTCAGTAACATTTTGGATCGGATCAACCGACAATGTTGTGTTCATTAGGCAAGAGAAGCAACCCTTAGAAACTCAAGTTGCCTCAAACAACAACACTCATTCTAGCTCCATAAAGACATTGCTTTTATTGGCGCAAGCTGCATTAAAACGTCAAATTGATAATTGAGACAAGCTATAAGACATGATGGAAATTGGTGATCCACAGTTAGAAGCACATTAAAGACATGAGGAGGGCTTAACCCTAAACATGATCCACTGAGAAATATTCTTTGGGAGAGTCTTCGCTTCTCCCGATGAGACCACGCGGCTTTAACCTCTGGGAATAAGGATGTGATGAAAGCAGTAATCTGTTCTGAGCGCTTTCTTTTTTTCATGGATTTTAATGGCTTTACCTCTGCAGCTTTGGCTGTAGGTCTCATTTATATCAACGGGAGTAGAAGCGAAGTGGTTCGGTTGTGTGGTCGTGTTTGTGTTTTCAGAGGAAGCAAGAGGATGGTTTCTGCTCATAGCGTACGGATTGAGGGTAAATTCCTTTTCATTCCATTTATTTATGGCTTGGGATCATTTAACAACAGTCTCTAGCTGTTTGACAATTGGTAGAGATCCTCCACAGAGCCACTGGGTGAATTTGTTGCCTCTTTAGCAGATTAGTTGTACTTGTCATGCAGTACGTTTGCATACACAGCTAAGCTGAGCTTATAGCTCAACGAGGCCATTTTGTTGGACTTCTGTCCTTGTCCGAGCATACGATCACTGGAGGGGAATCGGCTTTTTGACCAAAGGATGTCCATCTACGCTACCATAGGTGACACTTTCAGCTGAGAACAACTGATAAACTATTCAGCTGGCAGCAAATTAGTACCCCATTGAGTGGTGAGTTAGATAGCTTTTGATCTTTGTATATTCCATATGTGCCATAATATTACATATGATTGGCTTTTATAGTATTCGAATTCCAGCTATATTTTTTGGGTTTATCAATCTGAGTTCAGGAATTTTCTATTCCTATGTCATTTTAAAGAACAATATTAGTCGTACGAACGCATTCATTTGATTTTTTGTTTTTATAAACATCATGTTAACTTTACTGACTGCTTTGATTCTGGCAGTTCTGGCCTTTGGGTCCATGAAGTTCTTTTCTTCCATCTCTCGCAGTAATCCAAGACTGCAATTGTCTTGTTTATAGTTTCTTTTGAATTTGTAAACACTCTACTCTATGCTATTCCTTTTGAAAACAGAAGGAAGAAGTGTACCAAAAAAGCCCGAAAGCCTGTTTTTAATCCCGAAACAAGTAAGTTCTCGGCTCCATGAAACGTCTCACATGTTGACCCTAAGCATGCGTTGTGTTGTTTAGCCATCGGGCCAAACATTAACTGCAGCAAACCAAAAGATGTTAAATCATCAGGAGGTGTAAAAGATCTAATCTTTCTCTGGATGTTCACTGCTGTTTCCCACAGTTGACAGTGTTTGAGCAGCTCTCATGATGGTGGCAAAAGATACTCCACCACTACATTGTTTCACCTTGGGTGTACGGGGTAAATTTTACTTATTTATTTGTACATGAGAAGATAGTCAGAGCAAGTAACTTGAAGCCAAGTGTTTTGATTTAAAACATCGCACTTCAATGAGCTCTGCTAAAACGACGCCGGAGCAAATCTTATCTCTTGGGTAGTTGGAAGATATTTAAGCTTGCTAATCTTGTTTGATGTGGTTTCACCGTGATGTTGACCAGCTCTCACTGTATTCAAGCCTGAAAGAAGTACAAACAATGTTATCAGCCAGTATAGTTTAACTGAAAAAATGGTTTCAGATGTGTTAAAAATGTAGAAATGCAGCATTCCAGAGCAACAATTTGAAAAACATTTGGTGACAAGGAGCAGCAACTGATGCTACTAATGAATATTTTACTATTTGAATATTTCACCCGAGGTTCCTCACTCTAATCGAAATGAAAAGGTGAAACATTTTCAAAAGTTTAAATGTTTCTAGAAAGAATGTTCACTTTTTAGTCTTTAGCAACCATGTGTGCATGGAAATATGTGCATATTGCAGAGTAGTAGTAGAAGATGGATGTTTGGAAACCTGCTGCAGACTGTGTGGTTCAGATTCTAACAATCCACCGAAACCGGATCTCAAAACCAATTCATAACACATAACTTAATTTCACCTGTCTTCCATGAAACCTCCAACATCAAACCCTGTTAACACAAAGCAGAAAGACACAAAGGGTTCTTTACCAGTGAGACTTAGTGGGTGAAAGGAATCATGGGTAATGCTCTACAGTACAAGGGAGGTAAGGTGCACTGTAATATTCATGTGCACTTTGACAAAAGTTAGCTTTTTAATGCACTGTGAGAGGGGGCAGGGGCTGAGTGCCTGGAAGAAAAAAAAAAAGGCCAGACTCAGAAGTTGATGTCAGCATGCTGAAGAGACTTTGACAAGCCAGCCACCATTATGTGAGCTGAAGGGCTTGATCTGTAGGGAGAGCTGCTGTAGCTGTGACCCAGAGCCTTGACTGCGTTGAATCCCACCTCCTACGTTTACCTTTTAAGCGTCCACTCGGTTGCAACTCGATCCGTTTGTATTGTTTTTATCGTGTAAATGCTGGATTCATAGGAACGTGTTGTTCCTTCTGTTCATCAAGTGGTTTATTCATTGCTGCAGCTTGACTTCACCTGTGTCTTGGAGGCTTTTGTACGGTGTTACAGGTGCAGTAGCCTGAAACTGCAGACGCTGTGTGTGTGTGTGTGTGTGTGTGTGTGTGTGTGTGTGTGTGTGTGTGTGTGTGTGTGTCCTGCTGGAAACGGAGGTTGCCATGCCCCTGTGATCCATATGGTCATTGTCAGAGGCCCTGCCAGGGCTCAGCCCCATATCAGCAGCTCGCCTGTTCCCCTTGCTAGCGCTCACTGCCAACCAGGGGAGGACAGTAGAGGAGAGAGGAGGAGGGAGGGGAAAGCTGTTTGTTTGTTTGCTTGCCTGCTTTGTTTTATTTAGAGGTTTCTGCTGATCACAGTAGAGACTGGCCTAGAAATGTGGCAGCGCTGTACGGGACGGACCGGACTCCTGAATCAGCGATGGAAGCATCGGATCTTCTTTTTAGAGAGAGAAGAGGGGGACACGGGGCTCTTTCAATGGAAAGAGGTGACGGTGTTAAATGCATTACCACTGCGACTGTTAATTAAATAGGCCCTCGTTGTGATAGGCTCTATTTACAGATATTAAAACCCTTTTTTTTTTTTCCTGCTTTGCCTGACTGCTTTTTGTAAGGCTGCCGTAGCATCCTCAGGAAAGTGCACCAGTTCCGTCACCCACATGCTGCTGCGGAGTATGTGTACATCCAATCAATATCAGTGAAGAGCTCGTCCCGAAGCCTTCTGACTCCTCTTCGTTTGTGTGGGGGAGTGTGGGCGCTTTCAACAGTGCTTGTGCTGTTTTTGCTTGTCTTTGACCGTCATATCAGCTGTTATTTTGGTAACACTTTACAATAAGGTAAAAAAATAATAAAAATCCCAAACAGTTTGTGCCAAAGAACAGAGCTTAGAACCTGGAGAATTTTAAGATTCAAAAAGACATCCTGCATCGCTTCGTATCAGTAAGCACATTAAAGAAGAACTTCCTGATGCAGTTATCAAGCGGCCTGTGTAGATTCATGAGAACTAAACTTGACCTTTATTTCAAACAGAATTAACCTTATTTCAGTTGAAGAAATGTCCCTCCTGTTCTGATTAATGCGTTGCACACAACGCCATGAATGTGACGTTATGCGAAGTCACCTGATGCCCGCATCTCTTCTTTGAAAGAAATGCTGTTTTCAGCGACTGCTTCTTTCTTGCTGCTTCCTCTTTTTTCCTTTTTTTTCTTTTTAACTGTTTTAAAATGCGTTTGAGAAGCTGCCATTGGCACTCCTCACTTCCCACTCAGATGTTTCACATTAAAAACCTTTCTGTGCCTCAAAAGCTTTAGTTAAACACATCTGTGGGAGAGGTTTAGTTAGATTTGCACTAATCCAGCCTTGCTTGATAAAATGTTGGAGATGAAATGATTGAAATTGGTTTGTAAATGAAAAAAGCGTTATTGGAAAAAAAAAAGAAATCGGAGGAGCAGAGCTGTAGTGCACAGATTGACACAGCACCATACTTTATGATTAATCTGATCACAGCTATATGTGAGAGTGCAGGTAGTTCACTGTGTTTTCACCTGTTTTTTCATCATTCGCTGCAGTTATTAGAGAATTGACTATAATTTGAATGCCTGCACTCCTTTTGAGAATTGAACTCCCTCCACTGGCATTGATTAAAACCAGAGAAACTCATCTTTGCTTCATAATTGCAAATCATATCCTCATATGTTTTCCTCTGAAACGTATAAGATATGAATTTGTAAAGAAGTGACTAAATGTGTGCACAAGCTGTCTGTCCACTTTGCTACTTCGTTCTACAGCGACATTTCCGGTAGGACCACAAAAGTACCGAGGCTCGATGCTCACCTTCATGAACATCATTTTGTGTTGATCGTTAGGGGAAGTCCCCACAGAAGTGATCACAAATAGAGTCAAGTCAATCACACAACCTGATTATAGCTACTCCTGTGCATACTTGGTAACATTTTCTTCATCTGGGATTATTGGGGTCGTGTGTCCTGGCTGATTGGATGACAAGTGGAGCTCGCCAACTGTTCTGAATACACTGAGGATGAACTCAGATCTGATCCCTTAGACCACACTCAAAGGTGGTCTGGGACCCTTCGGGCCACATTTCTGTAACCTTCTGAACACAAAGCCGTCTTGGAGCACATTGGAGGACCACTTCCTTCTTTGACTTGACTCACAGAAGCGGTGGAGCTCCTGCTCGTCCTTCATATTCATTTCTGCTGAGACAGTAAACAAAGCAGCTGTGAGTGCAGCGCCAGATCTGGAGCTGTCCTGGATCTCGTCTTTTAATGGCCCAAACGTTTAGAGCTGAGTCATGCATATGC
The DNA here is from genome assembly GCF_027942865.1 of Odontesthes bonariensis. Lineage (NCBI taxonomy): Eukaryota > Metazoa > Chordata > Actinopteri > Atheriniformes > Atherinopsidae > Odontesthes > Odontesthes bonariensis. Next base: position 23,054,876 of record NC_134518.1, on the reverse strand, counting down.
CTGCTCCTCGAAGCTGAGGGCTTTTAACCTGGCCAGACCTCAAGGGTAACACACTCTGACCACACAACCTGCTTCAGAGCTCCTAATATTCAGACTTCATGATTACATTTCCTGAAAACAGGCTTTCATTTCATTATTTTACTGATTCTTTTCCGGATTATTTCCCAGACATCTCAATCAGATTGAAACAACATTTAAAGCCATTGGGTAGAAAGACTGAGCCTGCTGATGTCTGACAATGTAACCAAATTTAAATCATGTGGTTGATGTAGAAGAAAAGGCTGAACTGTTAGATAACTCAGAAAAATCAACAAGTTAACCGTCATCTTAAAAATTGGTGAGTGCCTTTTAGGTGGTGATCAAATGTTGGTATTTTTATCAGAACCCACCAGGAAGCTTTGGAGCGAATGTATTGTTGCACATTACAAGGTGCACACACACCCCATGAAGCTATCACAGGCAGTAAAGTTTCTGTTTATATGAGCAGATGTTTTCAGCCTTTTTCTTCAGAGGTGAATGGGACTGAAAACTGCAGATAGTTAGAAAGTTTGTGTGTCTTCAGGCAGCAGAGGTGTGCTGCCTCCAAGCTCTGCAACAAACTAATCAATTATTTGATGGCTCTTTTACCTTTCTCACATCACATCTGATCCATAAGCTTCCTGAAATGTTTGTGCTGGTTAGCTGACAGGGTGGCGTGGCTGCATATTGTTTGCAGACGGAGCGGGTAACTGATATTAGATGACAAGTGGTCACTCAAGACGTACATTCCGATGCCAGGCGTGAACACAAGTACTTGGAGCCGTCCACTTGTGATCGGATCACCAGGGATGCACCGATTTCTTCCCCACTCGTTCAGAAACGTTTGCACTCGCACACCATTTTACGTCGTTCTCTCTTAGTCTGCGTGTGTCCGGTGATATACAGGAATTAGTTACCGGAATTCACATTTTTTTCAGGTAAATTATCATTCGAAAGGCAGAGTAATCTTTATTCTGTCGTCCATTTTCTGTAAGCGTGTGTGCAAAGTTTGTGTGAGTGTGTGTGTGGAGGACATTTGGCGAAGCAGTGCGTTTCTTACCATGTGTGGCTGCTCTGAGTGCCATCTCTGTCTAATGCATTATCCAAGCAGCCCTTCAGCCATTTGGTCTGGCCTCTCTTTTTTGTGAGTGTGAGTGTGTGTGTTTGCGCTTTTTTTTTTTTTTTCAGTGTTCTTCATTTCTACCCCCCCCCCCCCATCTCTCTCTGCCTTTCTCCTCCTCCACTCTTTCTTTTTTCAAACATTGTACAAATCAAAGGTTTCATTTTGGGATGTAGAGCAGCACTCAGAGCGGATGCAACAGCATGAAAAAAACTGCTGGGATCTTTAGTAACCGACAGATGGGGTAAAACGTCATTTTGCCTAAATGACGGCCCGTCAGATTACATCCACCTCTGTATCCCGAAAGAACATTTTTTGATCTTAAGATTAAGTTGTTGACAAGTTTATTTTATACTTTTCATCATTTTGATATTAATTACATTATTGAGAAAACAAAAATGGTAAAAGAATGTCTAACGTCTTGACTCATACGTTAGAGTTTATTATCATTCATATTTTATATTAAGCAAGAGGAACAATGCTGAAATGCATGTAAGAAAATCCTCTGAGAACATCTCTTAATGGCTTGTTATATTTATTATTACACTTTTATTTATATATTCAGGTATAGCTTGCATTGGTTTCACATTAATAACGCTGACGAATGTGTCTGGACAAATATTTGCATACAGAAAGAAGATGGATGACGTTCGTAGTGATTAGTTCTAAGACGTAATCTAGACAAACCCCAGATTTAGCTGTAGTTTATCTTATTATAAATATCTTAAGCCTGTCTCAGCCAAAGTGTTTAATGGATTCTCACCACTGCTCATGGTGGTTGCAGCTCTGTATTAAAGCATAAAATCAAATGTTTTAAAAGGAAAAAGCCCCAAATTGTCTTCCTCGACTAGGATCTATATGGGGCTTCTTATGTGAACACTATAGACATACAGTATATTGAATCATGATATATTTGTCTTTAATGGACTTCCTCTTCTCCCCCACTGAGCTGACCGCTAACATTATCCAGGCCCCATTCCTGTTTTATGTCCACAGAGCCACAGCCAATCCATAAACATGTCCATCCATCTATTATCAGTCATTTCTATTAGTTATAATCGACCCCATCTGCCCGCTAGGTTAGAGAAACCAGGAACATGTGTCTCAAATTTCTGAGACACAAAAGAAAAGGAAGAGCAGGCCCTCACCACATCGCAGTTCTAAACAATAGAAGCAATCCCAGCTTAATATCACACATTTTATTACAGTGTTGGTGGAACATCTCAACCCTGGAACTGTTTTATGAGCTTTATTACTTTTTGTTTTCCTCGGTGTGTTTGTGCATTTTTGTTAATATTTCTCCAGAATGGATCACATCCTTCTCCCCGACACACGTCGAAGCCAAATTCGCCTTCATATCGTTCGTTGTCTTTAGTCGTGTAAATGAAACTGAGATAAGCTGCGCTGGATGAATGTTTTTAAGGTTAGAGTTTGGGTTAATGGTTTGCTGATATCTCACCAGGTTTGAAAAGAAAGGAGTTTTTCAATGGAACGCTTCTTCTCAAAATGGCCAGTGGCTCTCGTGTTAGTGTTTTGTTTTTGTTTTTTTGGGAGGGGGTGTCGGACACAATGGGGAGCACGTTTTTGTTTTTTTACGTGCATGTTTATATCATGACATCATTTTACTGGTAAATAGAAAAGGGCTTTGTGATATGCTTTTGACCGACTAAACCCCCCCTCTACATATCACTTTGCTGTGTGTATTTCAGTGAATCATTGAATGGGGAAAGGATTCAAATGCTGCACCTGCTTTTAAAAGAGATGCGCACATATCCTTCATCTGGTCCGTCTTAACCACAGCACAGTCTAGTTTCATAAGATGTTGAGTCATGAGGGTAAGATGAAGGTTTAGCCGTATTTCTACGTCTTTACAACAATAACCTAATTCTTTGTTGATATTATCATCTTTATGTTGTGGCATATGTAACCATCTAAGCTCCGAGTAAAAAAAAAAAAAAAAAAGATGGCCTCAATTAAGTTTGTGTTTGACTTGCAACGGTGTGACTATGAATAGTTTAGCAACCAGACCCAGTGATGCATTACAAATCGAAAGCCAGTGCCTTTAAGTTGGCCCTTCATGAAATTGTTATAATCATATGAATACTTGAAAACAAGACATGAATGGTGATTTATGGCTGATGTTGAACACATTTTGTGGAGATTAAATCATTTAAATATCTAAAAAATTTGAAGAGGTCTCTGTTTTAAACCTATTTAACATATAGGTGACTACATATAGGTGATTGAAAACCCCTTTGGTGCAGGTTACATTCAGCAAAGCTGGATTTAAAAGAAAATTGAACTTGACTTTAAGAGATATGCACAAGACTCGCAGATCACACTCATTAAGTACAGGATGACACAGACTATTATATCAGTTGTGTGCAAATCTGTTTGACTTGTTCGGATAATTTGCCACTAAAGATGAATTTATGTAGTATTCTTTCCATTTCAACACATTTAAAGCTACGTGCACGTTTCTCGCATTGTCCCTCTCAACGTGTAACAGGGTTTGATGGGCTACACTTTATACGGCGCCTTTACCATGATCTGTTGCAACCAACATGCACACATAAAAAGAAATGCCGGCTTTATTTGCTACATCCTACCAGAGAGCGTGAATGTGGTGCGAAGATCGTGTCACTGTTACGGCCTCTCTGCAACAATACATGTACATTTAGTAGGAGTAATGGATGAATAATAGATTTTTTTTCCTTCCTTCCAGTGGTAACATGGAAGGAAACTGCTTACACACAAGTTAGAGGATTAACACACAGACCAGATTAGTATATTCTGCACTTGATCTTCAGATGATTTCCCTGACTACAACCAGCTGCTTGGAGTTATCCTGCTAAAGGGATAGTGTGACACTGGAACAGTCAGACATTTTCTTTGTTAAAGGGACACTATGTAATTTCTTCCCCCATCTAGTGGTGCAATTTTATTTTGCAAAGTTGAATGAATTTGCTCTCTAGCGCCTCACGTTTTCAAATGTGCGCTGCAACTTCTTGAACTACGGCAAGCGGAATGTGTCAAGATTCAAGAAGCTATAGCTTCAGACTCAAGGTCCATACAAACAAAAAGAAATCAAGACACACAGTACAAAGGATTACATAACACACATACAACAACACTATGAATACAGATGACAGATAACATGTCAGATAACATAACATCTCCTTTGGTGTGCAAGCAATGCAATTAGTCATATTCCGGGAGTTACCGGAAGTGACGTTGACGCAGCATTAGCATTAGCCTGTGTTAGCAATAGGAGCATTAGCAGCGGTAAATAAACTCCCGGTAAACTTACAAACTTTCTAATGCCTCGTTTTGTGAGCTAAGAGCCTATGTGTACTACGGCAGAAGTTTGGTAGCAATCAATGCATTATTAGTGGGATCATTTACGAGATAAAATCTATTTAGCATTTTTTTTTTTTTTTAAACTTTATTAGTAAATCAACAAAATAACAGTTTACAAATGTGAGCATAACGCCAAAAAGAAGATATCCAGGGGGAGCATAGGAATAATAATAAAAAGAAGAAGATGATGCACTTACAAAAAGAAAGCTAATGAACACAAAGACATATGTGCCAAGGAATAAAATCAATTTAGCATTAGCGGCTGTAATAAGCCATTTGGCGGAAATGACGTCACAATGACGTCATTTCTGCTTGTAGGCCTGGTGGGGAAATCGCGATTCGAAGTGCTTTATGTCCCTCTCGGCACTTCGTCATTTTTCATAGACCGGAAGGACATGGCAGCCTCCATAGAGCTTACCTGCTCTATGTAGATACAGACAAGTTATTCTTCACTCAGGAGGATAAGTGAGATTTTTGACAGAGATCATTTTACACCAATGAGAACTAACTTATGAATGAATATGTTGATTTGAGCTAATAAATGACTTAATTTATTACATAGTGTCCCTTTAAATAAGCATGTTGGTTGTCTTGGGTTGACTGTAGAAATCGTTGCTGCTTTTGATTCAGGTTGGCATAAATGCTGCGAATAGGAGGAAACAACAAGCCCGAGTCTGTCCTGGGCTCAGAGATCTCTCTACAGGCATATCTCAGTTCATTAATTACCACTCTTTACTTTTATGGTGCGAATTAAGCGAACATCCGCATCGCTTTGCTTGTGCAAATTCAGCCGCTGGAGTGTTTTTGTGGCATCTCGCTCTCGGTCAGCGCTCACAATTATTTCGGTTATCAACGATGAGCCGCCTTGTAATTGTCACATGATGTCGATGAGAATATAGATCTACAAAACAGCAACAAAACTCTTGTTTGTTCGGCTCGCGTGTTCATGTAAGAATGATGTTTTAATTGGTTGAGAGTGAATGAATGAATGCATTTTATATTACAGTGTACATTTAGCTAAATGTTGAGCCTAAACATTTACTGTTTGATGTGAACAGCTTTCCAATACACACATTTTGTTTTTATGTTGATTAAAATGCACAGTGTAGACGATCCAGCATAAATTTAGAAGACATAAAGACATCATACTGATTGCCATATGCCATGAAAATGCTTAGTCCATATGTCCAGAATGACGAGGAAAGCAGTAAATCGGCGAGGCTCTTTTATGTCGTGTCGGCTCGGGCTGTGACGATGCAAGAGAGGAGAGGATACATGGGAGGGAGATTTGCAGAGAGGGGAGGATGAGAAGCGGGAAAAAGAAGAAGAAATGAGAGGTGTGGTGCAAAGAAAGGGATGAACCAGTAAAGAAGAGGAAGGGGAACGGAGGGAAAAGGGGGAGGAAAGGAAGGCGGAGAGGAGCCTGTGCTCAGACACAGCCCTGTGTGTTGCCATGGTGCAGGCTCAGTCAGAGCTTCACAGTAGCTTCACTGCTCAGCTAACTAATTACCACAGACTGCAGTGCTGATACGCAGGCGAGCAAAAGCTATCTGGTTTTATGGAGCCTTTTTTTCTTTTCTTTTTTTATCCCCACGTTGACATTGCCATGTCAGGGAGCAAAGTGTAATCTGCATGAAGAAAAAATTTGTACCAAACAATCATGTAAAAATGTGTTGCTGGTATGTGGTGAACGACATTATTGAACACTGTAGTGGTGCTCAGCCGTGTCAGCTATGCCACTTGTGTGAAATAAAGAGCCGTTCCGGTCCAGAGCTTCACTACCCAAAGACTGTTGCTGCAGACTGAGAGCCTGCGCATCCTGATCAGGCTGCTTACAAAAGCCAGCATAGGCCATCGTGGATTAAAATTCACCATTAAAAATGTCCAATTATGTAATCTGCCAAATCCAAGGCCCGCATATGTTCACTCGAACCTCTCAGCAGACGGGAGACAGGGAGGGGAGGACCGGGACGGTCTGAATGACAAGAGTGACGCAACACCAAACTATGCACCCAGAATTCACGAAAAATCTGTGTTGCTGTTTTAATTATTCATTCACAGACGGAATTTCTTTGCCGTCATTAACATTTAGCATATCTAGGGCTAAATGAAAATGAGCTGCTTGGTGTTTTAAAGCCTTTTAAAGATGTCACGTGTCTGTCGATGCAGAAAAACTTCCTCTTTTTAAGGTTGTGTGCAAACACTATGATTAAGACAAATTTCTGTCCTCATTTCATGAGCAAACTATCAAGCACAGTGTCGATCTGTCCATACTTGGATAGAGTTACAACATCCCCGTTCAAGTAATATTTGCAGGGTTAGCTTAACTCCGCACACAGACTGGCAGGAGATGGACACATTTTGTCTTATATAAAACATATTAAACATCACAATAGATAAAACAGAAGACAGGCTAGCTATTTTCCTCCATATCCAAGCTTTAGGCTAAGCTAAAGGAGTACAGCCCTCAATGCAGTTTCATGAATGTGAGAGAGGTGTTGATCCTTTTATTCAACTTTTATTAAGAAGCATACTCTTGCATAAAATACACCCGTTTACCATCCCGGGTACCCTCACAGTCACCAACCAAGACATCCCAACCCCTCTGGGCTGGCACTAAAGACAGAATCCAGTGCCTGTTGTCAGCATATTCTCTGTAGATCTTCACGGAGAGAGCCAGTCAGGCACGGTCCGAATCTTTGTCTCAACTTTAGCCTTGTCCCATTGAGATGGCTAGAAGGGGGAAGAATGCTGCTCAAAATGAGCGGCCAGTTGTCAGGCTTATACCAGTCGTTGAAACGTGCAGAGACAAACAGCCAAATGGACAGTTTCTCAAAATGTCAGACTATTCCCTTCAGCTCTTTGTGGATGAATTTTAATTTGAAACTCTCTCTAATCCCTCTATTATCACGTTCTGACACTGAAAGCTGTTCTTTATCTTGCTGTGTTCATTTTGTGTTATAATGGCCATCATCCATTACATTTTGTCTTTCTACTCTGTCCAACACAACAGGTTTTTGGGTGTTGTGACAGCCAGCTGGTATACAGTGTTTCATCCCAGGAACCCCCGTTAGAAGTCTTAGCGCATTAAAGCTTTGAGTGTCTTCATATCAGTGTGTCATCTCTGCAGTTCAATAAGATGGCTGCTCTGATCTCGGCTAAGCCGCATTCTTTAGGGGGACAGTGTGCCTTGCCTGAATGCAACCTGAGGTGGGCAAATCAAAATGGCAAATCTGGACCCTTCACAGGGGGCAGATTGATTTGGCAATCTTCAAAGTGCAACAAACGTTTAAAAACAATGCCCTGTTTTTCCCTCTGCTGTTTGGCGCTAAATACATCAGCATATGGATAAGTGTGTTCATGTATTCATAATGGTCAGAGGGAAACTAGAGGCAAGGCTCTTGCTTTTGTTGCACCGCCCGTTGTCCTACTTACTGTAATTTTTCATCACTTTCAACACCTACACTTTTTGTGAGCCAAAACTCAGGCATGGGTAGTGAATAGAGATATGTGAGTGTGTGGGCGTTCCTGAGTGGAGCTTATAGAAGAGCATGAAACCTCAACCATGACAGTTTGATCTCTGCTGCTGGAGATGTGGAAGAAAGATTCTCACTGGCCTAAGGGTCAAAGTTAGCCTTGTTATATCCACTGTGTTGTCTTTCAACTGGACCTCCAAGGGCTTTTTTTGGAATTCCGATAGTTTCATCACTGTAATTTTGATCGGTAAACCAGCACCGGCTGGACAGCTGGTTATACTAGTCCCAAACAACACCTTGAAACCGTGTCACTGTCTGAAGAAAGTCTTGCGGATTTAAAGTCAGGTAAAGGGGCTTCGGAAACGCTGAGGCCCTAAGAGGCACGAGGGGGTAGCAACGGCATCGGGGCCACTGAAGCAGAATCGCAGTAAATGTTCCCAATTAAAATGGGGGGAAAAGTCTAAAATTGGAAGAGTTTAATTGCAGCTTGGATGATTGTGTTCTGGTTTACTTCCTCTCATGGGTATAAGGTGTGTTTGCTAGTACAAAATCTCAGATCGTTCACTTTTATGTGGATCTCTTCTTAATACAGTGAGATACTTTTTACAAGGAGAATTACAACCCCAGAGCTTCAGATCATTTCAGGGACTCAGGAGTTTATGCTGATTATTTGAAGTAACTGCAGCCAGTTACCTTATCTCAGACTGTATGCAGAAGATGAACGTGGTCATATGGCCTGAATGCAAAGCCAAAAGGAAGTGCCCTAAAGTACATTACCAGAGATGGTCACCAGGGTGTGGCTTTGGAAAGTCTCTGGCTCAAATTCAAAAATCACTAATTTCTTTAATGAAATATTAAGTCTGTTCATTTTGTCCACAAGTCACTGTGGTGTCATTAGCTAAACTCAGTCTATCTGAGCAGTATCCTAGTGGTCCTTTTTAAAATGACTTTGCATTTAAGCAGGTATTAGGTCTTTGTTCAGGCAGATTTAATCTAAATATCGGACGATAACCAAATTCGCAATGGTTTCCTACTAAAATTGAGGCTACTTAACCAGGACCAGGGGGGAGAAGTTAAGTCTTCTTCCTCTACACACACCCCATTCCTTAGATGACCACAAAGTCTGGAGAATAGCAGGTCCAGCTCAGGCTTTTACCTAAAAAAAAATTTATCTTCCGATGCCTGAAAAGGATGTCCATGCAGTCCATTCAAAAACCTTCATGTGATACAGTTGTACAGCCATTATGTGGCAAATAAGAAGTATGCAGATTTGCAACTATTCACAGTCATGAACTTAAACATAAATGCTTGTGCAATGGCAGATTTTTGTCTTTAAACTTTGGCTTTACACCAGTGAGACAAGATATTTTAATAACTGAACTTTAGCATTTTGTGACCTCTTGACAGAGGTTGGAAACTGCTGTTTGCAGTTTCTAACTTAAACAACTTCTAAACAAATGTCCTGATTCGCCATTATGTCACAGTTTTGCTTTTGGGCTACAGGTTAAAATGTGATTTTTTTTTTTAATGGAGCTTCAACAGGTGAGAAAAGTGATGCAGTGCATAGACAGCTTCAGCGGTACTGTCGTCATCTTCTTAGTTTCAAACACAGAAGGCCTCATGTATACATCATTCAAACTGAACCCGTTTCACAGCACAGCGGCACAGTGATGTACTGTTGTTGGCCGTGGAGACAGCCTGACCGTGGTGAAAGCATCAAAATGGTAGCAGTCCGTTTTGCGTAGTTCCAAAGGATCCAAAACACCAGAGAGGAGCATGTTCAGCAGCTCTGTCAGCTTAGCAACAAAGGGTAGCAACTAGTCAAGAGTGGTGAGCCAACATGCTGCAGTGACCTCTGATGTAGAGGAAGAAGTGGGGGTGGGATTATGTGGAGCATACTGATGACACTCACACATGACAGGCTTCTGCAGTAAGGAGCTTCACCACAGCCGCATGTGTGATAACTTTCAGTGGAAGCTCGCCGTTTGGCTGATGGGAATTAGGAGGAGAGTATTTATTATATCTGTTTAACAGTCAGTCGTGATCGTGGACTGTTTATATGGTTGCGTCTTAATGCCAATCAGGTGTTGCCATGAGGGGGAGCGCCATTAATTCTGTTCCTCTGTTGTCAGCAGCATTTGAAAAGCAGGGATGACTCAATCAGAGAAAAAACACTGAGACACCACTTGTTATGCTGCTTTTTTTTTTTTTTTTTTTTACACGCACTGTACTTTATACCATGGAATATATCTGAACTGTTACTGAACTGAGTTAGTTGACGAAAGGAATCTATCAAGCTAACGTGCATTACCCGGTTTCTGCTTTTCAGCCGTGTGTGTTATATAACTCTAAAGTTCATTTTGGATTTTGAATTGATGGTCAGAGAACGCAGCAGTATCAGGCTCGTCATTCTTTTCTCTTGTCTTATCGAGCAGGAGCATTTCATTTAGAATATTTACAATTCTAAACATAATTATCTGGCTAAAAGCCAGTCACCTCAAGCAGTAATTGTGCACACACATCTTTAGCATCACTTTAAGAAGGCTTTATCCAGAACAATTTCAGTAACACAATTCCAATCAGTGAATTACACTGTTGCACTTTAGCTTGTTATTTCTTACTTTTTTAAAAGACCGAGACGTATTTTACTGTAGAAGCTGCCAGAGTAGTTAGCTGTTCAGATCTGCTGTCATCTTAAGTACGGCCTGACCCTGAGGGTCACATCTATTTGAATAACACTGCACTCTCTTTTAAAATAATTGACAGACAACCTGTCTTATGAGCCCCACTTATTCAGCTGCCTGTTCTTGGCCCTCTGTTTGGCTTTGTCACTCTGGTCAGGTATGATGGCTATTTTTATCTCTTTTCCTTTTTAAATGATCCGAGAAAATGAGCTTGCAGGGTTTGTACATCCATCTGAGAAAATGTTGGACAATTGAAATCGCACCATAGCAGTGAGGATGCGTGATTTTTTTTTTATTATACATATTAAGGAAGAATGGACTGAATTCAGTCATACTTATGAAACAAACTTCACCCTCTGTCCTTAAATGCTGGAATCAGATGATCCCCTTCAACTGTGTGCTTTGTTGCTTTTTCTGTACAAAATAACATATATCTTTATCGAAGATAATCACATCCCATGATATGTTTGTATTTAATGCTCATGGTGTACTGGCACAGTGCACTGCAGTTTGTTTGTACCACTTCATGTAAAATGCGCAAAACATCTCCAAATTTGTGGGTTTGAGCTGCAGATGTTTGTAGAAAGACAGCATGGCGAGATCAAGCTCAATAACAATATCGCTGAACTGTCGCCTGTCTCAAATATAGTTCTGTTTCGCAGCAGGACTGCAAGCTGTGTTTATCCCACAATGACAAATGTCAAAATGACCACTTGCCACACACCGCACCGTACGTCAAAAGGCACAAACAGAGAGACACTCAGGTTCAAACCTGATAAGATGTCAGCAGACTTGTAGGAGGCCCTCGCCGGCAACACTGTTATGAATATTCGCTACACTGAGCTCTTTTCCCTCTGTGGCTGCTCTTGTGAAGGTCAAACTAGCCAGCTCTCATTTGGAGCTGCTCAGCATGACAGAGAGGTAAGCCAGAGCATGCTTTTTGTGATATTACATAAAGATGAGGAGGGTGCGCTGCTGACAGCTGTGACGGGCTATTAATTATAGTTTCATGGGTGTGCGTGTGCAGCGTGCGTTGGGAGGGGGAGGATGAGGACACAGTCAGAATGCTCAATCATAGCTATCAAATCGGAAAACTTTAAGCTTTAATGGGGCTGTTTTATGGGTGAGCTAATTAATTTCCTCGCCGAAATGAATTCTTGTGTTTTAGAAAGAGAAAAGGAGCATTTGACCTTTACCGCAGTGGGGTTTTCTTTATTGCATCTCGTTATTCCGCCTTTGTCGCTGACATTGAGTTTTGACTATGTGTGCGAGTAAAACATCTCCCGCTGTCATGTGTCCAACCTTCTCAGATCCTTCCATCTGTCGCTCCTCTGCTCACCTCGCCTCTTGCCTCTCCTCTTCCCTTTGCCACAGGGGGGTTCCGCGTGAATGAGATGTTGGGTGCATGGTAATTGAGTAGTTATTGATTGGACTGCAGCGTGGCCTGTGAGAGGCCAATGAGAGCCAGAGGATCAGAGCAGCACCACTGACTGCGTCTTTCATTCCACATTCAGCAGGAAAATGTAAATGCAGAACTCCTACAGGCATCTGGATTTTTAGATGATAAGTATGTATTAACATGACTTGCTTTTAGTGCTGACTCCAGTACCCAGGAAGTCACCATCAGCATTAGCTATCATTAGATGGACTGGTCACATCATTTGAACAGGGTGGACTGTCATATTTCACCGCGATGTCACCACTAGAGACTCGACTTCCATGTCGGTTTGCCTTGATAAGAGAGGAACTGATTTAGAAATATTTGCTAATGAGGAAAGGGTTATTGCCCTGTCAGCTGTGCAGATGCTGAATCCTGTTGTTCTTTCTCTCTTCTCTGCCTATGACGAAGTTGAGGGTTTGAAAACAGAGGCAAAGCTGACACTTCGAGAAGCAGGCCGAGGTTTGGCGATGGTTTAAGATCCTCCTCTCTTGCGCTACCCTTTCCCAACCTCCATCACCCCTTTCATCCTAATGTTATGCTGCGTGTTGCTGAAGGAAGTCAGCTTCAGTCATTCCCACAGAGGAGGGGCCTCCAAGAGCAACAGACACACCACTGATGACATTATGCCGATCAGCAGGGATGCAGAAACATCCGACGTGAACATACAATGTCAGATATACTTGTTTTTTAATTGTATCTTTTCCAAGAATATAGTTTTTGCCTTGATGCCCGAGTGCAGCAGTTTTCTTTTTCCGTTTGTTTACCACAGTGCAGTAGCGATGATTAATGAAAGAGAGACATAGTGCAAAGAAACTGAAACCTTGAAGCAGCATTAAAAAGATTAAGAACAGATTGTTTTGCTGTTTTGGGAATATTTAGTTCGACAAGATTATTTGAACCACATGAAATATAAAGCCACCCTCCGCTGCCCAGCGAACATAGAATAGCAGAATACAAAAGTATCAAATGACAGCTTGTCTGACTCTTTTCAGATATAATGAAACTCTTGCATTTGTTGTTTTAACCCTTTGGATTTGTAAAGCTCAAACGAGCATTATCTATGCTGTAAATCAGCTTTACAGCTGCTGTTAGGCACATTATTTTCATCCCCTGCTTTGAATGCACGTGATGCACAGTGCGTCTGAACACAGCGTGCATCGCATGATCAAGGTTCGAATCTTTAAACACACGCGATAAAGATGATGGATATTCACTCGGACCAGTCGGTCTGACTCCATTGTCATTTTTATGGTAATCTTCTCCATCCATTTTTCTCAAATCCATATGTCATGCGATCGGGACATTTCTCATTTCTCATGATTTGAGAGGCGCTTTGTGCTTGTTGTGCGTCTGATGTGGGCAGGCAGCACTGAAGGCAGTGAGGCACATCCACCCAGCGGCCGGGCATGTGTGAGCACAGAGCCGCATTAACTGCAGTGAGGCAGCAGTGAGGCAGCAGTGAGAAGCCCGAGAGGTGAAGCAAGAGGAGGCTGGCAAAGCGGGGTTCTGGCCAATACCGTGCAGGCACTGGTTACCATGGGAACACATTGATTATTTAACAGTTTGGATGAAGCTTCTGCCCTGCACTTGCCAAGGTTCATTGGAAGTCTTTGTGGGTTTTACTGTCCCAAGGGTCCGCAGCCAAGTGAGTGCCATGTGATGCAATGCCACCAGGACATGATATACATGTGCGGTGATGCTGAGAGACAAGAGACGGGCACATAGTCTCCACTGACAGAGGAGCGAGATGATACAGTGATGAATGAGAAACTATTATGGACAGATGGGTGAATGAACCTGGGGAGAAAGAAAGCACAGTAGCAAGTTGTTTTTCATCACTCCTGGTGGTCAGTGAGGACTTGTAATGATCTCATGCTGAGGAGGCAGTCTGGACTTGCACTCATTGTCTGTACATGAGGTCCCTGTATCTGGTGTGCTCTCTTGGTTCCATTTGCTTTATAGCCGGGGGTGTTTATGCAGTGTTGTGCCAAAGCTTCTGTAATCCTACCAGCAAAGAACAACTAAAAGGAAACAACGTCCATATCTTTTTGTCCCTCACAAATCGCTGCTATTAAATCTTTTGGGGCAACTCTCTGTTGCTATGGTTTGGTTGCTATGTGGTGAGGAAAATACTTTTTTAAATTTGCGTATGGGGTGCATAGTGATCAGATCAATTGGTCTGTGTTGTGATTGGATCTCAGGCAGCTGTAAATTCCTTTCATTTGCCATCTGTCACAGCTGCATTATTAAGAAAAAAACATCTGCCTTCAATAGGTCAAAAGGTCACCTTAATCCACCTCCTCCTGCTAGCTAGCAAGTGTTTCCTCTTGCAAAAAGATAGAAATGTTCCATCCATGATTCTTTTTTTCGACCTGGGACAGGTCATGTCAGACAAAGTCTGCAAGATCAATTTTGCTAATGTGCAGTGTGCGCAGTAAATGAGGCTGGCATTTGTAGATGAATCCAAATGATCAAACTTGTCCTTGAAGTAAAACACGACATCATTCTTGACTCTGAATGTTGATTGCTGCTGAATTTCGATGACATTCCTTTGAGTACAGACCCACTCTGATGTAAGTGGAATTTTTCAGCCTTAATATTTTCACAAGGTATTTTCTTTTGAATTGTAGTAAATATACGGTGACTAAAACAAGCAACCAGCTCCATGACTATGAACTTCTGCCTTGGAACGGCAGTGTACCAACAGCAGTTTGAAAAATAGGGATTCAGACTTAATGAAACAAACCTCAGGAACCAGTCTTGTCAGCTTCCAGGTTGGAGTTGACTTAACAGAGCTGAAACAAGCACAGACTGTAGAGAAATTTAAGATAGAAAAAGGGGATCCAATGCAGAGGTGCCTTAAAGAAGATGGCTGATTGTATAAAAGTCTATGGAAAAATGAGTTTACTTCTCTCTCGATGTGTAACTTCACTAAATATTTTACAAGAAGTTTGTGTTCTTTATTGCTACTTTCAAGTCATTTTCAAAAGAGAGTGATGTTTATTTGATAGATTATGCCCCCATTAAGAGCTTAAGACCCTGACAGCTAAAATGCTGAATTCAGGGCTCCAAAACAGGAGTCACAGTGGCTACATCCATAATTTTTACACCGTCTGCAGGGGCAAGTTCTAATATTAGTAACACATTATTAGAAGTCAAGAGTATTTCAGTCGAGTCATCTGTGAGCCGCAGCAGCCAGACCAGCGGTGGAGACAGATGGGATATGCATATTGAGAGTTAAGGACGTTTTAAATCAGGCTCAGATGTAGGTTTACATCTAAACAGCTTAAGTGCATAAAAGGATCTTATTCGTGTATTTAAATATTTGTCTGTGTACATGAAAATAAGAATGTTAAGGGTTTAATACATGCCTGCAAGGGAGTTTAAGATTGAAGTGTTTTTTACTGAGCAAAGAGCACAGTTTCATTCACAGGAGTGTGATTGAAGTCCAGGTCTGCAGACTCTTATTCTACAGCTCTGGCACTGTACCACATCTGTAATCTTTCACAGCGTTACTTTTGATGCTGCCTGACCCACATTCACCTGTAACACACTGCCAGGCATCCTCACCGCCCCCCACCCGGGTTGACTTCAGTCAGGTAAATTGTAAATGATCTGCACTTAGGTTATATGGCACCCTTTTTAACCTTGGCAAGGTTCTGCAAAGCGTTTCCCAATCTGTTTTTCATTCACCCATTCACAAAAATACTAATACTGGGCTCCTTATTATTTATGTGCGCTCTATATACACTGTGCAGTGCTTTCCTCGACAGTCATGCATCAGTGATGAGCATATTGGGGTCAATGTTGGGGTTCGATGTCTTGCTTAAGGACACTTCAATGCTTCTGAGAAAATGTTTGACTTTTTTCAAAAAAAGTATTTAAAATTCCACCACTAAGATGCCTTTTTTTGTTGTTGTTGTTAATAAAGCCCTACTTAAAGCAAATCCAACTATACTAATGAAGCAAACAGCATCCAGTGTCCTTCGATGCTCATTTCAGATAATCAGATAATCCTATTATAGTACCTTTATGTGTTGATATTTACAGTATGCTAATATTGGCACAATACATGTTTCAGTTCATGTCACTTCATGGGAAATGGGGAAAAGGTGATTAAAATGATCAAAAGCATGAATAAAGAGCATTTCAGAGACTTTCTGTATCTCAAAGGAAAAAAACTGAGATACTTTGTCAGGTTCAAACCTTGTTATCAGCACACTGTCATGAATGTTTGTAACAGTGGGTACTTTTCCCTCTTGGTTCTATATGCATGCAGCGCAGTTTTTTCTACAGTCACACGCTGATGAGCATATCGAGGGCGATGCGGGGGCTCAGTGTCTTGCTCAAGGACACTTTAACACACGATGGAGCTGAGGATCGAACCACCGATCTTCCAAATGGAAGACATCAGACACACAGCCTTTTCTGTGGTGCTCAACTTAAGTCAATTGGTGGGAAGAATCTGGGAGGTTTTTGTCTTCAGCTCACTCTTCTTCCTCATAGGAACCATTTTAGCGCAGCCTCCCGTGTGGGTTATGAACTTCAGTCGTCTTCAGGCAGCTTTCTTTTTGTCTGCTTGTTATGTAAGGTTTCTATAGAGGGATTAAGCAATAAAAATGAAGTCCGGATGATATTGCTGTGTATACACAGTGATCCCATTAAGTTGCACTGGTCTGTGATGATGGTTATGATCAGCACTGCAGGCATCGTGCTGCAACAGGTGTGTTTTGTCACATGCTGTCTCAGTAGTGAATTCAATAGCCCAGTCTGTCACTCATCCAGGGACAACAGTGGCCAGTGTATTCCCCTGTGTTGCCCTGAGGCAGTGTTTCATCACTTCTTGCTATATCAACTTGGCATCGCAGCTGTCATTGACTGTACTCCCATATTACAGATGCTTTGACCATTCAAATCACTTCTAGAATTTTGGGTAATGCGTTGGGGGGGGGTCTTGCACGAAGCTTTAACCAGAAATGTGCAAACACGAGCACAGACATGAGCATCTGTTTGTACATATGCAGATCACAGCGAAGGCTGGATTGTGCTGACTTGGGGAGAGTAGCAGCCACAGCTGTCCAGAGTCATCGCACATCACCACTGAGTGAAGCGGGTCAAATCTGCTGCTCATCTGAAGAGCATCTTTCATTACCAAGGAACTCAACACAGAAATGATGGACAACTTGTGATGAGCTTTTGATCAGAGGGTCAGATCTATTAAAAGTCTGTTTCAAGCTGCTGTTGTGCAGAAGCAGAAGGGTTTCAGCCCCGTGTAGCTTGTTCGAAAAAACCCTCAAACACGGGCTTTCAGCACTTCTCAAGTAGTTCCAATTTGCTTTAGATGTCTGTAATAACGGGATGTTTATCCAGGGATTTGAGAGTGAAAAAAAAAAAGGACATGAAAGAGCTGTATTATCTTTTTATATGAAATGTGTCGATATAAAAATGGGGGAAAGTATGTCGGTCAGCTGTTTTATACTGTGATGTTTGTTCTTTAAATGTCAGCCGGCATATAAGTTGATTGCTGGTAATTTTTTAGTGCAATAGGCAGAACTGCTTTATGGCAAACTTTGACTTTTATATGTTAAATGTCATCTATGTGTGGAGCTTTATTTGTAATTTGTTCCCCAAAAACATACTTGTATTTGACTATATTTTTCATTTTTGAGTAACCAAATGCCAACACAGAATCCCATCATGCCGTCTCACGTTATATACTGTACTGCATGAGGGCAGAGGACAGATAAACAGCTCGTTTTGGACCTCAGGCAGCATAAGATCCCCGAGCAGGGCTGTCAGCGTCCCCTCACCAGCACAACTCGATGAAATCAATAAAAACTGCTCCCATCAAGCTCCTAAACGAACCAGAATCTCCCTCCTTCACACCTATGCTCCACCGTTTCCACCCTGGCTGCTTTCCCTCATCGGTCATTCCGCAGGGCATGAAAAAAAAAAAGGTGGGGGAGAGAAACACCAGGTGGCACAATAGAGCCAAGCTGGGAGGTTAATTGCACTGTACTGTGAAACTTCACGTGCAGCACTGCATTTTGGATCAAGTTGCTCTTTTTTTTACACGCCGCTCGATGCTTACTGTTCAAACATTTGCTATTTTTCAAATCTTTTTTTATAGAAAGAAAAGAAAAGAAAAGAGAACATGACACATTTTCAGTGTTCCCACCAGAATAATTTTAAGGACTGAAGCATTAATTCCTTCAACAAAAAACTACAAAAAGCCGGCTCATAAAAACAAGAAAATGGGGGGAAAAAGGATATTGGAAAGCTAGACCAATCAATCAAAGTGATTTTTCATTTTGTATTGGTCAAAATTCAATGAGTTACTTTTATCAATGAGGATATGATGAGGACCAAAGCGCCAGATGCAGGTGAAATGTTCTTATTTGAACATATGTTGCCTCGTTTTAGGATATTTCATCTTAGACTTCAGTTTTTGCCATTTGTTGAGATCGTAATGGGGAATTATATTATCTGCATCGGTTTGATTTGATTTTGTGTCCAATCCACATTCTTTTTTATCATTTCCAGCCTAACCCACGATCATCAGACATGTGACAGTTGAATTAAACGGTTATTGTACGGTAACGCTTAATGCTGCAAACAACAAATGCATTTTCTTTTTGTTTAGCACTTAAACAGCCTGCCGAGTGTCAGGACAAATGAGGACAATTACTGCCTGAATTGAGTACTTTTTTGTTTGTTTGTTTGTTTGTTTGTTTGTTTTATTCAACTCTGAAAGGTTTTATATTCAAAGCTGATAAATCTAATATTTGGAAATAGGAGCTGTCTCAGGTATTAGATTCTCAACAGAAAGGTGAATTCATGTCAGTCATCTCATGAATATAAACACTGAAAATAAACACTTACATAAGTGTTTGATATCTTTATATTATTAAATGTCGATACTGTATAATTTATGATATTATCAACTGGTTCAGTAAATCCTTTCCTATAAACTACTGTAAGTGGTTACTAAACCATAAAAGCAAGTGTTTTCTATGTGATACTACATGGTGTTATTTCTCATGGGTGTAAAGTGAAAGTAGATGTGGGATAAACGGATTGTCCCAACAGCTGAAACACAAGCTGTTTTGTTTTATGAGGTGACCGCAGGACGTCTGGCTGTGGCGGTTAATAAGCAGCGGTCTCTCTGCCCCAGTTCTCATTCTCAGTCCTCGCACCTTTCTACGCCCCCCCTCCACACCCAACTCGTCCCTTCCCACATTCTCAGTCCCAAGGAGACTCGCTGACTGTTCCTATGGCATCCGCAGCTCCTGAGCAATAGTGTGTGTCCTGCATCACGTCTGCCAGCCTCACACTCTGAGCTAATGTGTATCTGTTCATATTCACAGGCAAACCCTCCCCCCATCATTGTCAACGCAGACTCACTAGATGCAGGCCCTTATGTAAGTATCTGCTCTCGCTGTCTGTACAGTATATATCCCTCTTGTTCTCACTTCCTCTGGTGCATGAACATGTTTGTGTGTGTGTGTGTGTGTGTGTGTGTGTGTGTGTGTGTGTGTGTGTGTGTGTGTGTGTGTGTGTGTGTGTGTGTGTGTGTGCTTGGATGGAAAGGCCTCCTCCTGGTAGCAACATGCTGTTCTCCATGTGAACCGATATCCATTATCCTATTGACCCTGCCTGTTTGTAGATCATGTGCATTCTGCAGTGTCATGGTGTGTGTGCACCTTTCCTTTCAACACATTAGAAATTTGAAGGTGGATTTTTTTTTTTGGATTGTAAATCAAATCCGGTGGCTATATATATATTCTCTATATTTGACAACAATCCTGTTCTCCACGGTTCTGTCTGCGCACAGATCTGTTTGTATGTTAAAGGTTTTAGCCGTAACATTTACACGCTTCTCTCTCTCTCTTTTTTTTTTCTTAATGCTGTATTTTTGGGAAATGACATTGTGCTCAGTGATGTAACCAACCATTGTGGGTTTTTTTGTTTGTTTTTTTTTACAGGTAAATGGAAGTGATGGGATGTATAAATATGAAGAGATCATCTTAGAGAGGGTAAGCTTTTCCAGTTGTTGTTTAGCATTGTGTCCACACAATTCACACGTTCTTCTTTAATGTATTTTCTGCATGATGAATGGACTTCTCCCCACTAGGTGGTAGCAAGCAGCTCATTCTGTGCTCCTTGAGCTTCAAGAACCTGAATAAAAAGGCAAATCTCAACCTTTAGAAATCCCGGAGAATCTTTGCTTTAACTGTGCGCTCGTTAAGTTGAAACTGTAACATCACTGCATTATAACATCCTTTTATGTGATGTCTCATGTGAGTAAGAGCACAGAAAAATGTCAGTGATGCATGGCTTTTTACATAATCCCGAGGCACATGTCATCAGCAGACGCCAGAAATGTAAAGTGCTCTCCTGTTCAATTGTTCAGCAGGCACCACTGCACTGCACTTGGCAGTGGTGGTTCGGCGTCTAGTGGGGGGAGCTATATGTTTCTGCTCTCATTTTTTCCACCCACATATAGATGCGGCTCCCAACTCTCGGTGGATGCATCTCTCGATGTGTCTCTCTGCCCCTTTCACTTTAGGTGGCATTTCTGCTTGCAGAAAGCTTAAATAAACTATGCAAAGTCACACTTGAAAAGGTCTGTGGGTGTGTAAGATTTGGTGGGGAGGCCCAGTGTAGGCTACTCCTCTCGGCTCCGGAGCAGCGCACTGGGAGGCCTCAGCCTTCCTCTGTCCTAATTTGTTGCGACCGTTGCTCATTAATTATGGAAAATAATAAAGTGAAGTCTTTTCTCAGCTGTCTTGTCTGCTGCCTGTCTCTGCGGCCATGGCTGTCAGATGCAGCAGTGTGCCTGGACCCACTGGATCCCAAAAAAAAAAGGGGGGGGGGGGGGATTTCAGGCATAGTAACAGCAGGAGGTGGCAGTGTCTATCTCCTGCCCTGAGTGGGAGGCATCATACCATGCAACAGAAATGTTGCTTCTAAATTCCAGAGTTACTTTTTTTCTTTGTGGACAAGGGGAATTTTTAACACAGATGCATCTCTGTGGGTTGGTAGAATAAGTGTGGCCTCCTCCAATGAAATACATCATCTCCACATGTTAGGACAAATGCGTCCGTGTCCACAAAAACAGAATTCAGGATTACCTGAAGACACCCTCCCAGCATTTAGCATCAATCACGTTACAAAGCATCGATTTACCACTTACATCTTATTGCATGCATATTTGTGCTGTTTATTGCACCCTTCTGAAAGTGCCAATCACAACTTGTGTTCAGGGGAACTCTGGACTCGGCTTTAGCATTGCTGGAGGGATAGACAATCCCCACATTCCTGATGATCCGGGGATTTTCATCACCAAGATAATCCCTGGAGGAGCAGCTGCTATGGATGGACGGCTCGGGTAAGTTTGCGTCTTCAACACGTTCTCCTCCCCCTCACCTCGCTCATTCCTTCTCCTCTTTCCTGGCTCTACTGCTCCCTCAGTCCTCCTTCTGCATGAACCTCTGTACTCTCGTCTTCAGCGCTCACCAGCACTGTGTCCCGCCAGGCAGCGCCGTGTGGGAGGCAGAGTTTCTTTAGCCCTCTGCCTCCCGGCTCTGTGTGCTTCCTCAAAGTTATGATTCAGTGAAACATGCAAAAATTATAATATGGAAAGCTTTGGAGGTTTCTTATTATCTTAGCCCTGCTCGGGTCTCCCTGCCTATGTGCACCAAACACAGTGGTGTGTGTAATTTAGATTTGACCTTTTCCTTTCATAGAGTTAACGACTGCGTGCTGCGTGTGAACGACGTAGACGTCTCCGAGGTGGTTCACAGCCGAGCAGTCGAAGCCCTGAAGGAGGCGGGGCCTGTGGTGCGGCTGCTGGTCCGACGGAGGCAGGCCCCGCCCGAGACCATCCTGGAGGTTAACCTGCTGAAAGGGCCCAAAGGTGAGACGTTTCTAGGGATTCGTTTTCACTGAATGTGCATTTATTTATGTGGAATAATGCAAAAATGAAAACACTTGCATTTGTGTATCACTCAACCAGGACTGGGATTTAGTATCGCTGGAGGGATCGGGAACCAGCATATCCCAGGAGACAACAGCATCTATATTACCAAGATCATAGAAGGAGGAGCTGCCCAAAAAGATGGCCGACTGCAGACTGGAGACCGCCTGCTTGCTGTAAGAGCCGCCACTTCCCTTCACTCACATATCTGCTGTTCAAATCAAAACAAATTCAAGCGTTCATGTGGTTCTCTGCTGAGTTCAACAAACATTTGGTCATTTCGTAGCTTTTCTTGACTTTTTCCTGTGTGTAAGTTTGTCTTGTTCGCCCCATCCAGTCACTTTGATTTAAGACATCAGCATTTAACGAGGCTGAAAATGAGAGAAACTATTTCATTTTATCGGGTTTGTGTGTTTGGTTGTTATTTTTTAAAAAAAGCATCTATATATTATTAATCGCTGGAATATTACCTGGAAGCAGTGATGTTTATCGTTATCACTGAAGTGTTATTTAAGTCATTTACAAAAAATACAAACATATCCCAATTTTGTTAAACCCCGAGAGGCATTTTGATGCCTTTTCGTGCTCTTGAAAACAATATTGAGATGCTACACAGTTATTTATCCATTCATTTGTTTATGCTCAGCCCTATGCATGTGTTTGTGGTAAAGCCCACATTTAGAATCACATTTTGTGTGAAGGCCATCCAATTGAAGGGAGAAATAAAGCAAATGACAAGCAAAATATTAAAATGAACAGATCATTGAGGCAGTCACGTGTCAAGCAAGCTGCAACGCCTGTCTTGGAAATATTTACTCAGAAAAGTATTTGATAATTACATTAGAAAAGGTCTGGCCCAATGTACTGCTGTATGCTGAAAGATAATTAATGCATGGCATGGAGTGTGACCTATTACAAGTGTCTCTTGATTTTAAAGTATCTTCCCCTTCCGCTGCATCATAGACTGGGAGCATGTTGCTTCAGTGTCACCAAGACTTCTCAAATACGGGGTGCTGCTTTTGACCTCCGTTAAATTCGCACAACATGCCCTCCTTTTTCTCTGCCGTCGCTATGCACTGATGTATCTCATAATGCCTCCGAGCTATGATTCATTGCTGTGTTGGCTGGTGTGATGACTGCGTGATGATGTCGCAGCGCAGTTTAGACACAACGCTTTCAGGTACTGACACAAGGATTTTGATTCATTTTTTTCCCCCTCCTCTCATTTCTTGACAACCGACGCATTCAGGTGAACAACATCGTGCTGCAGGACGTGCGTCACGAGGAGGCGGTAGCTGCGCTGAAGAACACCTCTGATATGGTTTACCTCAAAGTGGCCAAGCCAGGACCTGTGCATCTGAACGACATGTACGCCCCTCCAGACTACTCCAGCAGTACGTATCTGCCTCGTCTCGTTACTCTAATCATCCCGTTCCCGCACCGTCCAACTCAAGGAAACTTGAGTTTTATTTTCAGCGATCCACAGGCAGCCGGCTCCAAAATGAGAACATGTTTATTGATATAAGACGTTTTGATCTACGGTGAAAAAGCGATTAGTGAGTCAGGGTCCATGTTAGGTGTTTTGCGCTGGGAGTCATCTTTTGATCTTTATCAGAGATGTTCTCCGAATTTTTATGTTCTCTCCCCCAAACTGCAGTGCCCATACACCCACATACTGACTGTAGTAAATGCTTGTTCACACACACACAAACGCAGAAACCTTCCCACAGCAACGACAAGCGCAGTTCTCTGCCTCCCACTGAGTGTGGATGGTTTCTCACATCCCACCTGCTCATGTGAGCCCACGATCCTGAGCTGCAGCTTCTCAGATTTTTCCGCAGAACAGTGATTTATTATCAGAGGGGAGCCACTGTGAGCTTTTTGTATGTTGGTAATGTTTGCAGTTGTCGGGGTTGTATTGAGCCCCTAATGCAGACTTAACTCTGCAGTGACATCAAAACGAGTGAAACTGAGGATCTCGATTTGAAACGCTTGTTTTATCACGCTCAGCTGCCTCCAGCGAGAGGTTTTTTTTAACTTTTTTTTATTTGTAGTTGTGGTCTGGTCTGGAAACACTCAAACATTTCTGTTCATGTATTAGTAAGTGGTAGATTCCTGTTTGATAGTCGGTGCACTTTTCTCTGGAAGAAAATAACTGCCAGGGCACCAAAAAAGTCCTCTGACACAACAGAGCATTTTTTCAAAAACAATATCATGGCAACACATCGCCACTTTAACCTTTTCCTTGGATTATTTACATTCATTTGATACTTTTTGTTAAATATTCATCACCATGATCGGCAAACGGAGGACACTTGCCTTCATATCGTCGATGGATGAGCTTCTCTCGCTGACAGCTGCGCAACACAATCCGTCTTACACATCTGTACGGGAGCAGGATTCTGGCGTGTTTTAGGTTAATTTAGGGACATTTTTAAGTGGGACTCCTTTCAGACGGTTAGCAGTGCCTGGACGCAGCATTCAGTGAGAAAATTAGCATCTCTGTGCTCTGCTGTCCCCTGCAGGACAGACGGCAGCTTATTTTCATTTCAACACTGTTTCAGCTCCACCGTCATAACATTCTTAAGAGGCTAGTTTTACCGTCATTTAGTGTCCGATCGATCTGCTCCGGCAAATGAGCTTTCTGTGTAACATGCCATAGCTTGTAGCTCAGAGAAGAGACACACGGCGAGAGATTTTCACCTCAGAGCGGCCACACAAAAAAGGCTCTGAAAAAAAGACGTTGGATGCAGCGCTTTTTTTCAAGGTTCCCTATGAGGAGAGAGCATGTGTGGCCGCATGCGGCCCTTAGAAGGGACAGAGGTGGTAAGAAACCTAAACAGTCTGACAAGTTTTAAGGAAACGCACAGGTCACACAGTTAGTACATGTCCTTTAATGTCTAAAGCTTACACAGCAGGTTTTCTTGTTCTTTGACGTGCTGCACTTCCCTAGTGTGTGTACTCTGTTTCCTTGTGCTGTGAGGGATCGTCATCATTATGAGCCCTTGTTTTTTTCAACTGTCATTGTGTTCCCACATTTCTTCTTCTATTTTTGTGCACACAGTTTATTCAAGTTGCCCAAGTTGTAAGAAAAGTGGACTTTTCCTGTAATGAAATCGGTACGTTGCTGAAGCCGTGCCTGTGTTTTAATCATTCTTTCTTTCCCCCTATTGGCCTGGCCCTCCCTCCAGCCTTCCCCACCATGGTGGACAACCATGTCAGCCATAACTACATGGGGGCAATGGAGCCTAAGCCAGTGTACCCGCCACCCCAGGTCACCCCGTCCAGGTACTCGCCCGTTCCGCGCCACATGCTTGGGGAGGAAGACTTCACGAGGTAGGTTACAGAGTGGTGCCTCCATGACCTCCATGGTTCTCTTCTAATACTACCACAGTTGTACTGTCTTGTGAGCGTGGATTTCAACATTTCAGAGCACAGTTTGCCCGCAGAGATCGGCTGCTGTGGTCGTTGTTAAAGAAATGTGGCTGCGAAGCAAACTTTGTTTTGGGGATAAATGACATTTCTAATTCTATTTGTATTGCGAACGGGTTTCATTTCGTTTGTTGCACATGTACTGTCATGTCATGGTGTTTTTGATGCTCCACGCATCAACTGCAGTTTAAGCACCCTTAAGACGCGTTTCGTGATGGAAAATGAATACTGGGGCCCTGCTGGTGCATACTACATCATAGCTGGACAGTGTGCGGTGGCTGTGTGCTGAGAGAGGCCTCCTTGTCACTTCTTGTTCTTGTTATGACTGTTTTAACCTTTGACCTTCTATCCAAGTAGTGGATCAGAAGCAGCATTTATAGAGGCTTGATTGGACTGTCCCATGAGGCTTTGAGTCAGCTTAACCCACAGCTCTAGGGAGAGATGGCTGTATCCCCTTCTGTGTGTGTTTATGGGTGTGTGTGTGTGATCCCTGTAATGTCCTTGTACAAGCTGTCTACATGACTTGTATGTGCATTTGTCGCATCTTTGTTGGTATGTGTGCTTTCTTTGTGTCCCACACTTGTCCCGTTCACTGTGATTCCTGTACCCCACAGCAGGGCCGAACCTATTTACAGTGTCATCCACAAACCTGGGGATAGCAAGGTGCCCCACTCCCTCTACAGAGGCTTCTGTCCTTCCCCTGCTCCCTTGTGCCAAGGCCCGCTCCCCTTCTCTGGCAGGTACTAACCTAGTCCATCACGCCTTGCCTAGCTAACCCTCCTCTCTATAGCTCAGCATCTGGATCTGGCATCAAACAGGAGAAGGGCCAAAGGATAGAGGAAACCTACCTCACCAGTACTATGCTCCATATTATGGATTTAGAGCGAGAAGTGAAGGAGAGGGGAGGGTTGGAGGGAGTCGCAGGGTGATATTCGTGGTTTCCTCTTTGTGTTTGCATGTAAATGTTTCCCCACCTCATGTTTACCTTACTGCTTTATGTCGTTACGTTGCTGTTAGTAGTGTGTTGCTTCTTACTATTCTGTTAGGTGCTCAGTTTTTAACTTAAAGTTTCAGTAAACCCCGATCTTGCCACTGCTTTTGGTATATTTTTACTTGTTTTGTTTTGTTTTGTTTTTTTGTTGGAGTTGTGCTTTTTTGTGGTTTTTTTATAATCAATACATGGTTAAAAAAATAAAATAAAATAAATAAAAACATAGAGGCTAGCAACTAATATTCGGTTGGATGCACCACAAAAAGTTGCACCTTGACCTGAAGCCTTTGGTAAAATTCTGCTTGGATATGTGACCACTTTTCTTGGCAGATTTGGTAAAGTAAAATTGAATCCTTTTGACCTTAATCCACTTATTTTTTTTTTTTACTGAAAATGAGATCAATACCATTCCAAAAGCTTAATGTTTGTGATGTTTGTCTGCTTTACCCATGCCACAACCAGTTGATGTGTGTCTGTGGTCATTGTCATGGTGGAACATCCCCTTGTGTCCAACTTTTAACTGTCTGCCCGACGCATTGATGTCACGTTGAAGAATTCAAAGTAGTCCTGCTCTTTCTGCTTCATGCAATCTAAAATTCCACGCCAAAATCTGATGGTAGCGCCGCCATGCTTAACTTGATATGAGTGCTGAAAGCTTCACCTTTATTCCTCCAAACACACCTCCGGACATTGTGATCTAACAGCTCAGTCTTTCCTCCACAAAACGCGACTCGAGATTTAACATTTGTTTTATTTGTCATTACATGACAGAAAATCGCGTCGTGAAGTAAAAGACTTAGTCCCTCGAGTCACTAAAACAAAACGAATTCCCAAAATGGGAAATCCAAACAAAAACATAGTAAAAAGCAAAGGACCTACAGGCCATTCCATCTGTATGTGCCGTCGTTGCCATGACAATAAAACTTCCCTGAGCCGCTTTCACACGTGTACACCGGACATTCTCTGGAGAAAGTGCGGACAGTTTGGTCCAGACTTTTGTCTTCACAGTAACTCTCTCTCAGCTGGAGGCCTTCTGTTGGAGATGTGCTCTCACGGCCGGACATGCGAGGCCCTTTGTCCGCGGCATGCAGGAGGCGGGATGTGATGCAGAAATTAGACTGTGGAAATTGCTGCGTTTCCTTTACAACGCGTTGAGAATCGCAGACGAGGGTCCCCGTTGTGTTCAGCACTTCCTCGTGCGTTTGTACGTATGAATGATGAGGGAGCAGCTCTCACCGGCTAACACGCGCACTCGCCTGCACGAAGGCAGTAAATGCCCCGCAATATTTGCTTCCACGTTTGCATGTTGTCCCCAGGTTCTGGAGGGCTTTGGTGGAAAGTCTGGAGGCTGTAATGCAGACATTTGCACTTGTAAGTGCCACCATGAAACTCCAGAACGTCTCAGGAGCATTTCAGGACTCCCGTGCATGCGTGAGAACCGCTCTGCAGAGCATTTGTGATTCATTTCATTCTGAAAAGTCAGCTTTGGGAGGAAAAATAAAAAAAAGACCAAACTCGTCGTCTCTGTTGTGATGCTGCACATATCAGTGAGAAATTGAAATCTCACCTGTTCGGAATTCAATAAAAGCCTCTATTGTAAATACAGCAGTGTCCAAATCTGTGGAAACTATCGTCGAGCTCGAAGGTGTTTTTGGAGCAGGTGCTCTTTTTTTAGGCAGCAGCCAAGAAAGGAGCTACTGGTAATATAACATATCTAATAATATATCAACATAATATCCCAATTCATGGTAAATCTTTCCTTTAGTAGTTCCTGGGTGACTCCATACCATCCAAACCCTGTTTCCTCTTGGGTAAAGGTGACAGTTGGGTCCTCTTCCAGCCACATCTCTCAATAACTTGCACTTGTAGACAGTTGTTTGAACTAATAATCTCAAAATCTGCAGTTGTTTAAAAATGGCCCCAGGGCACATTTTTGTAATGTGTAAATCATCTGTCCACTTTCTCAGATCTGCACTGAGGTCACTGGACTGCGTGTGTTGGTCAAACCAGTGAGAGCTCCTAAACAAACCTAAACAAACACTTTGGAAATCTCAGCAGCTCTGACTTAACAGTCTCAGTGGGTGTGCTGAACCTTTCCATATAATTGTTACTCTGAGCTCATTTCAGAAAACCTGCGGTAGCATCCTTTTTTTTTCCTTTAAAGATTGGAATAATCCTTCTGCCCACTGAAAAAGAAAAAAAGCCCTTTTTAGCTCTAATTATCAGTTTTAGACAGTTTCTACCGATCTGCTCACGTCCGTGAATCGCAAGCAGCAGATCCCTGTTCGGTGCAGTTTAAAATGGAGCCGTACCTGCTCCTCACAAACACCACCACAGGAGTGCAGCCGAAAGGGCTTCACAAGCTGCTCAGTTCCATCTGTCAGGAGGCATTGTTAAAACCAAGCACACATCTCAGCCCTAGCTGCTCCCACTACTGGTTACTGCTGAAGAAAATGGTATAAATCATGTCTACGGCAGTGGCTTTTGTGTTTTTTGTTTTGTGTTTTTTGTTTTTTTTTCTGTTTGGCATCCCTAAATGTACAAAATGCCCCATGCTTTTTCTTTTTTTTTTTCGTTCCAGTCTTGTTCGTTGCGCATCACCACATGG
Organism: Odontesthes bonariensis; assembly: GCF_027942865.1. Classification (NCBI taxonomy): domain Eukaryota; kingdom Metazoa; phylum Chordata; class Actinopteri; order Atheriniformes; family Atherinopsidae; genus Odontesthes; species Odontesthes bonariensis. The sequence continues at coordinate 23,025,767 of NC_134518.1, read as the reverse complement.
ACGAATGCCTGAATGTTTTTGTGTGTGAGCCACTGCTGCTGGTGAATGTGGTCGATATAGTGTAACGCATACATGCCGTGCACTGATGCCAATACGTGTTTTGCTATGCGTGTAAAATAAGATAGACCGTTGTCTTAAGGCAGATTGTGTCATTTAAAAGGAATGAGAGAAAAGGAGAATAACAAGGCTGACTGGAGCCACCCTACACAAAGATTCTGCTTTGCAGTGTTGGAATGTTTTGCCTGCTGATCGATGTAAATATAAACACAGAGCCTCGCTGTTACCATAAATGCAACGGGAAGTAGGAGCCTGATCTGGTGCAGACCAGCAGACAATCCTGCAGCTGTCATGATTTGTCTGCACGCAGGCAAAATCAGGCCACGCACTCAGGTCTTACCCCTCTCATCACCCAGGCTGCCAGCACCAATCACACATGTATACTGTAGACCGAGACGTTTGCTCATCGCGCGCCGACACACGAACGCACAGAGATGCGCGCTTTGCGTGCAGCGGTGACACTGAGACATACCTGCCGCGTGCACACCAAACTGCTCGTGAGCCGCCCCGCATATCGTGACCGTGCAACGGTCCCGTGTTTGCACCCAGTGGGGTGGTGCGTCAGTCCGACTGTGCGATCAGAAAAGAGCGGCGATGTCTCAGAGGACATCATGGCTGACAACCAACTTGATCCCAGTCACAGCACATGAGCATCCAGCTCCATCAGACTAACAGGCAGATTGCAGACCAACCAGCCTCCCAAGTAGGAAGGTTATTTTAGATCGATGCTATAGTAAGCACAGGCTTCCATAGAAGTAGAGCCGGCTGGTTATGAGGAATGAGTCAGTGCTTGTATCAGCCTTCTGCCCAACTGCACATCCCCCTCAGTGGTGTCATCAGAGACACGTCCCCTGACACCCCCTCCATCTGATATCACCCCCCCCCGTCTTGTATTCGTCCACAATGGACTTGATAAGGAATCAAACCTGTGTTAACTGTGCATGTTTGCTGTAAACATACACCAGTGTGAGCAATCCCTAAGCAAGCTGCTCCAGTCTGCTCGCATTATCAGACCGTGCTGTGGATTCTGTATACAGTTCGGAGCAAATGTTTTGCGCACTTCGGATGCTTAGATTGGTATCCATCCTGCAGTACCATCAGGGACAGGCTGATGGTCTGTGTCCAGTTCAATCTGAGACATGACAATGACACAAAAAGGCAGCCAAGAAGAACGAGGGGTCTCTGCAAAAGACGAAAAAAAAGACTGTTTTCCTATTATACTGAAACGAGTTCAACCAGTCATGCACGGTCGTGTGAAAAAAGAAAGTATACCGTCTTTCAACTCTCTAAGGTTTTACGCAGAAAGACGAGATTTGATTTAAAAAATCCACCTGGTCCTTACCAGGTCTTAAGATTAGGTCAAAACAATCTCACCCTTTCTGCTGTCATAGGAATTAGCCAGGAATTTGACAAATCATCATCAAGTGTGACCTATTCTGTAAGAGCAGTTTGCTGGTTTGAAGCTTTCAGGTGTGTGTTAACACAATGCCAAGGAGGAAAGACATCAGCTATGATCTTACAGAAGCAATTGTTGCTGCCCATCAGTCTGGGAAGGGTTGTACAAGGCCATTCCTAAACAATTTGGACCCCATCATTATACAGAGAGAAAGATTATTCACAAGTGGAAAACATTCAGGACAGTTGCCAATCTTCCCACGAGTGCAATGCTCAGAGAAACTCCAAAAATGTTTTGAAAAACTACATCTCGGACTGCAGGCCTCAGTTAGCATGCTAAATGTTAAAGTTCATGACAGTTCAATTAGAAAAATACTGAACAAGCATGGCTTGTTTGGAAGAGTTTGGAAGAGGAAAGCCTCTCTCTATAAAGATGGCTGCACAGCTTAGGTTTGTCAAGTTACATCTGAACAAACCCCAAGACTTCTGGACCAATGTACTTCAGACAGATGAGACCAAAGTGGAGATGTTTGGTCCTAATGCTCAGCAGCACGTTTGGAGAAAACCAAACACAGCATATCAGCACAAACACCTCATACCAACTGTCAAACACGGAGGTGGTGGGCTGGTGATTTGGGCTTGTTCTGCAGCCACAGGACCTGGACACCTTGTTGTCACCATGAACTCCTCTGTACACCAAAGTATTCTAGAGTCAGATGTGACGCCATCTGTCTGACAGCTAAAGCTGGGCTGAAACTGGGTCATCAACAGGACAAAGATCCCAAACACAGCAGCAAACCTACAACAGAATGACTGAAAAAGTAAAGAATCAGGGTGTTCAGATCAAGTCCAGACCTCAGCCTGATTGAAATACTGTGGTGGGACGTTAAGAGAGCTGCGCATAAACCAATGTCTGCACACATCAATGAACTGAAGCAACGCTGTAAAGAGCAGTCGGCCAAAATTCCCCCACAGCAATGAGAGGCTGATAACGTCAAACAGAAAACAAATGCTAACAAATACAGTTTAATATGTCATTTATTGTTGTTCATCTGAGGTTGTATTTATAAAAGGTCAAGAATTGCTAAGGACCAGATGATTTCTGATCGTCCTCTGATAAATAAAACCTTTCAATGGAAAGGGAATCTACTTTCTTTTCACATGACTGTAGTTTTGTTCAGGACGAGTGCCACTGTGCTCGCAGCAAATTTGATTTAGCTTTTTTTTTTGTTGACTGTAATTTGATTCAAGTTCATTTGCAAGGAAAACGTACATTTGCTTCGCTTTTAGTGCTAACCTCTTTGCACAATACTGTACAACAGTGTCCTTCTAGTCTGGGTGCTTTGTTTAGACCTATCTTCAGTGAGCACAGAAGCCTCGGTACTTAAGCAGCAGGTAAGCTAATCAGTAACTTTTGCCACTCTCGCACCCACACAAACACATTATCTTTGACTGGCCAGTGCAAGAATTCAGTCGTTAGTGACGCTCTGACCTTTGGTTGGCATCTTTAAAGGCTGCAAGCACACAAAGGGAGGTTTAAAGTGAAACTAGCCACAGCAGACGCAGCTGAGCACACATCATAGGTGTTAATCATTCTTCACTCTTCTTCACTCTGATTTCATTTGGAGTCACAGAGAGCGGAACAAAGTTTAAGCCATCACTTGAGCAGGGAATAAATATGTGCCTGTCAAATTAGAAGAAAGGAGCAGCCACAGAAAATCTATGGCTGAAATTAAGTCGGCGAAAAGGAAGACAGAACGTGCTACATGGCTCTCTATATGTAAGCTGTTGTCATCTCTTTGGAGACGGGGAAAGATAAAGTGCATCAAGAGGTAGTGTCTGTATGTGTAAAATGGCGTCCATCTGCAGTGTCCACCATTAATCAGCCAAGCAGAGCCAATTACTGTGCTGCGTCCAGAGCGGCGTGACCCGCTGAACCCAGCAGCCCCAGATATCCTTTCACAGCTTTCAGATTGAGCTGCGGCGGCCGCGGCCAACACGCTGAAGCACAGAGGGGAAATACAGAGAGAAGAGGGGAGGTGGGCTCTGAATTATAGAGACGCCTGAGCAGAGCGAAAGGGCTTTCTGCTGCTGCTCTATAACTGTTTACATTCCTGGCATGGATGAAAAGGCAAAGTGGGGAAGGGAGGGGAAGCAGGTCTTGTGATATAGAGCGAGGACTTGATCCATGAATTTAAAATTGTAGGAATTCACTGCCATTTTCCGTGAAAAAGCCTGGCGATTCACATCTTATGGACAAACGCAGCTCACACAAATGCGTACTACTCATTTAGAGCCCCAGCTTTAAGATCTTATCTGTTCAAATATTCCACAGTTGTCTATATATTATCTTCCTGTTAGGAAATGTGGCTGCTATCCAGTGTGCAGCCAGGTCATTGATTATGAGGTCGACAAATCAAAGGCCTAGTAGTTATGAAAGGCAGTCCACGAGTTCCTCTGTCTGTTTACACTTCTGCAAATTATCAAGGACCTTCTGGGAATCTATCTGCCTAGTCTCCAGAGAGCCAGGCTGACAGACAGGAATGCTGCCGTGCTGTACTGGAGAGGACTGAGCCCACCACAGCCTGAGAGCAGAGGCAGGGGGACAGCGCGGCTTGAAAGGAGATCAAATCTGGATAACCTCCAGCCCCAGATACCCGAGCCGTGATCATTCCAGATGTGACGAAGGGATGATTTTAGCTTTTTCCTGTTGAACAGAGGGAGATTTTTTTGCATGGGAGCGCTGGGGTTAAATATGTTGCGTTGCTGGTGATAGGGAGAAAGCGATTGTCACAGTCCAAAAGAGGAGCTGTTTTCCATCACAGCACACGAGGATGAGATAGAGAGCGCGGGGCCCTGAAAACAGGAGCTTCCAAAAGTGTTGCCCACCTCTCCGTGGAGGGCCGGATAGAAAAGAGCGGCCGAGCAGCGAGCTGAGCGATGTGCCATCGGCAACATGTTTACAGTTAACGTCTCATCTTCCATGTCGCTGGTGAGGAACCTGCCTGAGCACACAGCGAGGAGGTGCTCTTTCAGAAGCAAGCGTCGGATCTGGATCCTGAGGTAACCATGGAGATACCTTTGTGCCTTGTCAAGCTGACATGAAACGCTCGAGATGGAAACCGAGGTTAATTTGAACTCAACTTGAATGAAGGCAAGTCAGTTTTAGCGTATTTCATGGCAATGTGCGCTTCCTATTTTTTTTTCATTTTTATCTGTTGTATTAGAATATTCTAAATGCCTGTGGAAAGATATAAGACCATCACTGAGCAAATAGTCGTCAGTACGGTTGTGTTTCCTCTGTCCTGAATCTTCCTGGTAGAACCACTAGTAGGGAACCCTGCAGACCAGCTTTCTCATTATTCCTGATGAGCCATTTTATTTAAAGACTCGTCCTCTCTATTAAACCCAGGGAATTTATTTTCTTGCTTTCGATACCATTTTACTGTTTCCAGTATTCCGCTCTTTAAAGCCTTTTCCAGTCGGTCGCGGGTATATATGGTGATTTTGAAAGTCTGGAATGTTTCCCCAGCCGCCGTCATCAGGAAAACTGTCTCAACAGCAAGTTTGAGCGCAGCCGTTGGGGAATGAGCAGGAATTTTTCCTGCAGACCGACTGAGTACTGCAAGAGGAGAGCACTAATGGGAGCCATACAGAGTGGAAATCGTGTGTTTTTGTGTTGCTGTCCATAAGAAGTGCATGTGCCTGTTTGTGTGTTTAACTTCCTAGAACGCGTGTGTGTGTGTGTGAAGTGAATTCTCAGAGCGTCTCTGCTGCACTGTAGTAGCGGTTTGGCCTCTGTAGCATCTTGAAGCTGCGGTAGTCTGAACTGCCTGCTGGAGGATGGAGAATGAGTCATTGTGGCTAAAGCGGAGTTTCAGGGGGAGGTCTATTTTGCATTAATATGAGTGGATGTTTATGTGTGTAAAAGTGTACACTTCCAAAACAGCAGATGGTGCTGGGGAAGAATGTGCGTTTTGACCTGGTGTCACTGTGAGTGAACGTTGTTATCAGTTATCTTTACAGCAGCAAACCCTGCTCAGATGTTCTATTGCTGTTAATAGTCATGGATGACCTCATCTTCCAAATGAAGGAAGCTGAAGATGTTCCATATTTAAGCAAATTTACTTTTTTGAGTTTTCCTCAACCAAACATCTCCCAGCTTTGAGCGTTGCTTGTCTTTTACTGTTCAGGGAGCGGTGAAGGCAAAGAGAAACCTCCAGCTTGCACCTCTTCAGTTAGTCTGTTCTGGATTTTGATGTGTGTTTAAGACCTTTTTCCAGTTGTAGAAATCATCTTTTTTTCAATAGATGTTTTGATATGTGCTGGAATTCTATTTGAAACAGTATTTCCTTCTATCGGTGGCATGCTGCCTGTGACGATCACGATCAATCCACCCCCCCACTTAACTGCTGGAGATGTGGGGTTTTTTGCAGTCATGTAGTGGTTTTAAATAGCATTTCTTGCAACACTACGAGCAGTTCTTTTGAAAAGCTTTCTCCATTCTTCTTGATCATCGCCATCTCTTTTGTTACTCACTTACGTCACACTCTGAGTAAATCCACTTCCTGAAGACACTCCGTTATCTTTTACAGCCTTCTTCTGGACTGGGGGCATCAGTTATTTAGATTTTCAGCGTTCGGCAGCTGTTTAGTGAGGCCATGGCTGTTCATTTTTGGGAAAAGTTATATTTAAAAAGCTTTGAAATATGCATTGATTTATGTATTTAGGTCTGTCGGTGGCCCTTTCTTTTTCTCATTGTAGATTTATATAGATTCAAATGACACACTAGTCTTGCTTATGGTGTTATGGGGGGAAAACTTAACCTAATGCTTTTTGGTGATTGTACAACCAGATCTACTCCCACGAACTGAAGTGTTGACCTGGGCACCCGAGCTTTTTCATGGCCCTGCCACAGCATTATAATTACTGCATGTTGCTTAATGATGAGTCATTGTTTTCTGTTCATTTGTGGTGTCCTCCACCGAAGTCGTTTTCTATTTCAAATGCTACATTTCAAACACGAACACAGTGGATCCACAATAAAAGGATCCGCTGCTTGCAGCTTTCCTGAATTGGACACACTTGACATTTTTGGTGTACAGAGTGCAAAGATGATGGCTGTTGTCCGAAAACGCCTCTGCACACCCATCTGCATATGCTATTTCTACCGCAGCTGTGGTCATATCTGGCCCCCGTGGTGTCTCCTGTACACACCGTGCTCTGCCCTTCACCCTGACGCTGTCACTCTTGTTTGGCAGGGAGCCGAGGAAGGTGGTGCTGCACAAGGGCTCCACAGGTCTGGGCTTCAACATCGTTGGCGGGGAGGATGGAGAGGGGATTTTCGTCTCCTTCATCTTGGCTGGAGGACCGGCTGACCTTAGCGGCGAGCTGAGGAGGGGCGACCGGATTCTCTCGGTGAGTGTCTCTTACTCGAAGCTTCCTGTTTTACCATATACACAGCTGTAACAAGTTGGAGCAGTCAGCCAACTCCTGCAGTCAGAATAATGGTGATGAAAGAAAAGTGGCCCAGTGTTGAGAAAGCCAGCAAACACCTGCCCACGCTGAAATGTCCTTGAACGAGACATTAAATCATCACCACTCTGAGGGAGTAAAGCTCTGCCCAAAATCTGTTGTATTTTAATGCTACTGATAGCCCAACTGTACATTACCACACATTAATTATATTAGTTATTCAATCTAAGGATGCCTATCAGAAAAACAACTCTGATTCATCACCATGTTTTAGTTAATGTTCGCTGTACTGATTATGAGGGCAGATCTAAGCTCTTCATGCTGGAATAAAAACTATTTGTCAGGTTGGTTTAGGCTTTGCTCCATACAAGTGAACCAATGTTTATTTCACACAAAACCTCTGCTTTCCTGCAGGTGAATGGGGTGAACCTTAGGAACGCTACACACGAGCAGGCGGCTGCAGCTCTGAAGAGGGCTGGACAGACGGTCACCATCATAGCTCAATACAGGCCTGAAGGTGAGCCCCGACTCTCATGTATGAATTTATGTGTGATTAATGTGTGAAACCAGGGCACCATCCATGTTGTATACCAGCTTTATCCAGCTCAGGGTTACGGGTGGGTGGGGGAGACAGAAAGAGTCAGTATGTGTGAAACAACCACTTTGATTGTTTTATTGGGACGTTAATCAGAGGATGTATCACTGAGCTACTTTGTGGCTGTAACAGCTGCCACTTTAGCTGCGGAAAAAGCAAATCTTTGGCTACAATATGTCTCTTAAAACAAACCAAGAGCACTTAATACATACTTTTATAGGACTACATGTGCTTCTCAAAGTCGAGGATACTTCCTTGGAGGGATCGGACCTTCATACTCGCATCCATCTCAGATAAGAAATGGTCCCTCCTTAAATTTGAAAAAACACAGTCCTTAAAAAGTGGGCTTTAAAATGAGCAACAGAGCCACCATCAGTTAAGCCTGACAGAAAAGCAGCTAAAAAAAACGACATGGCTGTTAGCAGCTTTAATCTGTTAGCTGACTCCCAAACAACCATTTTTACTGGCAGTTTTAGACTTTGACGGAGCACACTGTGAGAACTTCTGCTGCATCGTCGGACGATTGTTGCGATGCAGCAGGAAACTGTATTTAATTACGTCTGTCAGATGAGAATTAAATCTGTTTTGTGACAAAGTGCATTTCTGCTTTCAATTCAGCTTAAACTGAAGGAATAATGTGTCCCACCCCCTAAAACAAAGGCTGCGCCTCGCTTGCAGCTCCTCTGGCAAGCCTCCCCTCTCTTCTCCTCCAAGCGCATTTTAGGAGCTGAAAAATGCTTCAAATTATTTGGATGTGAACACTTTCAAGAGGACAGAGGAGATGCAGTCTGTGTCTAGTTGCTAGGTAACCAAACACTGATAGAAAACACACAGGAAGCACTCTGACACCTTAAGTTCCTGTTAAACCACATGTTGCCAGGCTACCTTGGTTCCAGTTTTTGTGCTGAGCTAAGCCAACTTAACTTATTGGTAGGTGTTGCTTCTTTTTTTAAGAGTGCAGACTATTTATCTGTTTTAACTGGGGTCGGCAAGAGCTTTAAGGTAGTCTTCTCGCTGTCTCTAAATGCTTTTTCTTTTTTCTCAAATACACGAGCATTCAGCAGCCAGGTGAGACGCATCCAAAGCTATACTGACAGATTGGATTGTGGGAAATGTAGGAGCTGGTGTTGCCGGGGGTTCACTCCAGGTAGTGAAAGATATGAAACCTCGGCTTCAGCTCTTTAACTCTCAGAAGTCTCACAGCTTCATGTAAGCGCAGCAGTGAAGGGCTGGAGTGGCCCTTTAATGGTGCAGCCATGTCTACCTGGTTCGGCGGGGGCGGCCTGAGCAGCTCAGGCTGCAGACAGCGGGGGCAGCGCTCCGGATAGGTTGGCTGGGAGAAGTATTCAGGTTCAGGGGCGGGTCTTGTGTTAGCAGCCTGAAGAGTTAAGCCAACTGCAAGGCGGGCAAACCAAGCGCTGTTGTCCTTCCCTGTTCAAACTCCAAGCCGCCGCTGGTAGACAGAAACCCAGGCTCCGGTGGAAAGAGGAGACTAAGCGGAAAGCGCAAGCCCCGCTTCCATTACAACTTAGAGAAAGTTTTAAACGCGCTCAGAGTGAAGGTGGAAAGCGACAAACTTGTCCGTCTACCAGCCAGAGTGGATGGGGGATGGGCTCGGCTACAACAGCAGCAGCAGAGCCGCATGAACTCCCTAATGGCTGGATGAAGAAACTACCGGCTGCGACAGAGAAATAAAAGCCACCGTTTCATTTATCTGAGGTGAGGGCGAGGAGGGAGGCTGTGACCCGCTAAAGCTGGGACAGACTGCGTGAGTTACCCTGTAGAAACAAGTTTAAGTGTTGCTGTACCGGGGAAGTTTAATACACTAACCTGTAGGCTTCCTTCTGTCGTGCCGTGCGAAAAATACAAGTGCTCGTCCCGTGTCTGTCTGAGCCTTCATAAGAGTTATAATTAACCTTCACGGAGAGGCAGCACAGACTGTTAAGCAAACACTTATTTTATTAGGCTTGAAATGTGAGCATGTACTGTGTCAGACATGAAGAGCCTCACCCTAACTTGTGCAGTAAACTTCCACCTCCACCTGGAGCCCATCTGGTTTGCTGATTGGCTCTTGTTATCTCGCGGTTTAAAGCCCACAAACACTTAGACCGGCTGAAACAGCGCCGTGTGGCAACCTAAGCAGCAGGGCTCATTCACTTACGGTTCTTATGTAACCAGGGTTTATGGGTGTGTGTGGGGGGGGCACAGAGGTGTGGTCACGCAGGTGTGTGTCGGCTCGTGGTTTGACCCCACGGGTGAGCTGTGAGCTCGCCTCTTTGCGTTGGTGGTGCATTTGTGCGCCGCTGTCTTACCTGAGTCACCAACCTCAGGTCATTATTTCACGCTGACTGAAGCAGACTTCATGTGCTGCTCAGCTTCTTTGAGTTTATTCAACAAAATGGCTCCACTGCTCTGGCTGTGCTGTGTACATTCTCATCTCTTTGGTCTCAGACTCTCTTTGTGTGTTCATCCAAGCATGTTGCCGTAACACTGTAATGTCAGTGGAGAGGATATTGTGAGCGATTTATATCTTGGCTGAGTTCTCAGGTTGGACTATGACAGGAATGCGAGGGGCATAAGTTGTAGCATGCTCTCCCTCCATTCCACTTTCTCTTTCAATAAAACACAACCCAGGCCTCAGATGTCCAATAATGCACCAAGGACCATGGAATTGATGTGGAGCGGGTTCTAAGAATCGGGATCAGGTTAAGCTGTAGACAAACACGGGCTGAGATAAAAGCTGACAGCAGTGCAATATGAGTTTTCCTCCTGTCTCTGAATGCAGATATAAATCGCCATAACTGGGAGTTTGTGTCGTCTCGCATGCCAGATCGTTCATGCAGAATCTTGAATAATGATGTGGTCAGTTGAAGGGAACCTTTGTTTTCTGTAGCAAATCCTGCTTTCAGCTCTGTGCCCCCTTTTGTTACCCAGTGAAGGACACTTATCTGTGTACAGTCCTTAACCACTCTGCACCAACGAGCCCAACTGCTGGTAAATGATTGACTTCCTGAATCCCCTCCGGTGACCTGAGATCCGTCTCCAGCCAACCTGCTGGCATCCTAAAGCTGTGTGTGACAAGTTGCTCATTTGAGTTTGGAGCAAGAGGAACCCCCAGTGAGCTGTACAAGGACCAGTCAGTCAGGGGAGGAAATGGAGGATGAGTGTTAGTTTATGCCAGGCAAAGTGCCTGGGGAGTTTTCTCAGGGGCAGGGGCCCGGGCATTCATGGGCCTCTGATCGAAGGCCAGCTCCGAACGCTTTAGGAAGCCACAGCAGAGCACACGGGCTGCAGCAGGATTCCCAGCAGCTTCCTGGAGCATCACCAGGTCTTTAACTCTCCTTCAGGAGTTGAAGTGAGGGCCACTGCCTTGCCCAACCCTCGACCAGGGTAATTACACTTAAGTCTTTCCATGTAGGAAATGGGAGGAGGGGTATGAAGGAAATGTTGCACTCATTAAACTCGCACCAGTGTTCATCTGGATTCTACATGCGCCTTCTGCACTGCACTTCAATATCGGAGAGGGGGGTGTTTGTATTCACTGCCTCGACTCTCCCCGAGAACATAACACACTCTCATATTACAAGCACATGCCCGCTGTGTTGCATAACTGGATCAAAAGAGAAGCCACCGTCCCCCAAAATAAAAAAGCTGTACAACTAATGAGGACACGCAGTGGGAGTGAGATACAGAATAGACCCAGTTTCTATTAGCTGTCTTTTCTTCCTGTGGGTCACTCCTAAAAATACAGGCTCGCTCTGGAGTATTAATTGATTTAAGGAGCCGCGACGTAACTATAGTAATTGTAAACTCCACAGTCACTTGTGTGGGACCGATGGCCATCGAGAGAATGTCAGTCAGCTTTGCGTACGTGAGTGTTTTGTGTTGTCGTCGTTCTTGAATAAGATGTGTTGTCAGGAAGACTCTCAGCCTGCTTCTTCTGTTGGTGTTTGATGTCAGAAACCCCGGCCAGTTTCATGAGTCGTGGTGCTGCGTCCAAACGGTTTTAATCCTTTCAGTTTTTGTTTGGTCGTTTGTGAAATGACGGCAGGCCAAGCGAGAGTGATTTTAAGTTACTGTGTTTTTATTTGAGTTCATCCATTTGTGGTCGATTACCAAATGAGCTTGTGTCCTAAAACCAATGTGTCGATGTTACAGTGGGAGCTGAAGATGTTGTGGTTTGTCGGCGCTTTAATTAACTCTGTTGTGGTTTGTTTTCTATATTCTTCCAATCATTGGGAAAGCCCACCTCCTCTGGTCCGTTTGGACCTTTAGGTTGTTTTTGTGCGAGTCGTCTGCCTGCTCTGGAACATAAGTGTTGGTATTCGGTTAGTTTTAGCTGAGGAACAATATTTTTCCGGAGTTATGAAGTCTCGTCGTGCCTCGTTTCATGCATTAAACTTCCTCACCTGTATCACCACACAAAGGGAAGCAAGCGTAATGGCATCCTCCTCTGATGGGCTTTAATTTTAACTTGTTTGGTACCAAAGTATCAATATTTTGGGGCTCTTGTGCAAGGGACCCGCACGGCTCTGATGTCTTCTGTAAGTCACTGCACCCTCTGAGCTCTCCAAACGCTCACAGATGGCATATGGAGCCAAACTCCCACAAAGATATGTTGTTTTAAGAAAACCACCAGTTTTTTTTTTTTTTTTTTTTTTTTTTTTACCACTCTTGGTGCGTGTGCAACTCTGGGTTAGCCACAGCAGTACCACCCATCACTTACTGTTTTTTTTTTCATGTTTTAATCAGTGTGATGTCTAATATGTTGGTGTAAAAATGGATTTAAGGTCCTCTTCATAGTGCAGCATTGCTAGCTCGTTGAGATTAGTTAAAAGTAAAAAATAAAAAGACTCTGCTGTGTTCCCTCTCATCACCAGCGTGTGCAAAAAGAGCATTTAGGCCCTGTGCATCGAAAAATAAGACAATCTATCAACGTTTAAATGAAAGCGTCTGAAAGAGCTGATTCATGTCGACATTGAGGCACCCCGAAGGACGACAGACTTGCAAACAGCTGAAAATTTGACATGGCTGTTAAATAGTAGCTGCTTCCCAACAGCATTTATGTTGGCACTTTACACTTTGCCTCTTTCGTGACTCACAGCGCTGACGTTGTGATGACGACAAACACGGTGAAAACAAACTATGTATTTAAGCTCCATCACCTCAGGTGTGGAAATGCAGAAGCATCCTTGAACTTTCTTTGACATTGGAACCGGGCTTTGGCGAGATTTGATGACGTGGCGTGTTCGAAGTGGCAGCCGTTAATGATTCTACCCTGACTTTGAAAAGCACCGACAGTTGACTGCTTTCCGTTCAGAGGCCTTGCTTTAGAGGTTTTCCACATCCAGTGTGGGGTGTTTGTTCAAGAAAAGGCAGACATTTCTTCAACTGATGTGTCCTGCTCTCGCTAAAACAACCCAGGTGGCACAGAAAAAACACACAAGATGAACTTTGCCTCCTTAAGGTTCCAGCAGCTTTTTAGTGAAAACAAGAGAGATCTGAGGTTTGGATGTTACGGTTTGTTTAATAAGGTGTGTGCTGGTTTTTGATCAGTTTCAGACAGTTTCAAATCTCTTGTTTGCTTTACTGTGGATGCACATGTTTAATGTTTGAAGAGGGACAAACGCTCAATACAGGGCTTATATTTCAGCACACACAGTGTGTCATATTGTCTTTGTCCTGTTGTGAGGTAGTCCGCCACCAATGTACGGGTGTGTAATGGCGAAACACTCCTTTCCTTCCCGTGTAACAGGTGCATATCTGATCTTACTGTTTCATATAGTCCCATCGCTGTTTTCCAGCTGAGTTATGATGGGCTGTATGTGGGGGAAATCACGCAGCAGAGTCGTCTGTAGCCTGATGTCATCATTATCTATAAGGAGTGGCAGCAGTTTTATGGATATCGCATGATTCCCACTCCAACTTCCCACAGAGACTTAAAACTAATTGTAGTTCAGTGCTCTTTCTGCTTCTCCTGAATGTCAACTGTATTTAGATGAGTCATTTGGACGTCAGGAATGTGAACGAGCGACGCACCACCTGTGCGACTGATAGCACTGGTCCTGTCTCACTGGCACAGCTCTCAGGTTGGTGGTATAATGAATCGGTGCATTAAGACTTTCTGCGTTTCGCTACTCTTTGTCTTCTCCCGCAGCCCCTCCTCAGCCAGGCTGCTGCTTCTCGTGCTCCTTTCTTTTGTCTCTCTTGGGCCTGAAAGCCAAGTAGACCGGTCTGAATGGCTGTTTCCGCATATGTTGACCCTGTTCAAGGAGTGCTACGTCGTTGCTCATGGTTACAGCCAGTCAAGCGGCGTCTGGTTACCTCACCTTGCAGCGTCACTCTATTGTATTGTTAACCCTTTGAGCAGGGCGGGGAGCTGTTGCCAGGTTCGGGTCGGATCTGTGTGGGCTTTGAATACCCTGTAGGTTTCAGCAGGGAGTGCGTTAGTTTGTTTTTGCACCTGCTCACACTGTTCCAGGAGCTCGGGCTAATGTCATATAAGTCATCTGGGTAGACATAAGGTGTTTGTTTTTTCAGGGCTGGACTTTGATCTCGTGTTGTTCACATTGCAGGAAGTGTTGCTAGCTTTTGAAGATTAAACAGTAACGTAGGATTCTGACATGGCAGTCGATTATGAACAGGTAAAACAGGATGCGTTCTCTTGCACTTTTTTTATATTTCTGTGGTCAGCATGGTGGATATATTGTCATCACAGCAGTATTGTATGCTAATTATGTAATTGTCTTATGCAGATAAATCCCTGAGCTCAGAAGCTGTGCTACAGGAAAGATGGTAACAACGTTTAGATTCGCATTTCTATATTTTTGCAGCCCCGTTGCATCCTTTGGGTACCTTAGCCTACTTGTTTTTCTAGCTGCATCTGTCGGTCTGTTTATCTAAGCGTGCAGTGCGGTGGCCTCGCTTGTTCCAGCAGCCTGGGCACAGAGCACGCTGTGCTCAGCAGGCTAATGAGAGCATTCTTAATGAGGAGGTGCAGGTGGATTCATACATCATCCTGTGCTGCTGAGCTGCAACTGGATTTACACACCTATGACAAATGGTCATGCATTTGAATTTGTTGGAGGCCTTCCTTTTTTTAAACCACACTAAAGAGCCCATGTTGAACTTAATTAATCTGTATAATTAATTACCTGACATGAGAAATTACTGGATGTGTAAGGCAGATCTGTGATAAACCATCTGTTCCTGGGGTCATTAATCAGCTTAAGGATTCGCTCAACCTTCCCTCTCTGTTCACTGTAGCTCACCGCAGCGCTAACCGGACTCGGATCTTCAATAATATTCCAGTGAAACGAGAGAGCGGAGTGTAATACTCGCTGTTCTTTTTTATTTATTTATACAAACTGGTCAATACGACCATACCCGGAGGGGTGGTGTACATGCTCGAGGACTTGTTTTTGCTGTGACTTTGACATTATTTTGTTGTTTTTTTCTGTCTCAGAGTACAGCCGCTTTGAGTCCAAGATCCACGACCTGAGGGAGCAGATGATGAACAGCAGCATGAGCTCAGGATCGGGTTCCCTGCGCACCAGTGAGAAACGCTCCCTCTATGTCAGGTACACTGACCACACACACACACACACACACTGATACGTGGAGCTGCATTCACTACAGAAAACTTGATGTGGGAGGAATGAAAACTGGATGCACATTGTTTTGAAATGTAGTCACACGTGGTACAAGATCATATGATGAAATGTACTATTTCATGCTCAGCTTACATTTGAGTTATGGCGTTGGGTTGAGTACATTTACGATCATCTAAAAGCTGATGGACAGGCGTTCCCTGTTGTTGTTTTGATGACATTGCCTTTACTTTATTTAATGTAGGTTGACAGGGGGGGTTGTTGATGCGACCCGTGTTATGACACTCTGGGCCATTTGCCAAACAGGATGGAGGCTCATTTAGGAATTAAAACAGGTGGCATCCCTCTGCTCACACACATGCTGCGAGTCGCAAAGGACACGCTCGTGTCAAGGTGAAAGGGCGGTGTCGTCCAAGTGCTTCACTATATTTCTGCTGAAGCTCTAACGCGCTTCACCTCAGCTTTAATAGCTACAGTACTAAACTGATTTAGTTCAGAAGCAATGTTTCCAAAGTATATAGGTGTTATCTCATTGGAGGCCCACTATAGTCAGCGGAATGCTGACCAGCCTGACTCATTGCTCTTATTGTATAATATACACTGAGTCCCATGAGCTCAGCCTGCTCCTGTGCAGGTGACTAAGACCACAGTTATGTTGGAAAAAGCTGTCTAGTTTGTAGACTGAAGTGGGAGATGCCATATCCTCCCAGCTAAGCCTCAGGAATGTGGAGGCGTTCAGCTCGTACGGTGCCTTTAAAAAAAAAAAAAAAAAAACTCCTGTATTCACGCTCTCAGCAACATAAGAATATGTAGGTGCTGTACATTTGCAGGGAATTTGATTATGGCCTGTCAGCCAGTGTTGATAGTGAACTTGTCTCTCTGGTGATGACACAATCTGGATAGCACCGTGATGGTTTCACCATTAGCTTGTTTTGCCAGTTTCAGTTTCAGGAGTGTGTCAGCTTAAATCTTAAAGCGGAACGGTTGTATAAACGCAGCCCGTCCGTTCACTGGACTGGTTTGGGATCTGTAGATTCAGGCTTGTGGGTCAAGAAAAGTGGAAACTTGTAAAGCAGGTATTAATGCCTTGAGAAAAAGCTGTTGGTAGGTATACTCGTCCAACAAGACGGTGACGCACTCAGCCAGACAATAAACAGAACATGTTTGTAGTGGAAAGTATGCAGGAGCACCTGATGGAAATGTCAAATGGAAAATTATGAATGGCATTTTTTGTTTGTTTGTTTTAAGGCACTTTTTCCCCTCTTGTTTCTGTGGTTATATATAAACAAGTAATTCAGTTTCAACTGTCAACTAGTCTTAATGTACATCACAAAACCTTAAATTATTGTGTGATTTCAATGTATTTTCAACATTACAGCTCACACAGAAGCCCTGTAATATAATAGGAAGAAATAAAAACACTAATTACGTGATGATGGATATTTATAAGCTCCCCTGACATCTTTGGGCATGTGGTCCAGTACTTTGATTGTGGTGTGCAGGGACTTTATACAGAGAAATTCAACATAAAAGAAAAGGAGAGTAACCAAAGCCTTTGTTTTTGTAGAGCTCTGTTTGACTACGATCGAACGAGGGACAGCTGCTTGCCCAGCCAAGGCCTGAGTTTCTCTTATGGGGATATCCTTCATGTCATAAATGCTTCTGATGACGAGTGGTGGCAGGCGAGGCTTGTCACACCTCACGGAGAAAGCGAGCAGATTGGGGTCATTCCGAGCAAAAAAAGGTAGCGTCTTCCTCCCTGTCCATCGATGTTCGAACGCCAGGCGACACTTAAGCGATGGCTTCCAAAAGATGTCTTTTTCTTTTTGCAGAGTGGAAAAGAAGGAGCGGGCCAGATTAAAAACGGTCAAGTTCCACGCGAGGACAGGCATGATTGAGTCCAACAGGGTAAGTGTAGAGGCCCAGCTGCTCTCTGCCCTGGTGCCTGAGCGGCTGTCCTCAGAGCTGCTGCTGGGCTCCCTGGGAGATGGCCTACTTCCCCCTCAGTGTGGGAAAGGGACCAGCACCTGCTCACTGAGGCGAGCACTCGTGTTACTGTATAGTTTACACAGAAGCTCCGTAGAGATGAGAGGTCTCTGTAACCTCTGCAGCTCATGCACTCGGTGAAATTAAGAAATGTGCAATTGCAACACGTCTGCTGGTTTGTCGGAGACTAATCTGTCAGATTGAATTTGCAGAAGTTTAAATCGGCTGTAATGTTGTGTCTGTATTATCCAAGGAGATTAAATTTGTTGAAATGGTGATGTTTAAATTTGGTCAACAGATGCCCGTTTCCTTCACATTGATGTGCCTGTCATTTTCACCCATTACCTGCTTCTTGTTCTCATTATTTGACGAGTATTGTTTGTTTACATATCATTTTTTTTTCTTTTATTGCATGCTTGTTGAGTACCTTCATTGAAACCCAGTCTGTTTTTTGTTTTTGCCCTCTCATTGCCCCTCCCCCCTCTCTCACCCACGCATCAACAAGCAGCCAGTAAAAGTAAAGCGCAAAAAAAGCTTCAACCTCTCACGCAAGTTCCCGTTTTACAAGAGCAAGGAGAATATTGTGCAGGAGTTGGTGGAGTCTGAACGTGAGTACCAGCTGTGTGATCGAGGGGGGGTGCTGTTTTTTTTTTTTTTTTTTTTTTTTTGTCCTTTCCCCTTCGTGCTTCAGTTTCCGTCTCTCAACTCTCATCTTTCCGCTCACCTCCAGGGATGGTTTGTGTGATGGCACCGTTCTCATCCCTTTTCTGACTGTCCCAGAGAGATGCCCCACATGCAGGAGCCAGCACCACGAGGCAGGGCATGTGGGGTTCCTCTCTGGTGCAACTGCATCTGTCTGTGGGCTCCAGAGGAGTGTCCAGCTGTGTGTGCTACCAGCTGTGTGTGCTAGTTGTTGGCTGCATTAACACACAGGCCTTCTACTGCTGCGATGCTAGCCCTTGTTTAAGTCTTGATCAATTCTCTAGTCAGTCACTTTGCCACAACAGGGCGAATCTCATGAACTGGACTTTAACACTTAACAGGTCAAAATCCCGTTTTAATGGGATTGGGTTTGTAATTGAAAGGCAGTGGCTTACTATGAACAAAGTGGAGCTCAGGCTTAATGAGCAGGACGGCACCGTGTGTCAGCGGGCCTGGTGAGCACCACACCGCACTCCTCTCCTTCTCTGCCCCGACTCTCACTAACCTCTTCTTCTTCCTGTCTGCTTTCTTCTCTTGGTTTCTGCTCTCACCTGTCGGGACACCTAGGACTTCCCAGGGTTAAGCGATGACTTTTATGGATCAAAGAGTTTGAGTAAGTGTGTGGTTGTACTGTGTCAAGCAGCTGTCCCCAGAGAAAATGCTTTGTCACTGCAGGCCCAGCTGGGAATGCAAAAACCACACACATTTAGTGACACACACACACACAAAACTTATGTGTGTGCTCACGCACACCTCCTCAGATTCACAGTACATACAAAAGATGCATTCCCGGGGGAGGGGGAGTCAGGGTGACACTTATTCCGAATCTCTCCTGGGGTCTTTATGAGACATATTTAGCAGATTTTTGTCATTTAAGGTCGCACAGAGGTACGATACTTCTGTCACCAGAGCAGAGTGTCGCTCTGTGTGGTTGGAAACAGTTCCCCTGAGTCAGCCAGCTCCTGCCCCCCTCCTGTGGTCTGTGTAACGCCTGTATGTTTTCTTTGTCTTTTCCCTGATATGAGATCTGCTGCCACAGGCGCAGATCTAGCAATAGGAAACATTGGCCTGGGAATTGTGGGTCATTTGGGATATTGTCACAGGAAACACTTAATTTCCTATTGCTGGCACCTAAAACCACTTCCCTAATATTGCAAGAGCTTGGCTGCCGCACCAAACAAGACTTCTGCTTTCTTTATTCCCTTTTTTTTTTTGGATTGCCTAGTTTTTGAAGAACAGGGTGTTTTTTGTTTTTCTTTTTGTTTTAGTTTTGCTTTGCTTTGTTTTCCTGATTGTTTAAGCAGGTGAATAATAATTTTCACCCATGGGAAGAGCATTTATTTGAATGTAGCTCTGGTTGATCTAAAATTCACACTATTTTGCTTTTGCAGAATGCCTGACATCCAACACAAGTGACAGTGAAAGTAGTTCGAGTGAGTCGCCTAAATTTCTCATGTTCTTTCTGGTGGTTTCACACTGCCTGGATATATGAACATCTCAGCTGATGTTCTTGCATTTATTGAAAAATTGATAGCTTTTCTCTTTACAGAATGCGAAATGTCTCATTTTTGTTTTTTTTGTTTTCTCACAGAGGGTCAGGAGGACACAATCCTTTCCTATGAGCCAGTCATTCGACAGGAGAGTGAGTGGAATAATGTCTCTACATCTGATTGAATTCTGCGCTTTCTTTCTCCGATGTATTCTCACCTCCTCGTTCTGTCTCCAGTTCACTACACAAGGCCTGTGATCATTTTGGGCCCAATGAAGGACCGAGTAAATGATGACCTCATCTCCGAGTTTCCCCACAAGTTTGGCTCCTGTGTACCCCGTGAGTCAACACTCAACACCACTTCATGTCACACTACACATAACAGCGGCGACAAAAATAAACTTGTTCCATTTGCCTCTGCAGATACAACCCGACCAAGGCGAGAGAACGAGATGGACGGCCAGGACTACCACTTTGTGGGCTCAAGAGAGCAAATGGAGAAAGACATTCAGGATAATAAATTCATTGAGGCCGGCCAGTTTAATGAGAACCTCTATGGGACGAGCATCTTATCTGTCAGAACTGTGGCAGAGAGGGTAGGCGCTTCATCTCGCGTTTCTCTGTAGGATTTGTTTACCAGAGTGGTAACCTGACCCCAAGTTATGTTGGGTAACCTGCGAATCATAAAGCAGACTCTTTTTAAAAATATATATATATAAATGTTCTTCCATCATTCACCCACCCCCCCAAAATAAACCTTTTAACAGCATCGCCGCTGTCCCTGAAGAATATGTGTAACAGAAATGTCAGCGTTGAAGTATTTCTAACAAAGCACGATCTGCCTGCCTGCAGGGGAAACACTGCATTCTGGATGTGTCTGGGAATGCCATAAAACGACTGCAGCAAGCACAACTTTATCCGATCGCCATCTTTATAAAACCAAAATCCATTGAAGCTCTAATGTAAGTAGGAGTCCTTACAGATGTTGGAATAAAGACGTCATCGGGTTGAAGTGTGTTGAAGTAACTTTCCCCGCTGTCTTTTTCAGGGAAATGAATAAGAGGCAGACGTACGAACAGGCCAATAAAGTCTTTGACAAGGCGGTAAAGCTGGAGCAAGACTTCGGAGAGTATTTCACAGGTCGGTCTCACTGCTGTTTGCTTTGGTCGCTGATAAATACTTACAGCTCTGACTTGGGTATTTAAAGTGATCCGTCATTACTTTTCTCACTTTATTGTTGTAATGAACTGTCAGATAATGTGAGGAATCTTCTGTCATTGTGACATCTTTGAATTGTTTAAGAAGAAAACAGACTTTCAGTTCTGTAAATATCACCATAAATGACACATGACCAGACGCAGCTGATTAATAGAAGAGTTTCAGCTCCAGTGGGCTGTTTTTTTTGTTTGTTTGTTTGTTTTTTAAAGTTGTCAGACTTTAGGTGTGCACGTGTAATTTTAGCTCAGTGTGAGTGTTGCACCATGATTGTGAAAACCAGATGTTATTTGAGTTTAAGACAACTTGCAATGTTATTTCAAATTCAGTTAAAAACTTATCGCCATAAGCCAAAATGGACAGATATTTACCATTTATTAAAAAAAACAACTTGAAAGTAAGGTGCTGATGGCGCGGAGACTAAAATCTGTCCACAGCACCGTCAGCTGCTAATATTGTGTCATCTGCACCCGAAACAAAACCAATTGAGGAAGGGGAAACGCTGAGCTCTAAATAAGTTAATGCTTGATTCTTAATGTCTTCTTTTGTCTGAACAACACTGAAATATGTCAAATTGTTACATTCACTAAGTAAATATTTGTCTTTTTGTCTCGAACGAGTACGGTAACTTGCACTATCAGCAAGTTTCACGTTAATTTCACCGTCTGTTGCCGACTCCACTTGTGATGCATCCAATCAAAGCTGTGCCTCTGTGTTGTTCCCCAGCTATCGTACAGGGTGACTCGCTAGAGGAGATCTACAACAAAATCAAGCTAATCATCGAGGAGCAGTCTGGACCCTACATCTGGATCCCCTCCTCAGAGAAGCTCTGAGCTCCCGGCCGTCTTCTCTCCGGCACAGAGCTCCCCTCCTGCCTCCCAGAGACCCCACCCACGCCCACATAGCCCCCCCCCCCCCCCCCCCCCCCCCCAACTCTCCCTCACCTCCTTTTTGCAGATATGTTTCATATCAAGTTTTAGTGTCATCATTATGTTACTCTAAATGAAAAAGAAGTCTTATCACCATTACTGTGACTGTGCACACCCCTGCATGAGTTTCTCAACAAATCCATTCAAGACTGGAAATGCCATTCCACGGGAATTTGTCAAGTGAAAACAAAAAGGAAAAGGAATAAAATCCTTTTGGTGATCGGGGGACTGCCTGAAGATCAGAATGTTGTGCAGAGATCAGAAGAGGAGTTGGGATTCAAAGAGAAGTTGCAGGGGAACAGAGACTAATCATACCAAGCTGAAACACTTTGTAAATGTTCATCAAATCACATTTTAAAAGACACGAGAAGACGAGAAGTTTGAAGACGAATTAATATTTTGTTGTTTTTTGGTTTCTTTTTGTTTCTTTTTTTTTTTCCTTCCTAAAGACTGGATAAAATGGAGCCCTGCTGATGGTACTGTTCAAGAAGTCATCTCTCTTGTTTATACTGACTGAGGAAATTAGTGGAGGAGCCTAAAAAAAAAACTGGTGATCTATTTATCACAAACCAGCTCGCTGTTTGGTCGTCTGCCGGTCGTCTGCGCTGCAGCCTACGAAGACGCCTCGAGAGGCGGATCGAGAGGAAGAAATGCGTCGCGAATCTCAACGTTTATATTATGAAATCACAAGATAAATGATAAAATCCTACTGAGATTTTACTACATATTATACATTTTACACTTCACCAGAATTGTCAATTTGGAGGGCTGTTAGATTATTATCATTATTATTTTCTTTCTTGTGGGATTCTTTTTTTCTTTTTCTTTTGCTTGTGGTTTTTAGCTGCTCTGTAAAGGTTGAGGGTAGAGAAGTGTAACCGGGCTCTCTGCAAAACACCAAACTGCCTTACATCAAATACAAATTCTGTTTTGTGACTACCTGTTGTCTGTGAGGGAGGCTGCACACAATTGACGGAAAAACAAACAAAAAAAGAGGAAACGATCTCATCTTTTCGTACTTTTGTGTCCTCCAATTGTCAGGAGGTCTGACATTGAGTGCAATAGATTTAAAACAACCTTTTTTAAGCTGTTGGCACCTTTTTCTCTTCCTTGTTTTTTCAGCCATTTTCTTCTTCCCTGTGCAATTTAAAAAAATAAAAAATAAAATAAATGGATCAAATTTGGCCACTGGATTACAATTTGGACAGCCAAAGCCTCCTAACTCATGTTGAGCAGCAGACCACCCTATTACACTCTCTGCCTTCCCAGAGGATTCTCTTCTGATTGGTCACATGGTACTGTCCTATCTGCTGCCATTGTGGCGGCTTTAAAACGGGTAGAACAAGACAATAATTGTATTGGATGTTCTAACAATTAAGAGTCAGTATAATCTGTTTTGGATTCCCCCCCTCCCCCCCTGTTCCCCTACCAAATACAACACTAAAGTTGGGTTTGAGTAAACTTTTACGCTTTGTGTATCTATAAACATATGGATTTTTAATGACTCTGTCGTTAGCAGGTGCTGAACCACTGTGTTGAGCTCTTGGTGTGTCTGGGGTGAGCTAGACCAGCTCAGGAATCTTAACATACTGATACCATTTCCCCTGTGACTCAAAAGGCCACGTCTGGCAATGACACCGAGTTCATGGTAGAAAAAATGTGAAAAACCAAGTATTCAAGGAGGGCACTGACGGTTAGTTTGAGGTGTGTTCAACAAGACGGTTGCGTCGTCTTTTTCGTGGGGCTGGGAGTTTGTTTGAGTCCATTGGTTAGGGAACGTTTTTTTATTTACTTTATTTTTTTTTGCTGTGTGGCATCGCCAGGATTGAAACGACCTGCTCCACTGCTCCCTGCAGATCCTGCCACTGTGTGTGAATGTGTGCATGTTGGAGCGCTCGTCTGGAGAAGAGTGCTGTGGCCCAAGATCTCATGACCGTTTTCACTCTTTGGCATTTTGAAGAGTGCAAAGGGAGTTAAATATATTCATATGTGTGTGTATATATACACATATAAATATATATATATATACACATTTTGGTTTTTCCTAAGAGAGACGGACCCAACAAGAAATGTTAACCCAGACCTCTGGGTCCCCTGCTCTCTCCCACCCACAGAGCAAACCTGTACCTGCAGGCATTTTCTGAACAGGTGTGCCCACCTGCCAGGCACCACTGCTAAACCAGCTGTCATTACCTGTGTCAAAACCAGAGTTCAGGGAATAACCGAAGGGAACAGAGCCATTTATAAACTGCTTGCAGACTGTTTCAAAAGGGTGTGGTAGCTGTACAATGTAAATAAGCCCCCAGCAGATCCCCCTCACCTGTGCTTCATGCATGTGTGAATCAAACTGGGACAAACATGTTTTATAGACCACAAATGTCAGGTAAGTCAAGTTTGAGCTACTATTGAGATATAATTTCCATACAAATGTGCTGTATTGTTGGTATTTTACTTCAAATGCCTATTGGAACACTTAACTAGTCAGTTGGGAATTCAGTTCCCTCAAGTAGGGCCTGTCTACATGTGATTTCTTGTGGAACGTGTCTGGGTGTATAGATTTAAAAAATATATATATATTGTAAAATAAAGTGATGCAGGCAGAAACCTACACGATATCACAGAAACCGGGAGCATTGATCAATACATCATTAGAAGTTTAGAATTGGTCCTCTCTGGTGTTTAGTTGAAATACAGCTGACTGTTAACAATGTGTGTGGTATTCATACCTCAGTCAGCCATGTCAAAGCCCAAAGAACTTGATTTAATTTTACTCTTTCCATTGAGGTCGCGGTAACGAGATGGAACCTGAATGCCTCTGTGTGTGTATAACTGATGAGGGTCGTTCTGATGAGAGCAATGATGACGTATATGCTTTTATTTTTTTTTTGGGGGGGGGATCAGGGTTCTTGTTTGTACTTTTGGGTGATGATATGTTTATGTTATAGCACATCTGTGCAGTAAGTGCTTGCAAACATGAACCCTTTGATTGTACAGTAGTTTCCTTCCTGTCACTGCAGGTGGTACAGCCTATCGGGACACTTGGCCTCATGGTCTTCCCTGTCCTAGTCATGAGGGAACGCAGTCCTGCTACTTTTGTTTGGGTTTTAATTTGGGACTTGACAAGAGTTTATTTGTTTGAAAATAAAATATGTGACTCAGTTATGATTTCGATGTGCTTGTCATTCTGATTTAAGTGGCTCTAAGTATAGTTAAGTTACTGAAATAATGCACATTTTTAAAAGAGATTATTTGTTGATCTTTTAATCACAAGTACATGGAGGGGGGAGGGGGGGGGGGGTTTGAAGCAAACATCAACCAAAACAGATGTGGTCGTCTTCCAGGAGGGCTCGGTTATGTTATTTTAAAGCGACATATCAAACTGGACTATGTGCACTATGAACACTTCTTTGTTAACGTGAAGAATTTCCTACAACAAACTGATGGAGCTGATTGAGTTCGAGTTCACCCTCAGAGAAAACAGAATATTCTGCTAACATCAGCTGACCTGCTCGTCTATTCCTCCATGACGTTATTTCTCTTTACTTTGTCCAATCTGTCCAGGATTTCACTGTAGAGACCCGACATCTGTGGGCACACAAACAACCGTAAGACTTAACAGCTTTAAGACTGCTATTGGCACCATGAAACTGTTTTTCTCTCGGTACCAGTTTTGTTTATCTTTGGCAAAGGACAAGTTCTACCACTTTAAATGCTTCTGCAGTTGTTTATGGAGGAAAATCAACTGGCACTTTTCACTTTAAAGATACAAACGCTGCGTCTTGTGAGGGCGACATTTCAAGTTTGCACTGATGCTCTTTTCCCTTATTCTGCTCAAGTGTTTATGAGGAGCAGGATTCTTTTAGCTCACTCGTGCTTCATCCCTTCCTCTCCCTAAGAGGGTTCTCTACCTGTGTCTCGTAGCTCTCCCGCAGAGATCCCAGGTGGCGGATGAAGCTCATGGCATGACCACACCACTTCTCAGCTTTGGGGTATTGAGCCAAGCTGTACAGCAGTATCCCCGTGTTCCAAGCCTGAGTTAGCAGCCACAGGGTCTCCATCTCTGGGAAATCGTCCGGCTGCAGACGAGAGCAGGAAGACGTTCAAACGGCCGTTTCACAGACGCCACCTGGGTGGCTCACTTGAAAAAATTCAGGGTTTTTTTTTTTATGGGTCGAAGCAGCAAAAACCAAGCAAACTTTCATAAAATCTTGTTTCTTTTGCATTTTAACCTTCACTAATGTTGAAATTAGACCATGAATTTTCATGATTTCATTCATATTTCACACTTCAACATTGTCCCTTTACTTTGATCCAAGGAATTCAACAGCTTTCAAGTAATAACTCACTCTGAAAGGGGAAATATGCTCTGCTTCTAAAGCAGCATGATGTCTCAATAATTCCATGTCTCTTTCAGAGCTGCAGCTCACCGGCAGTGTTATGATTTGTACAGCACATTAACATTCAAATTGGCAGGAAGAGGCGGTGAATGGAAGCATCTGCTAATTGAAGTGCGGCTGAAAGCCCATTGATAAAGGGAAAAAAAAGATGCTTCTAGAGCAGCGGGCAAGCACGAAGTGGAGGAGAGGGGGTTAATTATATAGCAGGGAGCAGTTCTGTTGGAACAGGATGGGAGCTGAGGGATGTCAACGTATGGTTGGTGCTGACTCACTGCGGCTTCAATGATGGACAGGGCCTCCTCGTAGTAGTCCCACAGCTCCTCCAGGACACGGTCCTCCACCTCTGACACACCACTTGGGAGGGACAGCTTGATCAGACTGTGAACACACTTGCTGTGGGGAAAATGCAAAAAACATCCACACAATCAAAAACACTTTCATCCCATTCACCACCTTCTAGAAATGGATGGTTCATGAAATGTCGAGTGTGTTTCATGCAGTGTGGTGATGCCTGCAGTGGACCAGGTCAGCCTGCGGTTGCTTCCTATGCAGAGCCAGAGCAATTCTCAGGGCCTTCTTACACAGCTGAGGGAAGTGGGCTGGAGGCTCCATCGCCAAGGCTTTTGTTTAGGGAGAAATAAGACGTAAAACATACAGTTAATACAAGCAAGTATAACAAATAGTAAAAACAGATCTTTTCCAAACTGAGGTAAAAATCAACCCCGCTGTTTTCTTTACCTGCCATGGTTTCCAACATCTTGGTTTCAACATTTTCAAGCTCCAGAACCGACTCCATTATTGTCTCAACCTTCGGGTCATTGAGTTTGGCACGAGCTTCAAATTCATACAGCAGCAGCAGCGAGTCTGTTGGGTCCATTGGAAAGCTTCCTGTCAGTGAGAAAACATTCATCAGCTCAATTTTGACTGATGGAGGGCCAGAAAAATAGGCGTTTGCTCTCCCGGAATGTAACATTGCTGTTGGATAACGAAGCTTCTTCGTGTACCTGATGCTTTAAGGGTTTTCCAAACCTCCCAGCAGGTCTGAATGTGCTCCAGAGCCTGAGTGAGCTCCTCAGTCTGTGAACCAAACAGACACGCTTTATTTTACAAATATTCTGGATTTGCTGTCGCCATCTAGTGTTCGGTTCCGAGGGGATTAAAATAAAAACCTCCTACGCCTGCACTCATAATGTTGTTAGTCACCTCTCCTCTCCACTGGTCTTGGTAAATTTCCATCCATGTAGATGGAGAGTGTGTTAAATCTAGGAGATGGGGAGTGGGTGGCACACCTGAGCAGAGCGAGGAGACTTTCTGCAAAGCTCCAAAGAGGCAGCAGCAGCCATTAGCAGACAGGTCCTCTGGCCCATGAGCAGTGTGCGGTCAGGAGGGCACAGCTGGGAGAGCTGCGGGGTCATGCAGAAGAACATAAATACTTTATTGCAGTTTTGAAAGCTTTAAACCAGAGTTAAAGAGGAAGGCTGTGGCTTCTGATCCAAAGGTCTGTGGCTTTGGTGACAAGAAAAAAGTGGACAAGCTGTGAAAAGAAAGAAACACTTTTTGATCATCTGCGTTTTACGACTGCCAGGAAAATAAAGTCATTCATTCAAATTTCTCTGAAACAGCTACTTCCATTACACGGCCATCTTCAGACCAAAGAAGATAGAAACCTCAGCAAACTAAAGTTATATTTAGATGTTTGTTTTACTACTTTGTCTGTCATTTAATATAAAGTAAGATGATATATTATTAAAGAGGTAACAGGAAGAATAGTTGTCCTCATGTACACATCCAATTTCCAGAAAGGTTTTCTGAAATCAAATCGAAACTTTAATCTGTAATTTCATTTGTTTTTGTTTTTTAACTCCAAAGTGTCTGAGTCCACTTTTCAGCTGATTCTGATCAGAATCTGATGTCTGGTTCTAAGTATCTGAGACGAGAACAACCATCCAGAATCTGTGAAGGTGCGGAGGTGAATCGTGAAGGTGCCACTGATGTAGAGGTGTACATTGGACTTTTGGAGACGTATTTTCCCGGCAGGTAAGCATTTATTTCAGGGGAGGAGGACGATGTCAGACATTGTTCTGCACCACTTACCACAGCATGGCTCCACAGACACAGTGTGTGTGTGTGTGTGTGTGTGTGTGTGTGTGTGTGTGTGTGTGTGTAACTTGCCTGCCTGCAGGCCTGATCGGTCTCCTACTGAACATATACAGCACATTTTGAGGAAGAGCATCGAATAACAACAACAACCACAGAGTGTTAAGCTGCTGTTATCTTATATTCAGCAAGAATGGACACAGATTCCTCTTGAAAAATTTAAACGATCAGTATCTTCAGCTCAGAAAGAACAAAGTGTAGTAATGTAAAAATAAGAACAGTATGATAGACGTAACACTTTTTACTTTAATGTGTAACTGGGATTTATTGGTATTTTGTAAACAATGAAGTTGGTCAGTGAACACACTGAGAATAATTTCTTTTCAGTCGTGGCTGTTAAAGGTTAAAACAAATTTAAAAAGACAGATTTAAGATTTTGTTGCATTTCAGAAAAACCTTCGAACTCTTCTGGAAATGGGGTTTGAAAGTTCTCTACTTGTGGTTTCTGTGAGAGCTGCTCGAAGGCTGCTCAAAAGGGGTTTCTTCTTCTGCTTCTACTAATAATCTCCAACTCAGCAGCACTTTCATCCACGGTTTTTCCAAAGTTTTTCGCAGGGACTTTGCTCAAATATCATTCACCCCCCCGATTTATAAGACATTTCATTTCCAAAAATGTGGCAACATATTTTTCTTATCTAAGGAAGTTTAATTAGTTAAAAAAGAAACGTTGGGGGTGGTCGGTGGCGTAGTGGGTTGAGCGGCCGCCCCATGTACAGAGGCTACAGTCCTCACTGCAGCTGGCCCCGGTTCGACTCCCACACCGGGTGGCCCTGTGCTGCATGTCTTTCCCCTCTCTCTGACCCCTGCTTCCTGTCTCTCTCCAACTGTCCTCTCAATAAAGGCATAAAAAAGCCCAAAAAAAAGAAACGTTGAAGTTAGCTCACGTGAGCTCAGTCAGCATCACATGTAGAACAAGCAGCTTAAAGATGCAGCCGTCTGTATATTAATAAAGGTTTGGTCAGAAAGGGAGGTAACTATCATTGTCATAATATAGATTTTTTTATTTCTTTTATCCCTGTTCAGGTGTTCTTTATGTGCAGTAAATATTGATTAGTTGACCTGACAAAGCTCATGAGAGCACTTACCTGGTAGGAGAGCACAAAGAAATCCCTCATGCTGTCAGGGCTGCTCTCGCACTGCAGAGCTGAATTCCAAGCTTAAAGAAGACGCACAGGAGCCCACATTTAGAAACAATGAGGGTGCTGCACGGTGTTAGCTAATAGCAATCTATGTCAGACTGAATTTGCACACAAGTACCAATCTTTCTGAACCAGTGAGCTTCCTCTGTGCGTTCCTCGACAGTCATGTGAGACTGGTGTGAAACGGTCTTCAGAGCTGAAGAGATGATAAATGAAACCTCTGAAGGTTATGAGGCACAGCAGGACCTGTAGCTGAGACACTTGTTGTACTTACCCATTTTTAGATACGGCAGCAGGACATCCAGATTCACCGTGCTGTGTGGATTGAATGTATTCAATGTGAAATCTGCATCAGGTAAACTACATTATTATATGGTTGTTCCCTTTTGCCTCACCTCGTCTCATCAGTTGATGTTTCTATTGTGGACAGCAAAAGCCGAATCAAACACCTGTAAAAAAAAAAATATGAATGGGGAGCCTGGAGATGACCTCCTTTCTTTCACCTACTAACTGTATTTTACAGAGACACACTTTCTAAGAAGTGGGAAGGGGAAGTAGGTCAGTGGATCATAGAGGTGAAAGGAAAAATCAGCAACCTACCAACATTAAATATGACAATTTTATCTGTGAAATAATGTTCCAAAGTCTGCACTGAAATACTGAAAGCTGGTATGTGAATACCAAAGATAATATTTTTGTTCGACTCTTGGCTTTATAAGCAAACTTAGAGCTTTGTATAAAGGTTATTCCCACATTAGTCGATATCCAAAAGTCATGTGTATTCAGGTTAATGACTTAATTATAACTGCAAGAAGAGAACAACTATAAGAACTGAGTAAGTATCTGCTGTCAGTTAGTGGTGCCTCCATGTTTATTTACCATTTCTGTCATATATGAAAGGTTCTCTAATAATAAAATGATTTTTTTCACTTTCATATGCCATATCAGATGTAATTTCAATAAAACTGACATCCGTTGTTTGGCACTGTTTTGACATTGAACTCTTCAAGTCATATTCCAGTTTTCACAAACCTCAGACCAGTCAGAACCTGAGCTTCATCTTTGGAGTGTTCACACATAACCTCCAGTGCTTTCATGGCAGTTTCCTGCTGTCCGCTCTGTCACAGGGGAACAAATATCCTCATCATTACCACTAATATTCATCACAGTTACATAGTAAACCACAGGAGCTCTAATAACTGGCTGCTGCCCTGTATTTTTTAGCTAACAGTTGTTGTAATTATATGAAGCTGAACTTCAGCTTAGGTAGAAGACTGTAAAGCTTCACGTCTGATAGTTTTTTTTTTAAATTCAACTTTAAGGATCTTCTTAATAAAAGGTGCAACGTGCCTATTAATACTGCACAAGAGGCACCGACCAAATATGATCTAAGCGATGAGGATCTGATCCCTCATCACCTTCCCACTCCAAAACACTTTCAATTGTGTTAAACCGAGTGTCTGTACAAGCTGCAAGTAGCACTGATGAGGCGCTTTATCATCATAATAATACCATAAGACTGGGAAATGTGTTAATCATCCCATAAGACCTCATTTTTTACGCTTAGTGTCCCGAAACATGCAGTGAGGGATGTGAATAATTCTACCTCCAGAGCGATCTGAGCCGCCAGGCTGAGGAGAACGGAGGCCGCATTCTCAGAAAGCAGCAGTTTGTCCTCACTGGATACGGGACCCTTGGAAAGCAGTCCCATCACATTCAACGCCTCCGCAGCTAATGCCAATAAGCAGCAGCATCAACACAGAGAACATGCTGAAAAATGGATTAGCAATGACACTGCAACATTCGTACCATGCATGCCTTTGCTGTACATGAATCACACAGCTTATGTCTTGTATATACCTTTCTCCACGTTACTCCCAAGCACAGCGATCTTGTAAACACTGAACTGAGTGAAGATGCTCTCAGGATCGCATCTCTCTGCTTCTTTAATAGCTTCTTTAGCCTGAAAACAAAAGTTTTAATGCACATGCACACATAACTGTAAAAAACAATTAGTGGGACCATTTACGATTGAAACCTGTGAAACAGAGTAAGTACCAAGCAGATTATGACATGCACTTCCTCCTGCAGCCCTCTGGCCAGCAGATTTATTTCACTATTGGCTCAGTTTGTTTTACCTTTTCCAACTGCTTAAGATGCAGGAAGCAAGACGCTCTGTTCCTCTGCAGTCTGGCTAAGTTGGGTTCCGTTTGACCTGCCTTGAAGAAACTTAGGGAGTAGTTATACCACTGAAGAGCCTCAGAGTAGTTACAGGCCTGGAGAGAAGCATACACATAAAGTTGTTTTTTTTTTCCTTGTGGAAATTAAACTTTTGGACTCAAGCTATCCTAAACAACTATCAAGGAACAATCCAGAGATCAAAGACTTATGATTCTTTTTAACCTTTGTTAACCCAAAAGAATAATGATATCCCCATATATCTCCTTTACCAGCACAGTTAAAAGAACAGAACCGTGGCCGTATTCGTTCATATCAAACTCTTAAAATCACAGTGACATTTCAAGAAAAAACAACAAATCACTGTATTCCTATGATACCCTTAAATTCAGTGACAGAGCTCTCTAATTTGAGTTCTGTCTGCAGATCATCCCATGACCATGAGGCACAGCAGGAAATTGGAGGTGTAAAAATTTGCAGACGTGAAAGAATCTCCATCCATATAATTGAGTTTTCAGCCTACACAAAATGATAGTTTACGACGGTTAATTAGTGATTTTCCAGCCACAGTGGAACAATAAAGTTGTGCAACTATTGCATTATGCTGCCTTCGCCTGCAGTAAAACATGGAAGAAGTAATCACGGAGTATTAGTTAACTCAAATAAAATTAGTGATGAGTAATACGGTGAAGGAAGGGGTGATTAAAAAGGGATGTTTTCCATGCTGACACTTAAGATTTTACAAACTTACCTGAAAGCAAGAATTAGATCAAATGCACGTAGTGGTGTTAAATCTGCCCTGCAAAAATGGCCTGCTTTCATAAAACCACTAACATAACAAAGGCCGTCAGCTGTTTCCACTCTGACCTAACGTCTACAACCTCAAGTAACACAGCCAGCCAGAAGAATATGCCCAGAATTAACAAGGTGCTGTAAACGTTGGCCCCAATCTACGAGAGAGGGAAGAAAATCACCAAAAATTTGCCATTTTCGAAGGATCTACAACCTTACCTAGATCCCCCGCTCACCAGCTGTTGACAAAGACAATGTGGGGCCAAACCAATATGTATGAAGACAAAAAGGATTTAACTTCCCTGAGAGTAACTGAGATTACACGTGTACAGTATTTACAGTATAAAACATCTTGTGAACTGAGGATAAACAAAGGCTCACCTCAAAGTGTTTGGATGCTTGGTCCCACAGCATAACATGTAGACTTGTGAGTGCCTGTGGAGCCAGCTGTTTACCAGTGTAGTGGCCTGTGTGGGAGTAAGAAACTGTCATGCTAAAGCAGGGGCGCAGTTACAATTCATTACCTGCTATCTACAAAACCTATCGTTATCTTTATTCAAAAGAGATTCATTAAAGAACTGAGTGCAAAAGTAAAGTACCAGTGATGATATCCTCTATCTTCTGTTTGCCCAGCAGCTCTTTGCCTCTTTGCAGCAGCAGCTCGATGTGCAAGACAAGAGCAGTTCCCAAGTCAGGGGACGACTCAAAGTGCTGACACACCCGTTTCAAATACTCAAATGCCAGCGCTTCTCTAGAATAATAACAATATATATCATTCAGAGGGGGACAGTGTATACTGTATCTAAACCTTAATACAAAGAAAACATGTCAATGTGAGGGGTTTTTCAAGGACAAAAAGGGATCGCCAGCAAACACTTGAAGGTTTTTACCTGTCTTCAGACATGAGTAGTTGCACTGCACTTAGGCACACTTCAAGAGAAACCTGAGACTCCAGCATCTCTTTAAGTCCTGAAAACATATGCGTGTGATCTGCTTTTAAATTGCATTTCGAACTCAGCTGAAGTCATCCGTAGAGACAAATTAACACTTCCCAGGCTCGAAGGACGAGCTCTATCTTTTACTGCTGGAGCCGGAGCTGCTCTCAGGGAAAAGCTGACCTAAGTTGTACAAACTCTCAAGAGGAGTTACATCACTGAAAAGACTCGATAGTTTCACAGGATCAAAGTAGCAACACCTTATTATTTTTCAATCTATTTTTCAAGATTCTCAGGAAATGACACCCCGCTGCCGCTGACATTAATCAAATTCTGTATAAATAATTCATTAAGGTCTGGTGTTAACTAACCTCCTCTGATAAGATTGTCTGGGGCCCCGCATCTCAGGAGGATTCTGATCTTTAAGTACAGCCCAGATATGCTCACATACTCCTGCCAAATAACACACTGGCAATCAGGTTCAGAGCATGTTTGTGTTTATTCTATAAAAGAATATGAAAATTATACCTCATACCCTACCTTGTTAGCTAAAATGACAGCGTTTAGAGCTTTCTCCTGAAACCTCTGACAGTCCCACTCTATATAAACTGTGGCAAGGAGCCGCAAAACCTTGGCCTTTTTTGAGGGAAATTAAGAGTATGTAAAGATTATTACTTTAAATGCATTTACGGTTCATTCTGGACTCCATTGTCTTACCAGAACTTCAGATCCAGGGCCGTATTTCTCATTAGTTTTTCCAATGTCATAGCTTTGGCTGAAAAAAAAGGAGGTGCATTTCTCACTTCACTGTTTCCTTAACATTGTTTCCATAACATTAAACACCATATTTACCTCAACCAAAATACGCTGTCCTCAAAGTTCCTCAGATTGTACGTTTCTATACCAAAGTTGTAGCACATGAGGGAGAGGTATGCCGTCTGTATCGAGGGAGTACGCTCACTGTTAGCATCCCCCTCATTTTCAACGACAATATGTGCTGTGAATGTGATGAATCAATATGTGATGTTGTTAGAGAGATAACAGAGGGCTTTTTTACGTCTTTTGGTAGCCGCAGCAACATGTCTTTGCAACGCTGCATGTAGACCACAGCCTCTTGGTTATTGCCTTGAGTTATGGCCTGTAAAGAAGATCAGACTTGAAGTTTCTTCTAAATGTCAGCTAACAGTGTGATACAACCCTATCAGCTATTAAAGATTT
This sequence comes from Odontesthes bonariensis, assembly GCF_027942865.1. Lineage (NCBI taxonomy): Eukaryota > Metazoa > Chordata > Actinopteri > Atheriniformes > Atherinopsidae > Odontesthes > Odontesthes bonariensis. The sequence goes on along the minus strand of NC_134518.1, from coordinate 22,991,498 downwards.
CCCCATCTCATTGTTTCTCAGTTCACATTTTAGCTGTCTCACACTTCACACAGCAAGTCTGTCAGAACAGCACTTCCTGAGCTGCCAAATATCACAAGAACAAATATTCACATCGAAGGTGTCAAACATCACATGCGCCACAGCTCACCGATTCTGCCTGGCAAGACAGAATTCGAAGTAGGTCCTTCTCCACATCCGCCTTGGATGAAGTGATGTCAGCTGCTCCATCTACCCTGGACGTTAGCTGGCTGTAGAGGGTTTCCAGGCTCTGGAGATAAAGCATGTTGAATCATTTGTAAAGCCAACATATTTTCTGTTTGCTGTCTCTCAGTTTGTGTTTATTTTTTTTTCTTCTTCACCTTGACAGCAAGCCTTAGAAAAATATCTGCCATCTGGGGATTTTTGCAGTCCAGCCAGGTTCTCCCTGTTTTGCTGGCCATCTGTAAAGATTAGACACTGATAAACGGGCCTTGTCCTCCTGAAATGCTGAGCTCTCACAGAGGATGTAGGGGGTACGCCTTACCAGGATCTGCTTGCGGATGGCGCCCTCTGTTGGATTGTCAGGCTCACAGCAGTACAGCAGACTGGATGCAACATGACGCACTGAAAGCATGGTGAAAAATCTTTGAATATGATGTAATAGGACTGCAACTAACCCTGCTCTCATCCCCCACATTGTCACAATGTTTCAGACGGTGTGTCTGAGTATCATCTGTTAATTTGATTATCAATAAAACTATCACTGAAATATACAAACTGCAACCAGAGGGGTACCTTTGGCTTTTTGAATTTTACTAATAGCAGCACCCACGTTCTTCGTAACTGCCCAGTTCCACAGCTGGATGGCATTTTCCTCCAGCTTTAAGAGTGAGAAGAATACATGCAGCTTACAAATTATGACAAGTAATCATGATACTACCAGTCCTTAACTCAGAGATAAATAAGTTTCTAAATTATGATAGGCTGAATCAAATTAGCTGAACATAACAAGTGACAAAACACTGTAAAGCATCTGGTATAAATACTGTGATACACTGGACTGGTGTTTTCAGCTTAATCACATGTTTTGTCTCTGTCCCTATCAAATAAAATGCACATTTACAACTGTCTAATAAACAAGTAATCAATTGTTTTTTTCTAATTTACTTTCAGAGTACATCTCTGACTAGGTCTGTCAGCTATAGCCAGACCATCTCACATGCTTTTATCTACCTGAGGATCCAGTATTTTGGGAAAAGCCTCCAAGGCAGAGACTTCAGAGAAGAGTTTCTCGATCACCTCATCATAATCTGTTAACTGTTTCTGCATCAGAATCTCTATGAGACCTGTGTTACAGCAAGAGCAGATGAAAGCATATTTACAGGACACAAACAAGACAAGAGCAGAGAGATCTCCACAGAGATCTGTGTAGAAACGTGTAACACTGAGTCTGAGGAGGGATAGGATATACTGATGTCTGACAGGGTACTACACATGTGGCAGTGTTCTTTGGCCTTCTCCTCTGACAGCAACTCCGAAAGAAAGATCAGAGAACAGAGAAAAGTTTTAGCTTATCTGTAACCCATGGTTGCATTCAAAACTAGATTAATTATTGCCTGTCCATCCTTAGGCTAACGTGAATGTCGGGTGTATGAAATTCACACCGTCAGGCCAAAAAATAGCCATAAATACGAAGACTACTCAGTTGATTTTCTAGCTGCAAAGATTTACACTTTAGCAAGGAAGGAAGTTTGCCATCAGATCAAAATCTTATGTGTGAAGAATCATTTGAGCCCACAGGGTCAGTACGGCTATAAAAGCTGCAGATGCATTATTTGTCTGAGTGGACATCATCGCTGATCTGCGGTGACTTTAGCCAGATAGTCTCATTTATTGTCAACAAAACAAATGTTTTTCGTGTTTTTAAATATTTCATGTTAAAACTCTTTAGTGTTCAAAGAGAAACTTTGTAATCTCAATATTCCAGAGAGGTTACTTTGCTTTTCATGGTGCTTTTGTATCATCCTGCACAACTCTGCTGTCTCTCTTTTTCCCCTGTATAAACACACTTTAATATATGCCTGCTTCAAAGTATTCTCCACTGAACTTAAGTTGATTGTAAGTGCCTTTAATTCAACCAACAACACTTATCCAGGCTTCAGGAAAGTCTGGACAGGAATGGATTTCATTTTTAAATGTCATCAAGTCCGTAAAATGTAAACTCTAGTTAAGATAAAAACATTTCACATTTAATTGACTAAAAAGAGAATCAACTGGTTGATTAATGATTCAGCGCTTGCATCTCTTATGTCAGTCGCATAACCCCACCTTTAAAATGTCATGTAAACAGTCTTGAGATGAGGTCATTACAGGCGGACTTCAAAGGGTCAGGGGGTGTTAAGCTGTCTACGTTTTTCATCAAATATGTTTACAATGACTGACATCTGCTGAAATCAGCATGTGTGTTTTAGGTAACCTGTTATGTAGTCCCAAGCAAGAGGAACTTGGTAGTTAAGCCATTTCAGCTGAAGATCAAACTGTGTTACCCACATTATAATTGAGGTGCAGATGAGTAACACTCATCCAGGGGTTGCAAATATTTAACGCTCCTATATCCACTCTGACAAACCTGTGTCCCCTACTTGTGTATGTCTACAGACACCAAAGGATTACATGATATTACACATATTATATTTTAGTACGGACAAAAAAATGCACACTTCACACATGAGGCCTACATCGATCTTGGCAAGAAAAAAATAAACAAATAAATCAATAATACACGTATAAAACTTTGTGGTGATTGAAATCTTCAGAGAAAGGATTTGTAGGGGTTCAACAGTTTTAACAGAGACAAAAAAATATATATTTTAACAATAGTTTAAGCTATTACTCGACAGAAAGACCATCAGATAAGTCTGGGGTTGGAAGCTAACTTTGCCATCAGTGCAGTATATTTTATCAGCTCTGAGTTGTTAGCTGCAGGTTTTTTTGTTGTACCATTGTATGATTTTTCTTCTTTTGTTTTTTGATATAATGACATTAACTATCTGATGTGCTAAGCCTAAAAAAAAGGAACAAAAAAAGGCCATAAAGCATTTCAAGAATGACAGGCTTGTTCTAAATGTTAACACAAACCATCATTATCGTTAATGGACCCAAAAGAGAATAGAGCATTTTTAATGCTGTATTACAGTGTAGTGCAATGCAGTCCGTGTGTTTTGGGTACAAGTCAGACACCAGAACAAAGCATTACTAAATGGGTATGGATACTTTCACTAGAAATGAATGGAGATGGGGTTTTTTATGTAAAAATTCATAAACTAACTCAGTGGCAGCAACACTTAGCCATTGTAGTCAAGCCAGCCTTCCTCAAAAAACAGGGAGCCCTGCGGTAACTATGACAACCCAGTACATGGTTAAAGAGTTAGCTAGTTAAGAGTTACAACTACACTTCGTATAATGGCGCTTTTCCACCAGCTCGCTTCGGCTCAGCTCGGCGCGCTATTCCGTGTTTCCACTAGCACGCCGTACCTGCAACCGGGACGATTTTCTATACCGCCTCAGCCCTGGTTCCAAGCGGGCCGAAGCGTTACTAAAATGTGACGTCAGCCGACTGCCTTCCACTGATTGAGCGATGAGTGTCGTCACTGGGAGCGTCATAACGCGGATAATAAATCTAGCGTTAGCAACCGTTAGCTTACCTCCAAACGTCGGCTTTTTTAAGCTAATAACAAAACTATCCGGTACTTTTCAATACTAATTTTGTCTGGCGGCCAGGAGTCTTCTCTGGCTCTCTTCTCTTGCCTTCTGTGCGGCAAAAAGCCACAGGGTGAGCAGCAACATGCGCGGCCGTGTTACGACGACCCCGCCCACGTCGAGGAGGCACGAAGTGTAATGGAAACACAACCAAACCCAGCCGTGGCGAGCCGTGGCGAGCTAGTGGAAAAGCGCCATAAAACACCTGGCTAGAGAACAGGTGATTAGACTAAGTCAAGCAGACAGTTACTCACATTTAACAGCAGAGACAAACTGCTCCATACTCAGGTTTTCGGTACCAATAAAATCTTCTTGTTAGCTATGTTTCCAACGTCTTGACGGGTGTTGGTTGACAGCTGCCACAAATGCCCGCGAAAAGGAGCTACATTCGAGGGCACTGGGAACTCGGCAATTATTATCGCCAACCAGAAGTTGGATTTTCTCGTTCAAAGTTTCTTAACCCAAAAAATTTACGTAATGTCTTAAAAGGCAGTTTGAATAATAAACACCAAATGTTTATTTTTTTTCTTGATCTGATAAAAACATCACACAACTAAACTTTTGAGTTCTCTGTGCACCAATGCATTGAATGAGAAGTTGTTATATTTCCGAGTTCTACAGTACAGTGAATGCAGCATAAAAGTCTGAGATTGTCTTGTTTTATTTTGCTTTGTTTTCTATGGTCATACTGTCTAGCCTTTTAATTATCACAATAATCAATTAAACTCAATCAAGAATAAATGTTTTGAATTTCAAGTGCGTACTTTTGCAGTTACTTTACATTAAAATATTAGTTTATCACATTTCTCTTTTGTATAAAACGAGAAAAAGCTTCTATTTTGACAACATCAAATGATGTCGGATGAGCTCGGAGAACTTGATGTCACACTGTAAAATAATCAGCAAATGCCTGGTATCTTGCATCTTGAGTGGGAGTGGGGTAATCACTTAATCATCATCTGGTGTTTCACTGATAGACCCACAACATTTCTAGAGGGCTACGCATCCCTTGGTTTTAACCCTTGGTGTTAGAGATTTTCCTCTTTTCTCCACAGCCAGTTGCTGCTTTGCTCAGCAGCCTCAGATAGAGCATTGACAGCTTGTCAGAAAGCCTGTCCTTGAACCTCCCCGTACTTTTCAAAAGCCCAGGTGTTGATGTGGCTTCAAATCCTCGACATGCAACCACTGCAGGAAACACCTGGCTACATAAGCTATGTTACTCTGTCTTTTTTTTTTTCTTTTATAAGTTTCCCTGACTGCTCCAACTGGAGCTGCTTGTTCCATTCACAGGGACCTCTGCAAAGTTTGAAGATCAAGTGCAGTCTGGGATTAGTCATGTAATCTGTGGTGTAAAGATACATTTTTTTATCTAGAACAATATGAATCTTTTCAGCCATGTGCATTGTCCAGGAATGCTGTTCTTGCAGAGATTTTCACTGAAAGCTGTATTTCTCTCAAAAAGGGAATGGTATTTTGGAGTGCAGGAATAGAAGGCAGAAGGGGCATTCATGATAATTCTTCCTTATATCAGAAAGATCTCCACTTGACGTAGCTCTAACTCCTTGAGACAGACTGGTTTTGCAGTCGGGGAGGATGTACCTTCATGATGTTTGCTTTTGAGATCTTTTTTGACACCAGTAACTTCTTATTTCTGTCAGAATTACACCTTTGACCTTTCAACTTTTTAGGAATGTATGCGCATTTATGTTTATAAGAGCTGTTCTGAAATATTCTTAATAGCAAGTGATTTAACAACGTGTCAGCCATGGGAGGCAAGCCAGTCATCACGGTCTTAAACTCTGGATCCAAATTTACAAAACCAGAGAAAAGTAGAAAAGATAATAGAAATGTTGTTGTCGAGTTTTCAAATTTACCAAGTGAGCCTCAATACAAATACAAAACATCCAGAATATATACAGTTGATCGCCGGTTTATAAGGCTGGGTGCATGTTATTTAATTATACACGCAATTTTGAAACGTTGACTTTTGTTAGATAGGATTTTGAAGTGATATTTTATTCCAATATTAGCAGTTTCCGTACTGTTGATTTTCTGCAAAATATCAAACACAAAATATCTAACTTGAATCTTTTGTACAAGTTAGTACTAAGCTTCTTCTCTTTTTTTCAGAGAGCACACGTCCCAAGCTGTGGACCTTCTGCAGTGCTGGCATATCAAATTTAATGGATGACTGGTTTCTTCTAACCTCATGTTGTAAAACATGCAGAATTCTGTCCTTGACCCTGATGTGGAAATGGACAATTTATAAGACTATTATCGTGTGGGAAATAGTTTTGCTAATATTGTGGGCTGTAAATTCTATTTTACCGACCAAGATCTGCTCAAAGTATGAATGTGGTCTGAAAACTGTGATGCAGTTTTTAGTCATGGCTGACGGCAGTCGTTGGAGCAAAAAATAAGGCAGAATCTCCTCAGTTCTCCCAAAGAAGGACGTTTTTACTGGTTCATTTGGACCAAAAGGAAGACTGCGTGCTGTGTGTGTAGAACCAGTTAGTCCCCCATAGTGTGTTTTGAACACAAGTTTCTAAAATGGATCACTTCAAATCCACCCTCTCAGCAAGTAACTTCCAGCAATTGTTCATCAGAAGACTTATCTCTTGCCCTCTCGGCCCGATGGGAATGTCTCCTTTACTGAGGACTTAATTGTTAACACATGCTGAGGCACTTGAAGTAGACGTGACGTTTCATACCAAACTCAGCTTTCTTTTGGTTAATTTAATTCTCTTCAGAAGCTGCGTGTTTTCATCCACATCCACATCCAGTTGTTCATTCCTAAATCCACAAAGTTGGAAAGAGGAATTCAGCATTGCTTCACCCCTGCACTTTAACAGAGTGTCCACAGATTCAGATCACGAGAGTGGAAGACATCCCTCAACTTGTAAGCCTCTTATGCTCTCTCTCTTTCTTTAAATGAACCATGCAGAGAATGGCTAACTTTTGGTGTAGCCTCTTTCTAGCTACCCAAATATGGACAAAGATTTCCATCGGTGATTTCATCAGTAAACATCTAATTAAACAGTTTGTGCGTTAGACATCTCTGGATTCTTGAGCTGTGACATTTTGGTCTCAAATTCCCAGAAAGCGAAAAGAAGACTCCCACTGCTGTGGTGCTATGAATCTTTTCCCATGTTCTCACGAGTCATATCATAATTATTCCTTCTTTGGGGACGGGAGAGTGGAGCTGCTCGTCTCCTCTCTCTTGTGCCGAGGCTCATCCACCTCCATCCAGTCTCCAAAATGGAAGCCGGTGAGACCTGATGTGGGCGGAAAGGTGAAGGCAGGATGTTCTCATTTTAAGTGCCTGCTACTATGACCCACAGCAGCGTAGTAATTGTTGTAGTGATAAAAGAAAACAGTCTGCAGCACATCCACACACTGCAGGGTCCTGCTGGACAAAAGAGGATTATTTACATTGATATAAAAAGCAGTGTATCCTGTTGCTGAAGATAAAAATAAGTCAAGCCAATGTTTATCCTAAACACTCGGGCACATAGATGTGGTCCGATATCACAGGAACTGTTTGGTTTTTAATTGTTTTTCCTCTTTAGACAAGATTACTGCAGCTACCTTTGACCTCAGCCACACAGTATGATTGAATTACACAGAGAGGTCAGTTAGGTACACGAATAGAGATAGTTTATTGATCCGCTTCATAGTTTAATTATCAGTTTGCAATTATAAATCTGTTCACTGACCATAGATTAAGACATACTGGTCGTAATCAGGCCGTCATATCCGTCTTTAGTGTCAAATTAGCTCTATATGAGTTTCTCAATAATAACAAAATTTTAGAAACATAATTAAACAGATTACAGAAGAAGGTCATACGAGGCCAAACATTTTGGATCTCTTCAAAAGAAAACCCTAAAGATACAGCATTCATTCTAAATAAATCAACCCAGCCACAAAACTGGCTGCATGTTCTTTTTTTGTGTTGTGCACTCATCTCATTTTCATTGTAACTGAAAAGCAGAGAACACTTAACCTATGCATAAATCCCCATCAAACAACACAAATATTAGTTTGCACATTTAGAAACCTGGCAACCTGAGGGGACAAATGTGCCCGTGTATGGAACATATTCAGCATTTCGAATTGGTTAAATCCAATTACAGCTGCATGGTGGCGTTATTGTCATGTTTCTATTGACTACTCTTTAGTAGTTGAAATTCCGCCTTAATCTAATTACAGATTAAATGTCATTTGTACTGATGACGGATACTTTTTATTTTAATCTGTACATACAATCTTGATTATATGCAGTCTTTCGCTATCCACCCCTTGATCTCAGTGGCTTTTTAGCGCGCAGTTTATTTTCATGTTTAATAGAAGCCAGCATTTAAACAGTTCTGTTACCAACGTGTTAGTTAACACGACACTTCATTTACAGACACGTCCGCTCGCTGTCATTCTTTCATCAACTGGACTGCGCTTTGCACTGTGTCCACCCCAACAGAGTGACGTTGCGTCCTTCCTCTGTGTCTCCATAAAACGTGTGTCACGCATGGACCGTCTAAGTGCTGCGCTGAGGCGAGAAGGAGGAGGAGAAGTTGTCCAAGGCACGCATGAAAGTAAAGCGCTGATTGATCTCTCTTTTGGGAGACTTCCCAACCACCGATGTGGATCTGAAAAACCACTCGCTAAACTTTGTAGATTGAATCAGCCATTGAATTTCTCTCCCATTTTTGCTGCACCTGCCCCGCTGGTACATCGGTACACCCGTCTGCTCATCGCGGGATCGGGCGTTGGACTACCCAGCTGAGCAGGAGAGCTCCCCCGCGAAAGCGTCATGGGATACGGAAGAACCACTGCTGCTTTGTCCGTGTACACCTGAAGGCTTTGCGGACTAACCAAACGTACTCTTAAAAAGACAAATTAGACTATTTCGTATACTTGCTTTGAGAAGAGACTGTTACCGCTGGTCCGGAATTTAAAAGCCTCCACCTGGAACTTTATCTCATCATTTTTAACATACGGTTTGGATTTTGGTTAAGTTAACAGGATGATCTCATCCGGCTGCCTCAAATTGGCCGTTGTCATCTTCTGCTGCTCGGCCCTCACAACTGGTAAGAGGTCAATTACGCATATGAAGCCAGTTATTTACGAGCGGACGAGTTTTATACGTGTGTTGCTCTCATTTTAACACCGCATAGTTAGAATTTTATTCTTTTCAATGAATGGCTGACTACACGTTGTCTTAATCTGCTTTATGCCTGTGTTTTAATAGGAAGGGCTGGAAGAGACATATTTTATTCCCTTAATGGTAAATTGGCTCCTGCAGTGTGTAATTGTGTTGCAACCCCTCCTGCTTTTTTTTTTTTTTTTTTGGAGAGGCCAGTTTCTGTTTGATCCTGGCTACAGATAGAGAATACATTTGCCACTTTAAAAAAAATCACGCATCAACCGTTGGGACAGGCTCTTACTGGATCTGCAGCTCTCACGCGAACCGCTAGAGGTAGTCTTGTCCCTCTGAACTTGTGTGATTGTTAAGTTTATTTAAAAAAAAAAAAAATCATTTGACCCTAACAGGTAATGTTTGAGTTGATGATTTCACACGAAACTGATTTCATTGTGGGAGTTTTTATCTGTTTTCTTAGACTTTTAGTAAATCAGCACTTTCTTGTGTATTATGAAAAGAAAGTTTGTTCCAGCAATTGTTGTCTGTGAAGTGAGCAGGATTAAACATTTTGGGAGGAGAGTGCATGTTTCTTCTGACAGCAAAGTCGGCTTCATTGTTTTCAGTGTCACTCCTCAGAAACAGGACAGAGTAGAAAACGTGGATGTTCCTCCACCTTGTGCCAGGTCGAGTCTGCCACTGAGATACACACCAAGGCTTCCTCACCATCTCTAAATAAACAGCCCATCCAAACAAAGGAAACCCTGTCCACATTCTATCCTCCACACCACACACACACACACTCATACACACGCTCAGCGTATGAAGCTTTGTTTGCAGTGTTTCTGAGTAGATTTCCTTCACTGTCCACACACAATGCGTGGGAAAGACGCAAGGAGGAAGCGGATGCAGGGACAAGAAGCAGCCTGGAATTGTTCTGGCGAGTAAAGGTCACAGAAACGTGACACGCTACCTGAGTAAAGATTTCTTCCTGGATCTTCTTGTGCTTAATTTGCAGCAATGTCAAACTTCATGCGTAAGACAATGGCAAGGAGGAAAGCGGGGTATTGTTTTTGCAAAGGAGCCACTGACTGCTAGAGCCATTAGTTACTGATTTGTCATCAGGCTGGCTGTTTATGCTTAGATGTGTAACAGATTCATTGTGCCTATGAGAATGTGTTGCAGAAAACACAAGTTTTCTGAAAATCAATCAAGATTTCAAGCAGCAGAATAACAAAAAAAATAATAATAATTCGGAAAGCAGTATTTCAGAAAACATAGCAAGTTTTAATTTAACAAGTTTTTTAAAAACTGTTCTTTGCATAGATTTTGAGTCTTGGTCTGATTGTGTTTTCTGAAATCTTGTCGTGATTGTTTTGTTGGTTTTTGGTTTCATTGCGTTGGATTCGTTAATGTGTTTGATGATTGATATATTCAATCACTTTTCTGGCGAGGGCAGCTTTTAAAATATACAGTATCTTTGTACTCCAAAGCACTGTTACTGTTCAATTTTATGGATGAGAGAGGAAAATGGAACTCTATCATAAAGGATCCACACAGGTTCATCCTTAGGCACATGTGTTAATTTGCTCATTTTTAGCTGCTTCTCGTTCAAAAATGACCACGGGTCAAGTAGTTTTGTAACCTTTTGACACCATTTCAAATGAGGCAGAACTGCTCAGACTAAATATTTCACGCACCTCTCTGTAGTAGTTAAAGTTAGTGACTTTAGGACTTCTCTACATCAACTGTGATGTGATGCAGACAATAATACTGATTCAGTTAGGCGTATGTGTTAAGTGTTTAGACAGATATCAAAGTGATAACTTTAAGTAATATCTTTTGTAGACATGTGAGAATTCTTTAGGGTTTAGGTGGAAAGTTTCATTCTTTGTGTCAGTGACATTTTAGGGCATATCCCAAATTTTTGAAAACACAAGTGAGTTAAAGTGTATCCTGGTTGAAGTAATGATGGTGGGGATGCGTAAATGGAAACTGGAAGCCTTTTCTTTTATGCATCATGATTGAATTTCCTCTTTTTTTCCTCACTACTTTCTACCAGTCGACCATTTAGTCTCCCACAACCTAGACAGCCTTTGTATCAGAGCGGGTTGATGTTGTGTCTGATTTGTTCTGGAGTCATTTCATCTTTCCTGCGTGGACACATGAGAAGGACTGTAATCTGGGACTGATGAGAGGTCAGCCAAGTGAAGTGGGGGGCTCATTGCTCGCTTGCGGTTTGTCTGAGTCCATGCGGGCTGCATAAGACCCACACATACACACACTCACCTGAGTTGTGAGACTTACCAGTGAGGCAGTAAAGTCTCCCCCCTCACACTGGGATATTCTTCTTTACAAATTGCACCGTGCAGTTGTTCTTATATGATTATTGCAGCGTCTGTTCCATACCAGACAGGTCTGTCTTAAGCCAGCAATATATTTTCATTAAACCCTGCATGAGATTTTCAATTTCAAGGGGCTTCTGTCTGCCTACCTGTCTTAATCAGGCGTTATGGACTTGGAATCCTCAGGGTTTACCTTTTAGGAATCTCGTGCAGGAGATTCCTGTTTGTTGGCTCTACTTGGCTTTGTATAACCTAGAATGGCCACCCATCATGGCCAGATGTTCCTTTATTTTGCTTTTTTAAGAGGAGTCTGGGGCATTTTGCCTTCAAATCTCCAAAGGCTAATATACAGCTAATAAAAAAGGCACTCTTCGTAACTGTTGTCTTAACCTTGCAGTTGGCAAAGTGAAGGGTTTTTAAGAAGGACTGTAAGAGAATACTCCAGGACACATAGCACAGCCAGAGCAGTGGTAGCTGCCTATTATTCTGGCAGGTGACCTCACGTCTTGTCAGATATCTATATTGGAGTGTTGTGCCTTTAGTAAAATTGATCTTATATTTCAATTTAAAAAGTCGCTTTAAAAAATCAGATTACCACGAAATGAAGCTGTTTCAAAACAGGATGCAGGATGCAACCATTGCACTGTTGGAAGAGATTCCACTTTTTAAGGTTATAAACTCAGATGTAGTTGATATGAGTCACGCTTTACTTTTCAGTTTAGTTACCTAACATGAAAAAGAGTATTAGCACTTTGAAATGATCATTTTGACCTAACCAGTGAGGTCATTTTTAAATGAGTGTGTTTTTTGTTGAACTTCTTCATAATAATCAGACTATGAAGGCAATAAACTGGTTGCATACTGTCCCTTGGCCCTCATGCATAAAGCACGACTCTGTGGCGGCTATATTTGATACTGTTTCGCAGCTTTCGCCATGGTCACACAACAGTGAAAATGACTCATACACCCCTTTGTTAAACTCTCTGCTCTCTCAATGTCTTTTGTTGTCACACAAGTGCAAAGAATCAAGTGGCAAGGTTAGACAAGGGGATCTAATGTTTTCTAGTATTGTTACTTTTGCCCCTAACAACCCCCAAAAAGGATTTTCTCCCACCTGACTCTGAGGACAGTTATGCTGTTTCATGACAGGACAGGAAGTACAGGGAGACAAAGTGTATTTTCTGCAGAAGAGAAGGGAATTCCGCACATTATTCCCCGCACTTGAAGGGTTGTGACTTGGGGTTTCCTTTTTGATTCAATGACAGTACAGTCATCTCATACAGTAATAGTCGTTTTTATTATGCAACATCAGTCATGAGCTGCTGGAAGCAACACAAAGGGTTGTGACATGTTGCCAACAACGGCACCAACTTGTTTCCATTTCCATTTTCTCTCAGATGCTTTATTCTTGTTCATAATTTACATGTCCGTGTAAGGGTTTGATGCATCCTCCTTATTTTCCACTCCACTTTAATTCCTAATGTCAAGTGTTTTTTGTTGCCTTTGTTCATTAAATGTGCATATATATCATTAGCCTATCAAGCCTATTATTGGATCAGAGTTAGCAAAACAAATGGCTGTAAATCAGTCCAAAGTTCTTGAAACAAATCTGCTAACCACCAAAGCTGACTTTTTAGTTGTGCTTTTTCTTGTAGTCATAGATCATCTTATTATAGTGCTGCTCACAACATCACCATATCATAGTGCACCACATCCTTTGTCGTTTTTCTCATTATGTGAAAAGTAAAGAACAACTTGAATGATATTCATGTGCCTTTATATTTGTTGGAATTTCCAGTTATCCTGCTGAAGGTTTTCACCATTTCCTGGCTGCTCTTTTTTAAATATTTAAGCATTTTCCTCTCCACAAACATTTCACAATACTGTAGAGTAAAGAATCCAAAACTGTCTAAAATGTTTATCCATATTTCCTGAGTGATAGTGAACCTACCACAGATGTTTTATGAAACACTACATCCTGTGCCACTTCCCTTGATCAGTGCCAAGAGAGGACATACACTGTGATCCTGGTCTAATCTTAGTCGACTTGTACCCTGTGTGACTGGCTCGAGACCCCATTGTGAGTTTGTTGAAAAAACCCTCATCCTCTCCCTCCTTCCCACTGTTTGTTCCATGCCTGTCCTCTTTTTAATGGCTCTTAATGAGAACCAGCTTTAGGGGCTCTTTGAACACAATAAGCACAATTTCTGGCATTTTTCAGCTGATGTGCTGGAGGAATGCAGCGCACAGCTGTTACAGGGGGTTAGGACTGTTGGGATGCTTCCTGGGGTCAGTGCTGGACAGGCAGGTGGCAGTTTTGAGGGTCTAATAGGAGACAACGACAAGATGTTTTTTTTCCTCTTGTCTCTTTTTAATGGGCTGCTGGGGGCCCCTGCTGATTCATCCATCTTTAGTGCATTTCTGGGGAGGAGAGAGGGCAGCAACTGACTAAGTTGTGGTGGAGGTTGTGGTGTTGTGTGTTCAAGTAGATGCTCCCCACATTTATTAGTGTTAGCGCATTTCTAAATTAAATCCCATGGTGAACAAGCAGAAGTTATTCAGCATAATAAATCGTACTTCGCCAGTCAAATCAGTTTAATTCATTACAGTCAATTCTAGCAATTCATTCAGATAAACGTCCTGCCGACTTGCTGATGTGAGGCCAGAAAAAGGCTAATTACAGGGCTGTTAGGAGGAATGGATAGACAGTTATAGACCAACAAACAAACAACAGATAGTTATTAAGTTGAGAACTAAACACCTTGTGTTTGTGTTCATCTGATTTACAGCCAAAAGCGTGTGCAATAAGAATATGAAAGCATGTGAACCGCAACCCTCCTCCTCTACTTAACCTTGGACAATAAAACAATGATGTTGTAATATTTTGTAAGGAAGTGGATATTGAGTACCACTGCCAACACTGGCAGCACCGGCTCATTCTTAGCACAACAGCTGTTCCGAATAATAGACAAATACCATGCCTTTGTGTGTGACTGAGCACTTCTCTGTGTGTGTGGGCTTGTATTTGTAAATGCAGGCGTGCTTGTGTTAGTTTCTAAATGTGTGTGCATGTATATGTGCTTATACATGTCTAGCCTTCAGCGGGTTTATGTGTCTTCATGACACTTTTGTGTAGCTCCATTGTTTTTCTTGAAAATATGCTGCAGATAAATGTTTCCCCAATGACTGCCATATTGGGAATACAGAGTTAATAAGATTGTTTTTTGACAGCAATAACAAGTTGTTCAGGGATCTTTGTGAAAAGAAGGAAATCGCTTATGGGACCGTGACATCTCCTGGAGAGCAGGGAGAATCACACAGTGCTTCCTATGTTCATTGGCGTTAGAGAGACCTCTCAACAGATTTGGTTGGCTGAGCACCAAAGAGAGGCCACCTTTGAATCAAACATCACAGCCTCTTATGTTGCTTTGCGACACTGTCAGAATGTTTTTTAGCGTGCAAGGTCACTTTTTACATAAAGAAAAAAATGCTGGTTCAGAACTGGAGGAAAAGTGCACCCGCTAAAGGAGGAAGAGTGAGGAAACACATGCAAAGACTCCCTCCTCCTTTCCTCTTCCCACCTTTACTCTGTCGTTCTTGCTGCTCATCCCAGAACACTATCCATTCAACAATCTTCCCCTCCAGTGCCGGAAACGCTCCCAATGCACACGCAGTGGGCAATCGCTTGCATTAGAGGCAATAGCAGAACTGCACAGCAAGTGATTCATGGGAATTTCCAACTGTGTTTTCCATTCTGTTTAGTGCGATAATGACTTACACACACCATTAAAGAAAGGCTGTAAATGTGCCGGTTTGTTGAATTATCTCATTAATTGCCCATTGTGTGTCTGTGTGTGCGTGCATGTGTTTTTCAGCAGGACTTTTGGAGAGGGAGCCGAAAATTCTGCCCTCAAACGATACGCTCATTCTTCATAAGGATGACTTGTTAAGCCTCACATGCAGGTATGTACCCTAACACACCTCCTCCTGTCACTGCCAATCAGCGCTTGACCGCAAATCAGTAAACCTAATCAAGTGCCGAGTTACAACTTCACCCAGTTTTTGTGATAATTAAACAAGTTTATGACAGGTTTTTAGAGTTTCTGAACAGTCACTGCTGCTTTTAAGTGTAGACTCTGGTGTCACTGCAAGACAGAAAGGCCAGGTTCTCAGGCCGCTAAGAAGCAGGGACAATCCTTGATAAGAACCAGCCATGGTGGTCCAAATTTATCAGTCTCTTGACATTTCCTTTAGGAGTGATGGAACCCAAATCTGTTGCAGTCACATTTACAAAGAATTTAGGGTCTTGCATCATTTTGCAGGCCTGCAAAGAATGCACAAAAATTTGTGTCTATCTAATATAATGTTTCCCTAAAAGGCCAAAATGCTAAGAATTTTGGGCCATAGAGTGCTGTGTTGTTTTCTGTCACTGGCTGAGAACTGGAGGTTGGTTGACCCAGAATTCTGCAGTCAAAGGCAGTGGTATGCAAGACATGTTTGATGTTCCTCTGGGATCTCTTTAATGAGAGTTTTTAAATGGATTCTGGGTGGAAAGAATGTGTTAGCTGAGCACATCTTTCAAGAGAAACATGTTCCCATGTGAAAGTTCAAGGTATCGGATGACTCGAGATTAACTCCAAATAAACTAAGAATGAAGATCAGGCTAGAAATTCCCAAGGGTGGAAGCAGCCGCTGTCATCCTGAGCTGAAAGTCTTGTAAGGCCGCTTACCAGCTGTGACACTTTTCCTAAAAATAGACCCAAGCTCTGCTGTGTTTATGCTCAGAGAATGGATAAATATTATCACTTCAAGTATTTAATAACACTTGTGCTGTCCCTTTTTGTCTTCTATCAGAGGTCATAGCGCCTTGCACTGGACACTTGGCAATGCCCAGCGGCTGCTCTCCTCAGAGGAGGTGAAGGTGGAGAACTGTCATTCCAGACGTCACGATCACTGCAGTAAACTAACAGTCGCTCACCTGAGAGCCAATGACACTGGGACGTACACCTGCAAATACTCCAAAGACAGTTCCGACCATACCGCCTCAACGTACGTCTTTGTCCAAGGTGAGACCTGCGAAACAATCCTTACACGGGGTACCGGAAGCGACTTGGAAAATTATTCTCACCCACTGGTATTGTTCCTGTTTTGGGAAGTGATGTAAAGTATTTACACAAAATAATCCAAATTGGTAAAGTAAGCACGTGTGCTTTCAGAAGTCACATTATTAGCTCTGAGGACTAAAGCCTAATTTATGCTTCAGACGCAAAGCCTCTGACGCTCGGACGCAGAGCCTCTGCAAGCGTCAAAATCTTGACCACTCCCCCACGCAGAGGCTCTGCACGCGTTCTCGTGCACCTCAAAAAAATCCTGACTACGCGACAGACGCACGCAGACCACCAACGGAAGTGCGCAGACAAAAGCGGCTGTGACTGGTCCTCGGTGTGCCTTTCCAGTTGTCTGGTTGTTCCGGTTGTTGTAATATATACACTCCCCCCACCGAAGTTCTCGCGAGTTCTCGAATGGGCTCCCACTAGCGTTTTGGCGGGAAACTGCTATGCGTCACTAGAAATTCTAGGTCGAGGTTGCAGAACCATAACATGAAAAATGGTTCGCGACCAGAGCAAAGCAACACGTCAAGACGATAGACGCAGAACTATAATCTGCCCTTAATGCCACCAATCAAGCAATAATATGAAGAGCAGAGAAATAGCTTTGGAGAAGTACAGATTAGGGTTGAGTTATAAAAAGAATATAAAAAATCTACCACAAATCACTCAAACTCATGGGTCAGGCAAGTAACAAATAACAAGTAACAAAGAATCAAAAAGGTAACTGAGATTGTTCTACAGGGTCAGTTTAAACCAAACAAATGGGACTAAAACTGACCTTTAATTTACCTAAATTAGATAGAAAATCAACAGAAAACATCCAGCTTGAAGGAGGTGGAGCAGTTTTGTCACAGAAATCCCAGAGGCTACATGTGACAAACTCACAGAGACAAACCCTAAGAGATTTGCAGCTTTAACTGTTGAAAAAAGGAGTTATGCTAAGTATTGGTCCTGGGTTTAGGAAACTGTTCCTCAGGTTTAAGTTTTATTTATTGTTTCACGATTAAAAACACTTTGCACCCTCAAAGTGGTAGGTGTGTTCTGTTGACCAAATAATACAAGTCACGCAAATTTCAAATTTCAAATTTCAAATGGTTCATTTCAGGTCAAAGGGAGCAAAAACGGAAAAAAGTAAAAGGGTGTAACGCTTACAGCCTGTACAGATTATAGTGAAAAATACATAAAAGTAAGAAAGGCATGCAACCTTCTTATTTATCACACTCAAGAGTTTCCTTCTAGTCCAGAACCTCAAGTCATTCTCCAGCATGAGATGAACCAAAATGGAACTGGTTTATAAACTTTTACTCTTATCTTAAACGGATCAACTTTTGTCGAAAGTCATGGAAGACTTGTTGTATAAAAGAAAAAAAAGACTGATTATCATCTTATGCCCCAATTTGAGGGGCTGATGTTAAACAAAACCCACAAACAGGCAATGAGCAATCTGGTATTTCCTGCAAAAACAAAAATGAGAAAATTAACTTTCATCAAGAAAACAGGTAGTGCTTAAGAATACGAAAAAAAGACATTGATGACAGGAATGCCAACAATGAATTTGCTGTTGTGCTCCATGCTCTGTGTGCCCACAGCATGATATGTGCAGAAATCTGACTTTAGTGGCATCCAGACTGAAGTGCCACAAGTCTCCATCTCAATGAGAGAGACACAGAAAGGAAGTAGTTTCTGTAGCGCTGTGGTTTCTTCTCGAGGTGAAAGGGTGAGCTTGATTGCACAGGAAACTCTGGCCATTGACTGATTTCCTGCTTCAGCTACTGTTTTCCTAAGTCTTCCCTAAAGCGTCATATTGCACCAGTTACAGTAACAGTCCCATTCAAATGGAGGCGGTGCTGAGCTTGTAAGAAGGGCTAATTTAAACTTAAGCACATTTAAATGATTTGTTTTTAAGACTTGAACACTGTTCATACAAACAAAACTTTTGAGATATTGCTCCAGCAAACAACTATCGCATTAAGCTGGATACTCTTCATTTCCTCTCCTGTTGCTCTGGGAATGTGATTCCCAGTTTGCTTGGCCCTCTGTGCCTGTGTTTAGTCTAGCACATTCTTTTCAAAGGCCCTCAGCTGTTTATTAGATTATGATCCACACTCGCTTTTCAGATAATAGTCCCTTCATCACACCACTAATGCTTGACCTCACACCAATCGCAGACTATTTGTGTAGGCGTTGAAGTTCCCACAGTTGTCTTTTGATGCCTTGCTTCTCAGTAGGGGTTAACCTTATAGCTCCTTCTGGTCCGCCTGCCTTATCTGGCTAAAGTGAATTGATCTTTGAGTTGAATGCCCTGACATTGCTCTTATTCAGTTCAGTCCGTACACCCGCTGATCTTTGTGGTGGTGGAGGGGAGCAGGAGTCTATCATTGGGATATCATTGCTGTTTTTTATGCACACGTTTTTTTGTCAGTTTCAAAGAAAACTAGATGCACATTTGCGAGATTTTGCCTGACTTGGCACAGATTAAAATTATGTGGCACACCAGCTGTTTCTTAATAAACTGAACAAACTCACGTGACCGACCATATTATTATTTTCAGACACAACTAACTAGAACTACTTCTTCCTCTTTCTGACAGCTTTAAATTTGCTACAAAAAAAATACATGTTTAATCCCAAAGAACAAAACACAATGGGGCACACGTGCTTTGAAATGCAGGTTGTTTTTTTTCTGGCATGTCTTGTAAATGTCACTTATTTAGGAGACTTATATCATCCCTCAGATCCTGAGCAGCCATTTGTGGAGCCTTGGTATCCAACACCTTACATTCTGGGCATCTACAGGCACGAGACCAGCCTCGTGGTCCCCTGCCGAACATCGTCGCCTCATGCGGTTGTAAACCTTACAGCGGTAAGACCTAACAAAGACAGTCATTTTACACCTTCTGCACATGCCTTCCACGTGTGGGGCAAATTGTTTTGTTCCACTATACACAGTAATGCACAAAACTCCGTGGACCTCACTGGACATGCACTTTTTTAAGGAAAATCCCACAGCGTGTCCTCTGAGTAAACAGAGTTACTTATATCATAGCGTTGTGTATCCTTACTTGACATCTTTGGAAGAAAGAAAAAGTGTTTCCATTGTGTGCGTATGGCATCTCACTAGTTCTCACACCCTTTGTGTATTAAAGCTCTCTGACACTCAGAGGCAGAGTGGGGACAGTGGCTTTCCTGAGGGAAGCTCAGGGAGTCATCGTGTCTGCTTCCTGTAAGGGCAGGAAGGTGCTCCAGGAGTGCCTTCCTCAGAATAGATTCTCAGACTAAATTTAGTCCCATATCTCGTACAAACATCAGGAAATGCAGAGGAAAACAACACACTGTGTGTCCATTCACAGGAAACAATAGATACCATTTTAGCATGAAGAGTCTACCATGCGATCCTGGAGAAACTTCCCATGCCAACCGCAAAGAACTTCTTTTTGTCCTATCTGTGTTTGTAAATTTAAATATGTATCACTGTGCCCACAGAGAACATACACAGCACACACTGACCTTCCTGCTATTAGTAAATCTATGGCACTCCTCCTTCCTGCTCTCCTTCCTTCCTTCTCTTCCCCTTGCCTCTTCTCCCAGCCAAAACTCCTGACATTGGGAATAAACAGCAGCAGACACGCACATCCTTTTCCAAGTCCACAAAGTTGTGTTCTCCATTGCATAAATAATTGCAGGAGTCACACTCCACGAAACAATAAAAATTAATTTGACCTCCACTTGTAACAGATGTCTGTCCCCAGGTGAGCCCAGTTAAGCATGAGTTACATATTAAACCAGGTTGAGTGCCTTTGTCCTCAGTCTTCCTGGTTCAGTGATCTTTAATGGACGTCGCAAGTGCTGTTGAAATTTAGCGGCTTTGCCTTTATCACTGCAGAACCGGCATTTCTCAGAGAAGATCAATAAAGAAATGGTGTGGGATCCAAAGGTGGGCTTCAGGATTCCCTATGGTCCCATCACGATGTACTCCCTGCTCACCTGTAACACTGTGGTCAGCGGGCGTCAGTTCCAGTCAATTTACATCCCTCATAGACAGAGTGAGTCTGGTTTTTCTTTTTAAATTTACTAATTGTAAAAAAAAAATCAATCATTGTGTTGATTTCTCTGGTTCTTTATATTTATCTTCATTTTTCAGCACTTTCTCTCAGAAATGTGACGGTCACCCCAGAACGAGTTAAAGTTTTGGTCGGGGACACCGTTGTCCTCAACTGTAGTGGTGTGACCACCTATAACGGAAGGATCAACTTCACCTGGGAGTTTCCAAGGAGAAGAGTCAGTTCCTTTTTTTTTTAATATTGGCCATTTAATGGGATCAACAGAGAATGTGGCAGTGGTGTTGATAGTATTGTTTTTGTCTTTAGGATAATCGACACCGCATAGAGAAAAGTCAACCAATACCTGCTCGGGATCTTGTGATGAGCAGCTCTTTGGTGTTGGAAAATGTTACTATGGAGGAGAAGGGAGTGTATCGATGCAAGGCTGAGGTTGAACCAACAAAACACAAGAGTGCTTCAGCAAAAGTCATTATTTATGGTGAGTGTACATTGAATGTTTTATTGCAGGGGGGTAATACTGCAATTATGTATTTATAACTAATGTACATCATTTTTCTTTTGGCATTGATTCCATGATCTTTGTCATGAATCTTCTGTTGCAGAGGAGCCTTTCCTCAACATGAACTATAAGCCGAACCGTCCTGGTAAAGTGATCGTCAATGAAGGTGAAAAGGAGCTTCTGTTTGACCCCAAGATCATCGCTCTGCCACAACCAGACGTGAAAGCATGGTGTGTAAATGCTTACAGAAACGATAAATAAAGTGTATGTAGTGATTATGAGATGCTATCAGCATAAGTCATGCACATCTCAGGCAGGCCAGTTTTAGTTATTTCTATGACTTCTATCAACATTATACACATAACCACCACCACAACTTCTGTAAATGACAAAATAACACAATGAAAAACGTGTAAAAACACATTTAATCTTCTAGCTCATTCACTCTGATTGATGTTAAAATCCAGAAGTATAAAGGGCAGTCCACACCAAAAATAATAGCTATAACCGTAACTGTAAAAAGGTGGTTGGAAATATTGTTCTAATTCAGTGGTATGAGGAAACACTTTGCCCCTAAAAGTCCCCCAGTCTTGGCTTAACACTTATTAAAATGAACATGATATAAGGCAGAAAACCATACAAAAGTATCAAATCACCTCTGGCATTAATAGGACCATTAAACTGACGCTGACTCACATGAGTATATGAAAAGAACAAATTTGTTCTCAGAAGAGGACAGCTCTGGGAACACGATGGTTCATGATTCTGCTCTTGTTTTTGAATATTTTCTTGAACTCTGACCCTTCCGGTTGTAACACACAGCAGTAGTAGGTCGATGGTCCATTTTTGGGCTGGAGTGCCGCAGGAGCAGCACGTGTTTGGCGTCACTGCTCACAAGTTGTTATCGCCCAGCAGTATGGACGCTCACTATGCTATCATTATATTTATTTTCACAATGTGAGCAGCCTTTAAGGGCATAAAGCCAAATCTAAACTTATTTTTAATAACGGTTGATTAGTGATTCACAGTTTGCAGTAAGATTTGGCTAATAGCAAGATTTTGGGATAACATGTCTTTCTTTAGGAAAGAAATGTTTGAAATATGATGACTTTATGGAACAATCAGAAACTCAATCAAACATTTGATATACTGGCCAGTTACAGTGGACTAAGATGTGTTTAAAAATGTAAGAAAGGGGGTTTAGTGCTTAAATTTTAACTTTGTAATTCGATTGTTTTCTCTTGATTTTATGTGCATGGTGGCCAAACCTTTTGCTCCTCCATTTTTCAGGTACAAGGATGGGGTCCTCATCAAGAACAATTCCATTTGCTACAACATGTCTGGGTATTCCTTGGCCATCAGTGACGTGCAGCTGAAGCATGCTGGCGTCTACACCATAAGTGTGGGCAACAGACTAAAGGACCTGTACACGAATATGAACTACACTCTGGTAGTCAACGGTAAGCCGTTACCATAAACCTGGTAATAACTGCTGATCCTGAGAAAAGGAGACAGTGACTTTGCTGTGCACTGAGGCTGCCCCGGCGCTGCTGCTGCTGCTCTCTGTTCAGTTCACTGGACGGCAGGTAGCAGCTCTAGTATGACAGGAATTTGGGGGTTTGTTGATTCCAGGGCTGGATTGACGTAGCAAGGGCAGCTGTTGTTGATTATTGGGGCTCTTTTGAAGGGGCTTGGTGCAGTGTGTAAATGGCCCGAGTTCTATTGTGCACGCAGGCTCCAGCCACTCCGGACCCCCCTGGTTCCCTGCATTTATTTGCATCCTTTCCATGCATTTACACAGTGCTGCTCATAGAAACATATTCTATACAACATGCAGTTTATTTTTGTGATGGATCTATAGGGGGATGCTGATAACTGTTAACACTTAGGCTGTAAATATTGAATTCGCTATAGAGAACAGAAATATGCAGCTTGCCGTGGTAGGTGGGGGGGGGGGGGCAGCCTCTTGCACTGCATTCTTTAAACATTTCTGAAGAATGGCGTGCCAAAAAGTGGAAAAATCAGACCCCTTCTGGCTTGTATAAACTTTATTTATGATCCTTGACTGCCCCACTTCACACAACTTTTTATTTATTAGAATGGCACAAAATAAAACAGACAGATGCAAATAAACACAGTCGAGTGAGATTCCTGTTATCAATTAGAGAACTATTTTAAACTTTGTTCATCAGTTCTGTTTAGAGCTGTCACAGTGCTTCACATTACTAATGCGCTCCTCTTGATGATGGGTTTGTCACAGTATGCCTAGTTGTATGACTGAGTGCAGTTTAACTATGTGAGCTGCTCGAAATGCAGAGAAATGCTAAGAGTTGTGGATGACCTCCTGAGTTGGCAAGTATCTTAGCCTGTTTTTCATTACAGCACATGTGGTTGAATCACTGACCTAAGCATGGGCCACAGCAGGGCCTTTCTTTGACCTAAAGTCTGGGCTAGCCTGTCATCCTGCCATTCTTCTCCTGCACTGTGTCTAAAGGACAATTGGTGTCAGCAGCACATTTTTCACGGCTATCCATCATGACTGTCATCCCTCATTATAAGGACATTATGAGATGCCACAACAGGCAGGGTCAGGATGGTTGGTCTAACCTGGTTTCTCTTTTAATCTTTTTTCTTTCTTTTTTTCCCCGTGTCTGTGCATTTCTCTCTCGCAGTGAAGCCGACTATTTCAGAAACAGAGCTACCCACCGTGGACGTGCAGCCCTACATATCCGGCAAGCAGCACCAGCTAACTTGCACTGCTTACGCGCTGCCTTCTCCAAACATCATTTGGCTCTGGCATCCATGTAACCTGGGCCCCGTGCTTAAAAGGTGAGTCACAATTTTAGATAGATTTTAAGGATCAAAATGGTGGAAGTAGTCACGCATTTATTTAAAAAATAAAACGACTTTCCAATATGGAGCACAAATGTAATATTTAAAATACAAGACATTTAACATGTAAGTCTAGCCTTTATAAAAATATTTTTTTATGTCTTGAGTATCCACAGCATGACGACACAACCTAATCTGATTCAGAGTCCATGACTGATATGTAGTCTGCATTATATATGGTGCTGCACTGAGTTACCAGCCCGCTATTCAGAAAATTAGGGAAAGGTGAATTTATTGTTGCATGTTCGTGTCAGTTTGAAAAGCTCTTAGCTCTTGGAGAGTGAAGGATTATAGCAAGTAATCCAAAAAGGAGCACATCACCTGGACATCATGCATCGGTCACAGGCCACCTGGTTGGCAAAGTCATGAGAGGGCACCACAACAGCAGACTTCTCCTTGTTTAACTTTCCCCAGTTGCTTGACATTTGAGTGGAAACACAGCTAAAGGTTGCACTGGATTTATTTTCCTTAGCTTATTTCCTAATTTGCATATTGGCTTGCTTCTTACCTCTTTCCACCAGATTCCTGTCTTATAGAAGGAACAAAAACAGCATAAACACATATAAAAGTAATATACATTTAAGTTTGCTATAGACTACATTCAAACTGTCAGCCACATTGTTCAGTTCCTATTCAGTCCTGATCAGATTTGATGGTTGTGCATCTGAATTTTACATTAGGCCATATGCCAAAACTGTACATTTTTTCAGTGGTAGCATGAAGCTACAACAGGTAAATGTGTGCAAAGCTGTGTACAACAGTATCGGGTCAGTTTCACAGTCACAGTGACAAACATCTCCAATTAGGGAATGATATTCCTGGAAACAGAACCACCAGTTCAACCCAGGGATCCCATTTTAAAGCAGATCTACTCAAACGCAACTGAATGTGTCCCAGAACATGACACATAAATCCATGAAAGTCAGCCCTTGAGAACTGCCCTCTCATTTGCGGTCAGTAGCTCTGTGGGGCGAACTGGGAGCAGAGGGGAGATATATTAATCATAGATTCCCCAAGCTGTTACAAAACTTAACATAACTGAGTGACTCTGTATGAATGCCGGCCTGGTAGTGAACCCACGCGCTGAAGGAACATTATGACATTCCCTGAGATCCTGGCCTGTCAGTGGCATCAGCAGGCCTGTGAGTTGTTAGATCAGGAAAACAACGAGCCATTACACTTGGCTTATCAGATTCCAACTCCGCTGGCAAAAACAAAACAAAGAAAAACAATTATTTTACATGCTAAATGGTGTTAAACTACTAGTAATTCCATAACTTTATCTATCATATTATCTCAGAGAACAGATTGTACTTTGCAGATCTATGATAAATTATAGCATGGGTCAAAGCAAGTCTTTCTGCTGGCCCAAAGATAATCAAGGCTGGCACCAGGAACAGTGGCTGCGCTGTGGCAGGCGGCTAATGAGACAGAGGAACAGCTACAGCCTGGTGGGAGGCCAATTGTGTAAAATGTTTGTTTTATACTGCTCTGACCCTGCAAAGTACATGTCACTGTAAATCCAAAATGTAGCCCTTCAAGATCATATCTCATTTTAATCTGTTGGAGTTTGGACAGGAGGGGAAACGCAGGGTCTGCAGAGGGTTTAGAGGTGAGGGAGGTTTATCACGTTGGAAGTGGAATGGGGCTGATAGTGTGGGGGGCAGAAAAGTGGGGATGTCTTTATCACCAGATTGAGAAGTTATCAGCTGTCCCCTGCTGACCATCAAGGTCTTACGATCAACCTTATCTCCTCTGGCCAGAGCGTGTGGTTGAAGTGGAGGGAGGGGGGTTACGCACAGCACAGCCCTTCCTGTCGCTGCTGTGGTTTCCTCCTCTGCCTCTCCACTCATCAGGCTGATTGTTCACCACCACAGGAGGTGCAGGGTTTGGGGGAAGGGGCTTAAATCGAGGCATTCTAAGCCCCAATCTAGACCAGTATGGATTTTATTCTGATTAATCTACAGGTTACGGAGGGGAGCTTTATATTTAGATTGTTTTATGTTACAATATCGAGATGTTATGACATTTTTCAGTATTTCCAATTAAAGCAATTTGCAAAGTCTGCTTTTAATCTTTGTTGCATCTTTCAAAGTTCAATATGGTCATTTTTGTTGTCATTTTTCTGTTGTTGTTTTTTTTCTGCAGTTGCTCTGCAGACACCAAACCAATCCAGATCTACCCTGGTGACAGGGGAAATTATTCCCGCAACTGGATTAAGAGCATAAATGTCAAGGTTGAACTGGTTAAAGGAAAAAACAAGGTATGTAATGTAATTTAATGTATTTTAAACACTGCAATCACTTCTTACATTATGTCTGCCTTGAAATTAATCTTAATAAATGTAAGAGAACTGTATCAGGGAGAAGTTTAGAGATGTACAAAGGTCGTAGCTCAGTCAGATGGGTTTGAAAGCCAGATTCAACATCTCAATTCTTCACTTTTTTTCCCCAATTGGCAGTGAAAGTGATTAATTTTTGTTTTGGTTTAGTTTTCGCTGATACAGATGTGACTAGATAACATTAAAAAGCCTTCAGCCGCCCCTCCTCATCGAAAATCACTTTGGCTATTTATGACTGCACATAAAAAAAGGCATGATTTATTCTTGGAGTAAGCAACACGGAAAATATTTGAAGTCTGGTCAGAAATCTATCTTGGCCACCCAATCAAAACTTGAGAAAGAAAAGAGTCAATCAAAAAAAGAGCGCAGAAAATACCTGCACTGTTTCATACATGTGACCACCCACTTGCTGCTGCTTCTAATCAATGTATTCAAGCACAAACACAGAGTTGCAATGCAGATCTGATTAATGCATTTGAAGTCTGCTGGCTCTGACTGCACACACACAGTCCAACAGCATGAGAAAAAGTCACGCTCATAAACTGATGCACATCAGAGTTATTTTCTTCCAGAATTCAGCACAAAAACAATATTTCTGAAACAGGGACAGTGTCTGCTTTCAAAACACCAATCTGCAGGTCGATATTCTGCTTCTCTGACCTCAGTTTTACCTGCCAGAGCAGACTAGACCCACCCCTGGTGAAATTCACTAGATTTTCCTGTGGTAGAGACATTGCTCTCTATGAGCAATGTCTCTACCACAGCAAGTGTGGCACCCGTAACAGACAGACATAGTTCATTTCCCTTTACTGGAGTGAAATGCACCCTTCATTCCACAGTCTTTTTTATAGGGAACAGTTCCACCTTCATTCTAGGCATTTACAAAGAGGCATTTTTATTGTGATATCAGTTATTCATTCTGACTGTGGGCACCAGACATGTATGCTCATGCATGTGTTGCAAGCTGAGAACGGAAATTTACAGACCGAATCCTAGACTATTACCTGTGTGAACATGAATAGAATATTTCATCAATCAAAATAGTGCATCTAAAAAAAACAGTAATAGTCTAACAACTATGCATTTAAAGACATGCATTTGTCCTATATCTTAAAATATTTCTTTCTGCAAATCAGCACTTGTTCACCACAGCTAAGGGCATCTTGCTATAGAAACACAGCAAACACACGATGGGGAAACAGTAGACTCACAGCAAGTGTCCTGAGGAAGCCTGCAACTAAAACAGTTAACCCCAAACATAATTAGGAGCAGCCTATCATGAAGCAGCATGCAGAAAGCAACCCGTTACTTCAGGCTGGGTCAAATAAGGCCCCTTATTCACTTTCAT
This sequence comes from Odontesthes bonariensis, assembly GCF_027942865.1. Classification (NCBI taxonomy): domain Eukaryota; kingdom Metazoa; phylum Chordata; class Actinopteri; order Atheriniformes; family Atherinopsidae; genus Odontesthes; species Odontesthes bonariensis. The sequence goes on along the minus strand of NC_134518.1, from coordinate 22,964,026 downwards.
TTTGTTAATTGTTTTGACCTGCATATATTTACTGACTGCTACCCATTATTAAATCTTAAATCAATTTCTGATCTGAATATTTGCACACAAAATCATTGTAAATCTGTTCATTTTCACAGAGCATCAGTTCTAATATGTGTCTGACATAAATATGGAGGCACGGCCTATTTCCAAGTACTTGTGGCCAGTCGCTGGTGTTTTATGGGGGTTAGGACTAAGGGTCAATGATAACAAGCAGAAGTTTAAAAGAAGAGGGATTTGATGGAAGCAAATTCCTCTCTGTCACCCCACATAAATCGTGCTGGCCCGTGAATAAGAACATAGTCAGGGCTGGGCCTCTGAGCAGCTCTCCACAAGGCCCAGTGGAGAGGCAAGGAAAACATGGGGGGACAACATGGGCACAGAGGTCACAGTGCGTCTGGTCAGGTCACCTCTTCAGGAGTGCGTGCAGGCGCTTCAATCACTGTTTTCAGTCTCAGGTTACATCACGTGGAGTAATAGCTGTAACATTATACAATAAGACCCCTCCATCATGTTTTGACAGATTACATATCAGCATGGACCGAGCAATAATAAAAGTGTCATTGTTTTTGCTGCTCGAATGTTTGCATGGTGAGCGCTATAAGTGCCGCAACTCTGAAAAGGTTTCATGGCTGTGACTCAGAGGCAACACAATAGTTCCTATCAGTGCAGGAAGTTATGGCCAACACAGCCCAGACAATACACCCACATCATTCACCCCCCTTTGATGTAGCTGACTGCTCCCAAAAAACAGATGTCACTGTGAACACTAAACAGAACCCCAAGCCGTCTGGCTCTCAACCAAGTTTCATTTATTATTTTGGTAATTAAAGCCATTAAAATGGTGTAGTTGCTGTAAATTGAGTATGTCATTAGAAGTGCTTTCCAAGAAAGAGACATTAAGGCCCAACTCTAGATCTATTGCACTGGTCTGAGTGGGCTTTAAAACTCCAGGTGTATCCCTTTATTATTGTCCAGTACTGGTTGATAGTTGGGTCCTTCTTGCAAGCCACAACTCATTGCTCTGATTGTGATTGAAACCCCAAAGATAAATCAAATGCAAATTGGAGATGTGATGACATGCTGTTTGTTGTTTATGCTATTAATCAAAATGACCTGTCCTAGACTGTGAGTACCCTGGTGATTGGGGAGGCTCGTGTGGCTGGATACTTCTACTGTGAGGCGCAGAACGAAGCTGGCACGACCACAATGAGGATGCCTTTCTACGTCGATGGTAAGCGGAGCACCAGAGCACAAGAGCTGAAATATCAGCATTGAAATCTTAGGCTGAAAGTGCATGCAGAAATAATTTCATTTTAATTGCAAAGCACACCGTGCTGTGAGCTTGTTTCAAATGATCTACAGTGCACGCTGCAATGAACTGCAAGAGCAAGAAAGGAATGTGCAGATTGTGTTGTGCAATAAAGACACCAGAGGGGGGCATTAATTGAAAACATCTTCCACTGTAGCTGAACGGCTTCAGGGCGGAAGAGAGGCGAATGTGTCCTGAGCCATATGGAGAGCAGTAATGGCACACGTTTAAAAACAGCTATGAATAACTGCATTCCTCCTCTGGTGCCAGCAGGTCATTCCTCTTTTTCTCTGAGTCCGTGTGCGCAATGAGAATTGACTTTTTATGTGCATTTGAGCATTTCCAAATGTTCCCCAAGTGACTATCCTTTGGACAGTTATGTAATAACTGCAGGGATGAGGTGTCCCCACACAAGAAAGTGAATCACATCTCCCTAAAACCTGTGAGAGTCACTTCTCTTGAGGGGTGAAGGACTGCTTTTGCAGATGCAGGGGGATGTAGATGAATCTTTAAAAGAGTAGGGTGAGCAAGTGTAGAGAAATTCCCAAGAGGAATCCGGCCTTCTTCCAGAGGTGAGGGAGATGGAATGCTGCAAAAAGAAAAAAAAGGACAATTGTAATAACAGCTGTCTTCTCTTACGGAACAGAGAATGCTTTCCAGCAAACTGAATAAACAAGCACATTCTGGCTCCCTTGGGTCACATACTCAGCCTGCTCCAGTCGGATGAGTGCAGAAGCGCCATCAGCAATGCTGTCCGCCAACATGCTTCCAATTAATAGTGATGAAACAGGAAATAACTGCGGAATTGACATTCTTCTGACGTGAAGTTTATGTGTCGAAAACAAAGTTACAAATTACTATCTCAGGCCAACGGATTATTTGCACACATGTACAACACATGCCACACTGTCCACTGAATATATCTGTAACTGAGGATGAACTGGAATCCTAATATAGCACATTCTTCTACTTTTTCACTTTAGATCACCCCAAAGAAGTCACCGTCGAGCCTCGGACTGCCATCGAGGGCGATGACGTCACCCTGACCTGTCGGGCAACCCGTTATCTCTACACAGGCCTGGAGTGGTTGGATTCCAGGAATAAAACCATCACTTCAAACATTTCCCAGCTCAACAATTACTCCATTTCCATCTCTCTCTATCTGCGCAATGTGTCCCAAAGCAGCACCGCAGGCTACAAGTGTCAAGCATATAAGCTCCATAAGAGGGTTGAACTCAAGACAGCCGCACTAATTGTGAATGGTGAGTTATAGGAAGACATGACAAGATGATTAAGTTTTTATTGTTTGAGATCATTACTGATTTCAACACCGTTTCCGTCACTTGTATCTTTTGAAACATTCATGTGTGGGCATGCTTTGTGAGATGCCATAAATAGGAACAATCTTGCAACATTCAATGAGTAATGAGCAGCAATGAAGCAACATTGTCTCTGACACACCGGGTGTTTCTTTGTTTCGTACAGAGAGAAAACGACCATGGCTCAGTCAAAATCTGACAAATCAAGATGTGAACAGTAGCAGCACCTTGGTCATGGCTTGCTATGCTTCCGGGGTTCCTCGTCCCCACATCATTTGGTACAAAAATGGCATTGAAGTGGAAGAGAGTCCAGGTACCCTTGAGAATATTACTGCACTTACGACAATATCATTTAATATTTATTTTTATTTTTATTTTCCTTTTTTTTTGTTTTTGATTGTCAGTGGTATCAAAAGCAGCTATGACTAGCAAGAGTTATTGATTGAAGTTTACAGAATGTTTGGTGATCAGACTCCTTGGGCATCAGAAAGTGGTGGAAATGAGGAGGACAGAAGCATAGAGAGTTTTAAAGAAAAACTCTCGAAGAAATCGCTGTCAAACTTAAAAATGTTGCGAGTATGACAGTGTGGGAAGATTAAAGTGTCAAACGCTAACAGAAGGAAATCTGGAACATCAGGGATTAAGGGCAGATGTGAAAGTACAACTCTAATATTGAACTTGCACAGAAATGGTTGTCCTGTTGACCTTTTTTGCCTGCTGCCAATCTGCATCGGCACAAAAAATGTCTGTTGAAAGCCACACTTCTATAAACTTTATGCCCTCGTTAACTTAAGGCTAACTGAAAGTTTGTGTGTTTCAGGTGTCAATCTGGGAGAGGATGGAAGTCTAATCATCGAAAGGGTGAAGAAAGATGACGAGGGTCTGTACGAGTGTGTGGCCCAAAACGTTGAGGGTTTTGCAAAAACAAGCGCTGTTGTCACTGTACTCGGTGAGTCAGACAGCGTGGGATATGAGTTTACCTTAACAAAAAAAGAAAACATCAACACTCCAACTTGCTGTGCTTACAGTTCTGGGTTCTGATTGGGAGGTGATGTGTGTTTAACTGCAGTTCAAATCAAACACACTAATAATCAGTCCAAGCAATGAGGCCAGGGCATTTTCTGCATGTCCAGTGAAATCATCGAGGCGCCTTTTGGCCTTGTGTTTTCTTGTCATTACAGCAAATAGCTCTGGTCTGACTTCAGTGGGAAAAGTGCCCCCTGACAGAAAATCTGCAGCTGCCAAGAATGCAAATGGAATTCGTTCTTAGTTTTTATGATCACAGCTTTGGCTGAGGGCCCTTATCTATAGGACATAACCCGTGTCAAGAGATTCACTAATGAGTCCTAAGAGATTGACTGCTGCAGCCAGCAAGGAACTGGAAACACACATAGTAGATAATTGGACTTTACATTTTTTTACATTTAGAATCAAAAGAGCGAGACATTATGTAACCACATTTGTCCACTGGCAGAAGTACTTTATCAGGTTTTGTAGTGACCGTTTTCTTCCTCAACTTAAAGCAATAAAGCAATAAGCCGTGTGCATGTTCTGCTGAGTCTGTTTAGTCAGGGACTGTTTGGAAATAGGAGACAGAAAAAAACTGTGAGGATTTAGGACATATGAGCTTTCAGAGTGTCAACATGAATAGCTACTACGACAATATTTGGAAGAAAACACTACAGGAAAAAGTGTGGTATGCATGTCCCAAACAAAGCAGAAATAAACACAAAAGTGTGTTTCCACTTCCTTTTTATATACAGAGTTAATTAAGAAACAAACAGTGCTGGGAAAGAATGACGTGACATAAAAGCCGCAGCATCCTCTGTCGAAAACTATGAGCTTTATTTGTACATATTCAGCAGACTATTTTCTTTTGATCGCAATTCTCTTATAAAACACGTCAATGAAACATGGCAGCTAATGAGATCGGAATTGTACACGCAGATTTTCTGCCAAGTCAGTCAGGAAGCTGACGGCAGCTCTTCTCTTTCCAGGAGATGAAGGCAAGCCAAACGTTGAGGTCATCATTTCTGTGTGCACTGGAGCTGCTGCCACGTTCCTCTGGCTCATGGTCATCCTCTTCATTCGCAAGCTAAGAAAGGCAAGACCATACGTGACTTGTTTATTCTGAGAAACGTTTTAACGTGAAAGCGTTTACTTTAATGTGGAAAGTGACACAACATTGGTGAAATTCTGTAGTTCCTCTTCTGAGTGCCAACTTATTCATCTCCCAGAAACCACTGGCTGTTGTGAAACACTGTGGAACTGAAGTATACATTTACCAAGGATTCATGAGTATTTATGAGTTTCGGTTTGAATGTGTGGCATGTCGTCAAAAGAGAACATGATGTTCTCATACAATCACAAAAAGAACATTTCGTTTTAGGAAACGCATGAATCTCAACAGTTTCAATTCTTCTTTTTACTTCAAATGAAAACTGAGTTAAAAAAAAACTCGGCGGTCACGGTCAAAAACCTGCAGATAATCATAAAATGTATAATTTATATTCATATTTATATTGCTTTTGTCCTCTAAATACTTCAGCAACCAGATCACTACAAGATGGGCCCATCTATCATCATTGATCCTGATGAGTATCCCCTCGATGAGCAGAACGACCTTCTTCAGTATGACAGCAGCAAATGGGAGTTTCCACGTGACCGCCTGCAACTAGGTGAGTGCTATGCAGTCCTATCGATGAATGAAAGAGGTTTCAAACAAAAAGAAACCTTCATGAATCTTCATGAGCTTCTGAACATTTTTGGATAAAAGGAGGCAAACTTCTTCCTTCCTGTCAAAGTGGATTGGGAAACTTCTCTGGTGTTTGAATGCTGCTTAAACGATAAAAGATCACCCAAGAGATGCGGGAAACAAAGTAATAAAAGGTTAAACGTTCACTGTAAAGGTTGTTCATGGTGAGAATAGTCACAGTGATACATGGGAGAGATGTCACCGCTCTCTGCAGCTGCAGCAAAGGGTCGTCACTTATTGTTGACCTGCGCTGTCATCCAGGCTCAAGTGAAACATAAATTCTTTTGAAACATTGCCTGGTGATCAGAACTCCAGCGAGATGTTGATAAGATGTAATTAACTCAAACCAAATATCTTCTGCCTTTGCCAGGGAAAACCCTCGGCCATGGAGCCTTTGGAAAAGTGGTTGAAGCCTCAGCCTTTGGGATAGACAAGCTCTCCACCTGCAAGACGGTTGCAGTCAAAATGCTGAAAGGTAAAGTGTCGACATTGTGTCGACTGTTGTTATGTGTGCAGCAGATGACTCATATATCTGTCATTTCAGCAGATTTATTACATGTGCAGATTACAGGCTCATAAGCTATAGTACCACATGTGCATTTAATATTTGTGTGGCTTATTGGTTCAAAGCAAAAGAGTTTCTTTTCCCATTCTCTTTTCCTAATGATGTGACTCTGTACATACAAGTCGGACAGCTTGCGTCGAACTGTCCCAGATCTGCAGGTGAACAGGAGTAGGAGACGTGGACAAAATAATCAATGAAAACATTTAGATTTGCCACTTTTTTGGGACAATAACAGTTGGAAAATCGTTGATTTATTTATTTTTTTTTTTTTTTAGAAGGAGGAATGATTTACAGTTGCTTTCCGCTGTCTTTCCAAAAGTCCTCAGCGAATAAGGAGTGCTGGCACAGAATAAAAACTGGAAAAAACAAGAAACCGAAGAAGACTTTTGGCTTCACTTTCTTGGCTGTTTCATTCATCGTTGCTGCAGGATGAATGACAAATTTTATTGGGTTTTTTTTTTTTTTGCTTGTGTGTTACTAGAAATGCAAAATACAGACTTCACGGTGAATAGTGATGTGGGAATTATGTATCAGTCAGGTTAAATAATAAGACTGTTTGTTACTCACTGTCTGGTCTCTATGTATCAGTCATGTTTGAGCGTAAATCACATGCTCTGTCTGTGGTTAATCGTAGGTCAAACTTCATGGAAAGCAGCAGCTCTGGGATTCTAAACTCTGTGCCTGCCTTTGTTTCTAACCAATAGATATGTGGTTGGTCAAAGCAACCACCTTTAAATCTTTTTTTCCCTGATTTTGATGAAATGATAAGTTTGCTTAAACTCCCGTTTTTATTCTCTAAATTAGTTTTTTTGAGAACGTCTTCCATCAGAAGGTGCTATTACCATGCATATTACCATTACTCAGGCATTGTTACTATTTTCATGAAGATTTAATGAATTTGTAGTTTAGAACTGATAGATGATTTTAATAACCTAATGAATATCCTCATATGATGTATGATGATAATAATACATCAAAATACAATAAAATTCTCTGTCACAGGAGGGGCTACATCAAATGAGCGTAAAGCTCTGATGTCGGAGTTAAAGATCTTGATCCACATTGGCCATCATCTGAATGTGGTCAATCTGCTGGGAGCCTGCACCAAACCTGGAGGTGAGCTTTAACAATGCAAAAGTTATAAAATGTTACGAAGCTGTTTAATCTTCATAGCAAAAAGACAGTAAACTACTGTAAAGTTGATTGTTTAAGTGTCAGTTTAGGTTTAAAAATGCATTTTTATCTGACTGACCTCTCTTTAAAGGTTTAAGTAGTTACACAATATTTCAAACTCTCTTCCTTTTTGCCTCAAAAGAGAGCAATGAGAACTCAAATTTACCTAATTTTGACTTCAAGATGGAGGTAAACAAACAAAAAAAAAAGGCTTTTGTGTTTACTTTTAGGGAAACATTAGAGAAACAATAACCAAGTTACCGGCTAGGAAATCCCATGTCTGACATTTTCTTTGATTTTTTTTTTTTTTTTTTTCCTTGTTCGAGATTGAAAAGTCTGACTCCCAAGTTGTCTTGAATGCAACCCAAGAGCTGGCATATTTAAGCATGGGAGAGACAGAACAAAGTAGTAGATCAGAGAAATAAAAAGTGATTTGAAAATTATTTCATGCTTTCAACCACCACACAACCCCACAGGAAGCTGCAGCATTGAGGAATTTGTTGGGAGATTAGTGAAGCTCTTTTTTTGCTGATATAGTGTAAGCATGAGTGTGTGTGTGACTGCGATTTGAGTGGGTTTTTTTAAGTTATGACATCTGTACGCTGTCATCGTCTGGTGCATGCGTACATTTTTTGTCTGTTCAAATGTTGCAGACAAAAAAAAAACCCACAATTACAGCAAAAGTAAAAAAACAAACATTAAAAAAAACTGTGATGGGAATACTGGCCATTAGAAATGCACCAATACACACTTCTACTGGGCCATAAAACATGACAAAGAGGAATTGCTACTTGCTTAAACTGCCTTCAAAGTGAGCTGTCGTCTGCTGTGGAGATATTTACATGCAATATGCCCTCTTAACAGGTCCGTTAATGATGATTGTGGAGTTCTGCAAATATGGCAACTTGTCCAACTATTTGAGAAGCAAGAGAGATGACTTTCTCGTCTACAAGGTGAGCTCGCTTTATCATTATTTCTACAACTTCAGCATCGTTAGTGGGAGGGGACGTTTTTGGTAAAAGCTCTGCATGTCAGAGGCGTTTAACCTTCTCTCATTTATCATTTTGTGTGTGTGTGTTGCTGGTCAGAGCCAGGATGGTAAGGTGGTGTCGGCGGGGTCGGGCTGTGAGCTGAGCGAGCTAATGAAGCGCCGCTTGGAGAGTGTGGCCAGCACCGGAAGCTCAGCCAGCTCTGGCTTCATCGAAGATAAGAGTTACTGCGACTCAGAGGAAGAGGAAGACGGTAAAGGCCAAGCACGTCTTGTTTCCCTTCAACCCCCACACTCTTACCCCCTCCCTGTTTGTCCCTCCTGCCCAGGACTGAAAGCTCCCCACAGATTGTTTTCAGGTCTGATGGGACGTTTCCTCCTCCTGTTCAGCAGCACAATCACTGCAGCAGGAGCCACTGTCACCCCACTGAGTCTGGGGAGGCGTCTGTTTGTTTCCTGTCCTGACCCGAGCAGGGCTCTGCTCTCTGGCTTCAGCTCAGCACGTCAGCCATGTTGTTTCTGATGTGTTATTTCTGGTTTGATTAGCTGTTTACTCAGGTGGGGCAGGGGAAGGCCTCCTTGTGAGTTCTTCAGCACTCTGCACCCATTACCACACGTTTCACCTGACATCTGAAAAATAGGAAAATTAGTTTTCATTGTTCATGTGAAACGGATATTTTAAAGACGGATTGCGTGGGAACAGGCGGGTTTGAGACAGCATGGTTTGTAAATATGTCTTGTCATCGTCCGGGTCTTTACATTTTGCAGATTCCCCAAGAGAATCGCTTGTGTTTCATCTTGTCTGATTTATCTGGCAGGTGTAGAGAGCTGACCACACAGAGTGTGTTTGAAAACATGCCTCGATAAGAAGAATTGCTGTCTTGAATTTATGAATAATCACTTTCACAAGGAAAACTTCATGTGCTTTTTGTTTCACAGAATCTGAAGATTTATACAAGAGAGTCCTGACATTGGAAGATTTAATTTGCTACAGTTTCCAAGTTGCAAAGGGCATGGAGTTCTTGGCTTCACGCAAGGTATCCTCGTATTCAAAGACGCCGCTCCATACATTATTTTACGCCATGGACCTTTTTTTATTTCAATCTTACCTAATGTAGCGTAATATCACCATGCTCACCCTTCTTTAACGGGTCATTTAAAGTCAGCAACGTGCAGAAAGTATTTCAAGGGTTGTAAACGATGAATGAACATTCAGCAAAGAACAGTTTAAAACAGAGTATACAGCTTCTGATTTGGCCCACTTTCTTTTTGTTTGTTGGTTAATCTCACCCTTGTGGTTTGTTAAGGATGTCAGCCTTAAACTCATTCATTTTTCAAGTCATTCAGAGTTTTGGGGAGACCGGATGAGACTGATTAGAGAATAAAGCTATTGTTGCAACAGTAACCTACAACAAGATTTTTTTTATCGACTGGATATGAAAAAAAAGAGACATTTCCTGTTGTAAAATCACTGACGACTTCACCATGTGTTTTAGCCTGCATGTAGTATGTGTGCCACATTGAGGTCATAGGTACGCAGAAATCTTGAAGTTCTAAAAGTTAATATCTTTTTGATCATGATTTTGTGTTTTCCTCTCTTTCTTCAGTGCATTCATCGGGATTTGGCCGCACGGAACATCCTGCTGTCTGAGAACAACGTTGTAAAGATTTGTGATTTTGGACTCGCAAGAGATATCTACAAAGACCCCGATTATGTGCGCAAAGGAGATGTAAGTTTGTTAAAACCTACACATTTATTAAATTATTTACACAGCTGTTTGGTATTTATTGCTCTTTGGAGAAAAGGCTCAACAACTTTTCCGATGAAAGGCAGCAGGCGAAACAAGAACTACTAATTTGGCAAAAAAGAAATTGAACAGTTTTTATAAGATGACGTGTTTATTGAGCTCTAATTAGAAGATTAAAACTGGTTCAAATTAATCAAAGGGTTTACTACAGTTACAGTTGGCACTGATAAGTCCACACTTGAGATAAACAGTAACTGATCTCATCTCAATACCTGTACACAGGCTAGACTGCCACTCAAGTGGATGGCACCTGAGGCCATATTTGACAAGATCTACACAACTCAGAGTGACGTTTGGTCCTTTGGTGTTCTCATGTGGGAGATCTTCTCTCTTGGTAAGTTTCATGGATTTCTGTTGGCCACTGGATTTAGAAGGTCTTGGTATACTTTAACTCAGTTTCAGTGACAAAGGCTAAAATTGAATTCCTTCCCCGTTCACTGTAGGAAGACCCATTCATTTTGGTCTTCCACTTATAGTTGGTCTTCCTACATTGGATGTACCAGAATCTTTTTCTTCTTCAATTCTTCTTCAGGCTTAATTTTAGGAAAAAGAGAAAAGTTAAATGACACTTGATCAGATTTATAAGGGGCTTGCTTTTGAACTGTACTCCATTCTTTGGTCAAAACGTTTGCTGGTGGGTTGTTCTGATGCAGGGTGATGCTATTTTCCAACATTTGTTGCCTCTTTTTCCATACTCACAAAGTTTCTTGGACTTTATCTTACACTAAAGGGGGAGGAAATTGGATTTCTTTTACTCAAAATTAAACAGAAGTAAAAGTTTGGTCTTGTTTTTAACATCTGCACCTCATATAGCCACTTGTGCTTTTATTATTGTTAATATAGAGAGCATTGGAGCCTTACTTATACTTAGACAAAATTATAAGTTTAAAAGCTAAAAGCAACCAAATATCTATGATAAACTAAATGCATAAGTCAAATAAAGTTACGCAACTTGTAGTTAGCCTCTGCAATCAGTGATTTGAAGGGTTACTTCACAAGCAAGACGAGACATTTCACAGAGCCACAAAGCCCTAAAGCACCTGCATCCAACCTGTACGTGCTTTAGTCATAAATGCTGATTATCAATAGGTCAACAACAACAATATTACATTGACAAACTACACTGCAGCGCAGATATCAAGCAGAAGTTGACACTAACTTGTAGACAAAAAAATAGTATATTTTATTGGAGAGTTAACAACAGTTAAAGCCTTTATAAAATAAAAATATTTGGACTTATTTGTGTTTATTCTTAGCATCCTCATGTATATATTAATCCTGGCATCTCAGAAAAACTCCAGTTTCTTCAATCATGTACTGTATGTTCAGTGTGAGGAGAGCTTGGGGGATTCGTTCGGTGCCCTCAGCCACACAGCCTCACCAGATGTACTGGGTAATAACTGTCTTCTTCAGCTGTGTAATTATGCCTTTGGGACAAAGAACCAGGACTTGCATTGTCAGTCTGAGAGAACTATTTCTCCGCCACTCGTGCAGAAAACATTAGTGCTTGTGTAAGTCTGTGACTATCAAGACAGGCATGGGACATTAAATCCACCTCCTATTTAAGTTACCCATTTCATCCCAGCTGGCAACATAAACTCACTGTAACCAAGCAGCCAGATCAGTGTAAAAGTGCACCCCGGCTGTGAACACACCGCCGCCTTTAAGGCAGCACAGAGCTCACAACACGTTTCTATAGCAAGGCTCAACTTGAAATATTGTATGTTAAAAAGCCACCATGGGAATATAAGTGTAAGAAGCAGTCATCAAAGTTGGATGTATTGCTATACCGTACATTTGATTGTGCCGCTTTCGAGACAGAACAATTTGGTTTTGTCACCCACTGCAGTTAAAAGTGTGTCAAATTGCAAACTGTTTCCAACAGAAAGCACGCTGACATCATAATGACACATAGTTCTCTCGTTCCTTTTTGTATTTTCCACTAAAGAAACACTTTCACATCTGGGCAGTGTTAGCTGGGCCTCAGAAAAATAAATCAGGAGTTAAAAAAGCGAGCAAAAAAAAAAAAAAGAAGAAAAAAGACAGAAGAAGGGAGCTTTGTAACTTGATCTTGTTTGGAGGTCAAACTTTGGAAACTCAAGTGTTTTTCAGATCGCTTTGTGAAGCAAAAGTGTGTCAGGTGCGTTTGGTGAGAGTTCAGATATCCAGCTGGTTAGTATGGTGTTGATGCCAAAAAGTGCTCCAGACCTGCATGGTGTTTATCATGTTAGATACAAATGTTTAAGAGTATGGGATGGCCACGACATAGTAAAACATAACTACATCTCCTGAAGATACAATTTCACGCAAGATGGTACAAATAAGATGTGATCGTTTAATTTTGCACATTGCAAGTTCTCCATCTTTGTGGGAGAAAGGTTTAAGTAGTACAATCTCTTATCTTTTATCTTAGCAACGATAAGAGATTGCAGTCTGCGTGCCGCTATTTTGGAGAAGCAAACAGGAACCCCTGCATGGATGTAAAGCAATATGATGCTGTGAACCGGCTCAGCAGCAAAACATATTTAGCCAGCAACTGTAAGAGAAAAGTAACTGGGCACTGCTGCTTTGGATGAGTAGTTAGTTTGTGCTATTATCGAAATTTTGAGTTTAACATGTCAGTTCTGATCCAAACTAAACCTTGAAAACTGCAAAGTTGAGGCAGTGATAGACCAGCAAACTTTTGTTTACAGGAAGAAAAAACAGCTTGCTTTGAAGTGAGCAACATAATGGTCTGTATGTACAAATGTACATATAGTTGGGATTTTTTTCGTTGCTAAAACATATTTGCATCTACAGCGATTGTAGGTTTAATACTATTTGCATTAATAGGCACCTAAATAATAGGTAAGGCAAGTTAATATTGGTTAATCGAGGTTTAGAAGGTAAGATAACCCTAGCTGTGGAGCCACAGAGACGACTAATTATATTGTGCGTGGGGATTTAAATTAATAAAACTATTTTGTCAGAAAAAGCGAGAGTGAGCGATGTTTCCCAAAGCCAACAGAACTGCTCATGTTTTCACAGTGAGCTGAGCATGAGGTGCTTCAGCTCTTCATTAAGACTTTATTTCCCACATTGTGGTTAGAAAGCAAATAAAATCAAGTGAGGCCTCCCTTTGGTTGGTGAGTGATACATTAGGCAAATTCTTTTATTGTGTGTAATTCACTCATTACACACAATAAAAGAACACTACTGTTATACATATGTCATCCAACCATTTCTGATCAAAGTCCTTTATAGTGAAAACTTGTAGCTAATTATGTATTTCTAAGAGCTTTTACTACTAATTCAATGTTCTTTGAAAACATTCTTACATCTGTACTCAGTAATGTTAACATTGTGTCACTTCACATTAATATTCAACCTACATCATGCAGTTCCTTTGCATTTGAATTGGGATTGTCCTTTTAAAGCAACACAAATACCTCGTGCTAAATGTAACATAGCTGTCCCACTCTTTCCTCCCCCAGGTGCTTCCCCGTATCCTGGCGTCCAGATTGATGAAGAATTTTGCTGCAGACTCAAGGAGGGGACCAGGATGAGAGCGCCCGATTACGCTCCCTCTGAAATGTGAGAATCCCAACCAGTCATACATCAGTGAACATAGGAGAAAGTTTAAAGCATGCAGCACACCTCCAGAGAACTTTGAAACAGACTGTGAGCAATATGCTGACCTAATTTGCTGATCATCTGTCCTAGCCTATTAATCTGACTTTCCCATTGAAGTTGTATTCATCCACAGAAAATAAAGGCAGAAAGTAAAAGCCTCCATATCGTACCAGTATACAACTAAGAGGAATGCAGTTTCCTTCTCCCTCTTTGAAGCTGCACCAGCAGGTTTAGAGGTGCCTGATAAGAATCATGAATAACCCTGCTCTCAGTGTTGCAGGAGGAAATATTAGCTGCAGATTAGTTCTGCGGCTCTGAGTTTTAAGCTTTAAAGCGCTTTCTGACTGACAATATTGCACATGTAACTGAGACCTAGAGCATCTAAATGTCACTTCTGGAGCCCAAGTTCCCTTTTATTGAGGTTTTTCGAGCGTCTGGAAGTCTCTTCTGGACATAAATATCTGTGGGACAACAGACAGTCATCTTCTATGGAGTCGATGCTGTTTGTCAATAATGCAGTGAGTCAGACGTGGTTTTGTAATAGATCCAGACCCAGCAGTCATAGCTGTATAACATGTATAACATCTGTATAACATGTGCTTATTTTGTTTGTCTGGCTTTAATTTAGAATGACTCACATAGTTTAATCTTATGTATTTTGAAAGCATAATGCTGCTATTTTGCTAAACAACAATTTATTATCAAAAGGTACAGAGCTGAGAGAAAATATCTGAATGAATTTATCAGCTACGCAAAAGAGACGGTGATTGAAAGTAATACACAAAATGTAATCCAGATTGTAGGTTTCAGTCAGAGCCAAGAATCTCTTGTACTTTCCATCCCAGTTCAGGCTGTCCATTGAGGCAAATAGACCTGCCAGATTGAATGCTTTGCATTCTTACAGTTGTGAGGCCTGCCTCTAATTTAAAGCCGAGATAAAAAAAAACAACTGATATCAGTTTTGAGAGATGCACTCAGACTCAGTGGGGTGAACTCTCTTGATTCCCTTGAGAGCAGTGCAGTTGATCACAGGTGCCCCTAAGCCCTCATCTTGACACCATGACCCTCCTCCCAAACTCTGAGGACGAGAATGATGAAAAACACATGCGGTTACAGGCATCGTCATTTCATCCGTGCCTCTTGCAGTCTTGATTCATCAAGAATGTTGCCTACTGCCTGCTAGTGAGATCCCCGGTTATGATGCACCACAGAGGAATGTAGCGGATGCTATGCAGAGAGTGGGAGCACAATAAAAAAGGATGCTCATTTCCCACTAGTTCTGCAGAGTCTTTCCCCATCAAAAACACCACGCTCCTTAAGACTCAAAAACATGTGGGGTCGTGCGATTTATTCTCATTAAGAGCGAGGCAGGAAGTGTGGTTTAAATTGTGCAGTCGTACAATGTGTGCACTTCCTGCTCAGTGATATGTATATGAGCTATGATCATGCTCTCCACATCCTGTCACTGTTGGGAGAGCTACCACCTGGACGAGCATGCCCTACATTCATTAAGGTGGGAGTCGCAGCTGCTCGGCATTTTTTAAGTAGGTCCAGAGAACACTACACAGATGTGGAGGTGGTGGGGTCAATACAGCAGCAAGAGATCAATCATTTGTTTTCAAAGTCCTGATGATATAAGAGAATCATAATGCTTATATTGATGTTCATCAAATATGGATTTCACTCTTTCACGTGATGTAAACCAAACTGCAACAGGAGCAGTGGCACTCTGTTTCTAATTCTCCTCGAAATGAGGGTGGTCACTGTAATGGGAACTAACATAAAGGCTCTGAGACCTCCCTCATGAGTAAGAGATGTTGACAGCTTGTCAGAAAGCTGATCGAGGCTGTGAGCCCTCACTGGTCTGGAAAGTTAGACACAGTCCCAGAGGCTCAGGATAAGCGCAAAAAAAAGAGAGCAGGGTATGTTTGAATGGTCTGGATGACAGCTGATTTAGGTGGAGCAGATGTGGCTGTGGTTTCTGGAGCAGAAAAGGTCTGTGTATTGAAGATGACAAGACCACCAATCTTGAGGTGGTCGTTTCTCTTCTTGACGGTGTTACATTTCATGATGCATCAACCCAAACCGCTCTTGGCATTGAGAATGTTAATCCAATATGCTGAAGGCTAGAGTCTATTTTGCAATTTGTGCTCAATGTTTCATTCTTCACTCACAGATATCAAACCATGCTGGGCTGCTGGCAGGGTGAGCCACAGCAGCGACCGACCTTCACGGAGCTGGTGGAAAGACTGGGAGACCTGCTTCAGGCCAGCGTGCAACAGGTATGGCAGCCAAAAAACGTGCAGCATTCAAACATTAAAATGTGATCTCGTTCAGTTCGATAGTTATATGTTTTAGGACATAATTAACTAATTTCCCATCCCCTGACATATTACACCATGTCATTATTCATTGAACAGAAAACAAGCCAAAATAGATATAGTAGACCCTTACTATGTCCTTGGGAATTTAGTAGCAGCCAGGTGCTGCTAATCAAATGTACTTGATTATTTGATCATCAGCAAGTGTGAGCACCTCCACAGAAAACAGAAGTTTTGTCAGTTTGCTTTGAAGCATTCAGGTGTTGGTTAACATACCATTGAGGAAAGATTTCCCAGAAAAAGACTGAAGAAGTGTGGCTTCTTTGGAAAGGGTTGCAGGAGAAAGCCTCTTCTCTCTGAAAAGATCATGGCAGCACAGCTTAGTTTTACAAAGTTGCATCTGGAACGATGTCCTTCGGACAGATGAGACCAATTCACAGCGCCATGTTTGGAGAAAACCAAACACCTCATATCAAATGTGGAGGGCTGATGTTTTGGGCTTGTTTTGCAGGGTCATTGAGTCTACCATGAACTCCTCTGTATACCAAAGTATTCTAGAGTCAAATGTGAGGCCATCCGTCTGAAAGCTGAAGCTTGGCTGAAACAGGTTCATGCAACAGGACAATAATCCCAAACACAGCAGCAAATTTACAACCAAATGGCTGAAAAAGAAAATAATCAAGGTCCATGCCTGCAAACCTCAATTAACTGAAATAAATTTAGAAAGAAGCGACCAGAATTCAGAATTCCCTCACAACAATGTGAGAGACTGATATCGTGATATACAAAATGATCACTTAAAGTTATTTCTGCTAAAAGTGGTTCAACAAGCTATTGAATGATGGGGTGTACTTAGATTTTCACACACTGCTTCTGAAGTTTGTCTTTATTTTTATTTTTTTAAATGAATGACATAATATGTCATGTGTTGTTTGTCTGTTGCTGCTTTTATGTAATTCTACAAACGTGTAAACCAAATACTTTTCATAATCTCCTCACACATATAATCATAGGATGGAAGGAGAGTATATTTTCTGTTTCACGTGACTGTGGAGTCAAGTTTTAGCCTCAGCGTGTGAAAAGTAAAGTTGATGATCGTCGATTGGCTGTTTGACTCCCACTATAAATAAATACTGAAGAAGGCTGAAACAATGCTGCATACTTTAATCCTCCACATAATTAAAGAATTCTGAACATGTTTTGTCTTTGTAGAACAATGACAGTATCACAATATTAGCCAGTAGCTGTGCAGAATGAGTCATGAACACCTGCGCACATTCAGGAAGCAGCGATGATGATTATAGTTTCAGTACAGTAGGGTGCTCACTGTAACTGAGAAGGGAAGCAACGCTCAACACAAACACTCGGTTCCCTTTGAAGTGACACCATCAGCCTCGTAAAAAGGAACCACGCTTTAAAACACTCGGAGAACAATGTAGTTAGTCGTGTCATATATAATAATCTGAAAGAAAATACGAACATGAAAGCGCGTGATAGCCAAAGAGCAGAGGTGGAATTTAGTCCTCTATTATTTACCATGTTAACACCTGTACCTTTGTGCTCCAAAACGGCCCGGGAGGCAGATCTTCAAAGTATTTTCCTTTCACCTGAGAGTAGTTGACTGCAGGCAAAAAGCGCGAGAGCACAGAATTCCATTTGTCCACTCCTGCAAAGACCATATGTCACTTTACTGTAGATTAATGAGTGAAGCAATGACATGTTGCATGAAAACTGCAGCATGTTGCATTACAAGTGACTGAGTCTGTTAAAGCCATCGAGTGAAACATTTTTCCAGTGCAGGAAGGCTGGTCATGAACTGTGCCGCTGCCCGCTCCGACTTCATGATAGTGGCTGTGGATTTATTAGGCATGACCTTAGTTTCTTTGGCTGCTCGCCACCACCTGTGGATGTGTGCGTTTGCATAGCGCATATAGCATCGACCGTAAATCTGCTTCTTTTGTTGATCTAGGAGGGAAAACACTACATACCCATCAACACAGCTTTGCTGGCGAAGGTGGGAGAGCAGACTGCCGTAGTGCCAGCAGAGGAGACACCAACACAACCCACCTCCCACCGCGACTCAGGGGGCACCTGGTAAGAGCGCTTCATTGTTCATCGGCTAGTTTAAATAAAACAGATATCTGACATTTTATCTAGTTTTGTGGCACAATGGACAGAAGTGGTGTTGGTGGGTTCAGTCCACCACTTCATTCCTGAATGAAAATGCATAATTTTATGAGGCCAATCTGGTCAAAGCTTTATCTCATTCCTTATGATATTTGAATAAGTACCTAAAAGCGCTTGGTGTTCTGCACACTTCTTCTTTAATGTTGAGTTCGACTCAAACAACAACTTTAGCTTGTTTACCTTTTAATTCAAACCCAACGTCAGATCAGAACTGACTTTTATTTTGTTTCCAAATTCCTGCAGAAGTTGCCCTGCCGGCGTCCTGTTGCACAGAGCTGCTTGTCTGGCTGTAGAATCTTGGTTTTCTTGGCTCGAATCTGCTCCACTTCTCTGCGAACTTGTTAAAACATTCAAAGGAAATAAATCACCTTGTCTTACAATCGTGTAAACCAATACTCAGACTGTTACAGACAAGCAGAAAAGCCCATTTTGCACTGTCAAAGGTCCAAAACAATTATTGTCCCAGTGGTGCTCTGACTGAACTCAACAGGATAACATTTAGGTCTGAGCTGAGGACAATGAGAGACCTGATTGGCATTGATAAGAAATATACACACTGCAGCTCCCGAGCTTGCAGTCCTGTGACTCCTGAGAGGAATTTCCCTGAAAACCACAGAGCCGGCCTGGAGATTTAAATCCACTTAAAATAATATTTGTTGAGCTCTTGGGTTTTGTAGGTCCTCCAAGTGTGTTTATTGAGTAGGTGCTGAAAAGCAGCAGTGACAGTTACTTCTTAAACTGAGCTGCTGTTTTAGCCTCTTAAGTGTTGAAATGCAAAGCAAACAATGTGTGTTTTCAAAGTACATCGTCATAAATGCTGCACTTTGTTGATTTCAGTGATTAACTTCCTGCGATTGCGTTACTGGACTTGACTCCGGCTACAGAACATTTTCGGTGCTTGAATTTATTGTTATTTTTTCTCCCAGGAACATCAAGATCCGTCCCGCTAGTGTTAAAACGTTTGACGAGGTCACCGTGGAGAACGTGAGAAATGAGAACCACGAGGTGAGTTGTTCAGCTGGAAATTCACCCAGGAGCAGACACACAATATGCACCATAACTTCGATTTCAGGCCCACGCTCTCAGCTCAGATCTGCTTACTTATGCTGCATGTTTTTGTGATTTAGTTTAGATTTAGTTTCATTTTGGATGTTCATGCACTCACTTTGACGGTTACAAGTATTTGTTTGCCTTAGACATGTAATATAGAGTACAGAAGAAATTAAGCATAGTGGATTTAATAATTGCCCCTCTGTTTGTCTCCATCCTCCTCAGAGTCAGTCAGACAGTGGGATGGGCCTTTCTTCTGACAACATGAAGACGCTGATGTGCTTTGAATCATTGACAGGCCGACCTCTGAGCATCATGGCTCTTGCGTACGTATGCTGCACCACAAATCAACCCTCTACATGCACCACAAGTGGAAAATCCACAAAGACAGCCTGAAAGAGACTAAAAAGTACCTGCTTGGAAACCTCCCTGCTGTGCAAGAATGTAGACACTGTAACTGTCATACAAACACACACACACACACACAAGTTTCTTCTACCTTAAAAAGAAGTCCGCAGCTAGTTTTCCCTTTTGTCTGACGGTACCATGTGTGAGGCGCAAAGGAGGAGTGGGAGGGAAAAAGCTTGAGGGTGACAAACTGAAGGACTGAAAACAAAAGCAGAGTGAGGTTTGGCTGTTTTAAAGAGAACACACTAAAAACTCTTTGTTTTCACCATGAGCATCCTGAATGAGAAACCTCCCGGGCTGATCCAAGTCATGGATGTCAAGGCAACAAGAGCATAAACGAACGACATAGGCTGACAATTTTTACTCCAAAATACCGCAGATTTTTTTTTTGATGGATTTTAAGATGTGGATTTTGAAAAATCTTGAGACAATATGTTTTCACTTTAGAATTTACTGGAGGAAAAAGTCAAATATGTGGGAGATTTCTATAAATCTTTCTCTTATGAGCTTCTCTGTTGGTGTCTGAAGGCTTACATGTGAAGTTTATGGTGGCTCAGTTGGCAGGGTTAATTTACAGGGTCAAACCCCTGAACTCAATAATTACACTTTAAAGCCTTTCTCATTATTGTGCTTTTGCGAGCAGAGTTGCAACTATGGATACTCCAGCCAAGTATTGTAACTTAAACTCAAAGGACTTAAATGAAGAACAGCAGTGAAGTAAACCAAAAATCTCAGTTAAGTTGAAGAGGAAAGACTCTAAACTTGTGAAAACAACAAAAAAGCGTTATAAATTATTAAGATCCGAGATGTAAACGACTGCCGGTGGGGGGGGGGGGGGGTAACTTACGAGGCACGCTTTGCAGAGCTCACAAACCCCTCTGAAGCACTGTAATTAATTTACAGCTCACCAAACTCACACTCACAGTGTCCTTTAGATCTCACAGCTGAATGTCCAGGACTCATTACAGGCCTGTTAGTCCCATCAGGGCCTCAGCCTTGCAGAGAGAATCAGCCCAGGCGTCCAGAGAATGATCTATACTTCAAGGCCTGGACTTTCTTGCTGGGCTGACACTCAATCACTGCAACCTTTGAACTTTGGAGGGTTTACAAGGGCCTCCCCTGCTTTAGTTCCTCTGAGTAGAAGTCCACCTGATTCTCCTCGAAGTCTCAGTACTCCTATGTCCTCACGTCTCTCTGTCAGAGGAACAAAGTTAAACCAGTAATGAGATTTTTACTCCAAATCCCAGATTTGATTTTTTTCAGATTGTTGCACTATAATGATAGAAACAGTTAATCTACTACTTGTCTCAGCTCAGGCTCAACTGACCCCCCCCAACTCAATTTGTTTCCTGTTTATCATACCTCCACCCTTCACTTGGCACTGGCAAGATCGCACAATACTGTTTTGATTCCCGGTTTAACAGGTAGTTTATTAATCAGGGCAACATTCCAGTAAAGCGGCATCTCTTCTCCCTGCTGGGAACTGACCCTTTAGTCTCAAGAGAGAGGAGCTCTGGAAACCCATAGCAACGTCCCAGACAATAAGACTCAGTTACTCATATTCTGGGACTCAAATGAAGCAGAAAAGCTCAGGATGATTGATTACATCATACATGAATGAGGGACAGTTTATCTGATTGTACTGCTTCACAAGGGGCATTCCTTAAAGGAAAGAGTATCAAAACAGCCATTCATTGTGAGAGTGATCAAGTTGAGTTGAAACACAAACTGCCTGTCAAGATATGCTCAGGGTGTTGACGTGCACAACTTGTTCACCCGTCGCCGCTGACGTACCCTGTTTTTACATTCATTTTCTTCCGAATCAGCATCATCTACAGTAATATATGGGCTTAGATAAGATATGAAGTGAGTAGGAGGAGACGACAATGTATTTAGAAAATCTGGCTCCTGTGTTATTTCTTGGTCACGATATCTACTGAGTCACCGGCCACACATTGCACATTTGTTTTGTCCATATTTTGCAGATATGCCTATAAAATGTCTTCAATTGTGAAAAATCGGGGGCACAACTTCCCCAAGCTTAATGCGACGTCTTCAAATGCCATGCTTTTATACATCCCGACGAAGAAAATTCATTTTCCAAGGATGTATTGTTTAGAAAAGCAAAATGTCAATAGATTTTAATCCTATCCATAGACTATGTATTTTTAGGTGTAAATTGCGTGAAATCTTAAGATGTTGCAGTTAATCGGCCATGTTTAAGTTGTATGTCTCTGTGTTTTCAGGATGAAGGCTGTGAGTAAAAGTAAAGAGTCTGTGCTTGCCGACTCAGAGAAGGAGAAGTTTCTACCAACTGTTCCCCCTTTAGACTTCAGTCTGGATGACTCGGCTCTGGACGACAGCCTGGAGTGTCACAGCCCCCCACCTGACTACAACTACGTGATGCGCTACTCCACCCCTCCTGTGTAACCTCTCGTCTGAGAATCTGAGACGGATGTTCTCCTCTGTTTTGACACTTGGCTCCAAAATGTTCTGCGAGAGGGAAAAAATGAGATTCCCTCTTTAGGTGTTTAGACATGAATCAACTCCCCTGCATCTTCCAACTTCCAGAGAGTCTACTATGTAACAAAGGAAACCTGTAAAGCTGTTGATTCCTTTCCAGTTTTCATGCGTGGGCCTACGTCGACGTATGCTGGTCCGTTCCACCCTCACTGTGATATGCAAAACAGCTGAAAACAGGCTCAGGTATTTCTTTGATGTACTGTGAAACAAATCGCATTAATTCCAACTTCACCACAGATCTGAACAACTCTTGATGAAGACGATGAAGAAGAGTAATAAGAGTAATAAAAGACGGAAGAAAAGGCTGTTCAAATTTAAATTGGTTTCTTTTCAAAAGCTGTTTTCATGCTATCGAAGAAGTGAAAACTCGAGAGTGAATTGTAAAGAAATATTTGAAAAAAGGAGTCATTTGAAAGAGAAGTTTTGGCTGCATGTGTCCGTATCGGGGTTCAAGTTTGCTTCAAAAACAAAGCAGATGAAAGCGATCTTTGCTCATGGGATTTTATCTAAAGAAATCTGCTCATCAAACTCAGGTTGACCCAGAGTGCAAGAGGAGAGGAGCATTCTGGGCTGAATGGATGTTTTTAAGTTCTTTCTCAGTTTTTGGAAAATCACAGGTTAATGGAGGAAACAGGGTTCAGATGAAACATTACAGCTTAGCTTTGAAAGCAAGTAAATGAGTTAGTGCACAAGCAGAGTCCTCCTGTGCAAGTTGGGTGTTGAAGAAATGTTGTTGTTTTTTTTTGGTTTTCTTTTGCTTTGTTTTTGGTCAAACAAAGGAAAATAAAAACGGATTTGTACATTTTATTGTGTACAGATGTAGTTAGAAACATGCAATTAGAGCAGAACTTCATAGAAACAATTTATTGAAAAAGCACTAGAGAAATAAATGTGTGTTTGTATAGATTGTAAACACTGTCTCGTATTTATCCAGTTCTGTTCATTTAGCTAAGGATTTCACAGCTAATTTTTCCCAATATCACCATGTAATATTTCCTTGTTTCATCCCAGACGTATATGCTGTTTATGCTGCTGTATCCACTGATAGTTCAGCTGTGGAAATCTGCCTCCACAGAGACGGTTAACCCTTCTCCTTCCTTTGTCTCGTGCTTTAAAGGTTGCAGCGCTGGCCTCACCAACTCGGGATAAATTAACACTCACTGTACCATTAACACATCATTTCTCCATGTTTTAACAGCTTTTTGACCATTTTATTTTTAAAACCGAATGCACTGGAAGTGCTGTGGAGCAAAACCTTCAGTCATCCCTGTGTTAGCACGCACACACCCTCTGGAGATGCAGCTAGTTTGTGTTTGTTAACCACTGAGGAAACGATGTTTTTCATTGTAAAGTGAACCCATGTTTTCCAAATGATGTTTTGTTTATGTGGAGAGAAAATGATTATGCACTGATACTTTATATCAAGTATATATAATTTTTATTTTAACATGTTTTGTTATGTGTTGAGGGTCACATGTTGCGAAGGTTGCAGATTTTATTTTTGTTTATATTTAACTCTTGTCTATATAGTAGGAAATTAACATTTGCAGTATTTGTCGTATTATATCTTAACATCATCAGTCGCGCTTTCATTAACGGATAATCTTTAATCAAGGCATATCATACTCTGCTGTCACAACAACGTACAAACATTTCAACCTGACTGCCAAGAGAGATGTGGATTTTACAGCATTTCTTCAATAACCAGGACTAATGACTCTTTCAGCAGCTCAAACTTACATGTTCATGGAGTGCAACTCTAAATGAAAAGTGATGCTCCCCAACACTGTTAACTGAGTATATGGAGAAAATAAATTAATAAAGATCTATATATTTATACATTGAATGCAGTTTTGATTTGAGTTTTTTTATATATATAAAACACCAAGACGTAGAAGGCACCACATTGGATATGGCTTTAGAAATTGAGTACATACTTTCATAACTCCAGATTCTGAATCTTAAAGGATGACTGCGGTATTTTCAACATTAAGCCTCTTTTCTGAGTCGTCTGCAATGTTTTAGAACCCCCCTCACCGCTTTTTTGATGTTTACTGCTGTCTCCGGTATTTGCCTAATTTTGATTCATCTCAACCTGCTTCAGAACGGCAAGTCATGCGCATGTCCAAAAAGGTCCGTAAAAGCACCATAAACGTCCGTTTTCAAAATCATCAACTCACCGGAGTGGTTACTGGTGTGCACTGGTAATCCATATCAAATTTCGTTGCGAAAAGTTGCTTCTGTCGTGTTTTATTTGGCAGCTCGTTCATGCTCGCACTATTTTCTTAGCCACCTCACAGCCGTGGATAAACTTCCGCTCAGCAGTTGAATCTGACTTGCTATACTCCACACCACTTGATGGCGGAGTAATATCAACGAACATCCAGTCTTCAATAGAACTCAATGGGATTTACAAAATGTCAAATAAAACACGACAGAAGCAACTTTTCGCCACGAAATTTGATATTGATTACCAGTGCACACCAGTAACCACTCCGGTGAGTTGATGATTTTGAAAACGGACGTTTATGGTGCTTTTACGGACCTTTTTGGACATGCGCATGACTTGCCATTCTGAAGCAGGTTGAGATGAATCAAAATTAGGCAAATACCGGAGACAGCAGTAAACATCAAAAAAGCGGTGAGGGGGGTTCTAAAACATTGCAGACGACTCAGAAAAGAGGCTTAATGTTGAAAATACCGCAGTTATCCTTTAAGGCCTTTGTTGATTAGATTAGATGATTTTTATCCTCAACTGCTGCCATGAGTGGCTCAGACTAAACTTTAGAATAAACATCAGCAACATTTCAATGTTGTGGATTTCTAGTTTACGGCTTTCTGTGGACATTTTTCCACGAATAATACAACGCTTGTGAGAACGAGGATCCAGGGGAGCTCGTTGCTGCGTGTAGCGTCTAACCTTTACTCCAAAGTTGCAATCTGAAAGCACTGCAAAATAAAACTAAACCAGGAAAATACAGGCAGAGTGACCGTGTCTCTGCAGGGAAATACGCCACCGCACACTTCTCGTGTCTCATAGGGCACATACTGAGTTTTGCTCTTCTCTGTATGTTAAATTGGACTTCAACAAAAAAAATCGGCGTTTTTCTTTCATCCGCTGAGCAACGGGTTGTTTTTCCACAGTGACACTTATAGAAAGTGTCGAAAAACTTTGAAATCTTTGGGTCTTGTAAGACAGCTTGTTGCTATAGAAAACCTGTGATATTCTGGAAACAAGTGAAGTGTTTCATCTGTTTGTAGTTTTGCTTGTTTGCGTTGTGGCTGCAAGCCTTTAAGAAGTGAGGTGAGGTTGTGTGAGGACGGATAAACCTGTGTAGGGAGGAGATCGATTGATTACAATGAATTGAATTCCGTTGGCTTGAATTGGACTATACTATTTAAGTGCCTTGAGATGACATTTGGCATTGTATTTGGCGCTATATAAATAAAACTGAATTGAATTGAATTGAATCGTAATGGATGAACTGCAACTTCTCCTGTCAAACTACTGTATATCTTGAGGTAGCAGTTCTCATCATAAATACATGATCCAGAGGGCCTTGTCCTAAATAAGAAGGGATGTGGTGTATAATTGAAAAAGATGATTGTTTTTGTTTGCTTTAAATAAGAATAAAAGTAGGTAGTCACAACTCATGAAGACCGGGAGTCACTGCTGCAAATAAATACAACAACCAGCTCCTTTTGATCCCTTTTGTTTCATCTGAATAGTTTATAAAGTTATAAAGTGAAGAAGTCATTCAGGATTCACAATAGAAATCCTGTCTGAACATGATGAAAGGTGGAAAGGTACAAAGACTTTTTGCAGGAGAAATTAGTATTTGTCTTTATTTCCTGTTTATCACCCCCATGAACTCTCAGATTTATCCAACAACCTCGTGGGACCTCCTCGCACAAGGTGTGTCAGGAGGTTTCAGACTATTCTTAACTCCATTGATTCACTGAATCAAATGCTTCTTAATTATTTCGGCTGGGGCTTGTTTGGATTGGCGAGTGCCATCAGTGTTGGGCCCCGCTCCTGCTCACTGGACTTTGAAAGACTCACTTCCTTGCCAGGACGAGGTGTCGGCAGCCTGTCTGTTCTCCGGGACAATGCCCCTCCAAGCAGGAAAGGAAGGAACTCTTAATCATCCTGGTCACGACCGGAGGGCGCCACACACGGGGTTCCTATGGGAGTCACTCGTTACCGGCACTGGGTGTGTCCGTGGGGTCCATGCACACAACAGGACCGGGCCCTTGACTGTCTCTGCTTGTCCTCACATATTTTGCGGTGCCGAACATTGAACCCAAACGCATGTCAACAACTTCCGATGTGGACTATTTCCAGAATATCAGATGCAAATAAACAAGGGAAGGATGTTGGAGGGGGGAGGATATGTCATGACTTTCATGTGTTAGTTTTGCTCATCAGCATCTACACAGAGTGTTTTTCCACATTGGCACAGATTTGAGGATCCTGTCCTGAGTCACAGCCCTGCCTCTCAGTTGAAACACCACAGAGAACTAATTGCATTATGAAAGAAATTTAACAGAAACTCTCTTTGGCCAATATAATAATGAATGAAACAATTTAAGAAAAAGTTGATATAATGTTGTGTTATCTGGAAGAGAGACACACTGAGGAAGAAGATAGTCACAAGGGGCTGTTGAACACCTTTAAATGAAACTTGTCAACCCAGTCTCACCAGAAAATGTGGAATACTTTTATTTGTCCAAAACTTATTTTTCAAATTATAAAATGGTAACTTGTCAGTGGGTTGTGGTTCTGCCAGGCAGGTTCGCATGGCATGACAGGAATTAATGTCAAAATGTGCAAGCCATTTGACCATAGATTTATTAACCATGTTAGATTTCTGTTAAACCATGTATTCTGTAACATGTTGGCCCAACTTTGTAGCCTTCTTTTAACTTCTAACCCTGAGCACTCTGACTTGAGAGCATTTGTGATTGGGAGGGAAGGAAAAAACTGTTGAAAACACTGTGCAGGACATGATTCAAATCAACAATCTCTTTATTGAAGTCTTGCGGGTGAGCATCTCCCACCATTGCCTCCTTAAACATTTGTGGCCAACTCAACACAAACAAGACGTGGAAAGTGAATATCATCTGGCAGGGGACGAAAAGACGTCAAAGTTTTCAGAAAAAGAAACTAAAGTTGTTTCTGTGTAGGGAGGAGAGTCAGGAGAATGCATTTTTGCTCCAAGGGCGTAAGAATGAGTTTAACATTTGGGGGGGGACATATCGGAAACCTGACAGATATGTCAGTAATTATTGTGCACAAATGCCCCTGTCTCCAATATTTTCGGTTCTATGATTTGCACAATCATTTTTTGGCCTCATTTGACCGACTTTGGTGCTTCACATCCTGCCAAGAGATCAGTTTGCTTTGGGTCAGCTCGGTCATGATCTGGCAACATGTCCAGGGTGCCCCCCTTTTCTTGCCAAATGTCCGCTGAGATAGGCTGAAGCACCCCATCACCCTGATTTATATAAGAGAGTATGAGATATGAGCGCATGGATTAATCATGCCTTATGCTTGAGTTTCCAAAGATGTAAAACTGATAGTTTATCCCATATTATTCCTAAACTGGGCTTTTCCATTCATTGCCTCGAGGCAGGAGATCTTGACCCCATTCCACACTGTACTTATATGACATGAGGAGTTTTTACAATCCAAAGGGGGAAAAAGGATCTTGTCAAATGTCAATGGTCTATTGTGGTTTTCATCCTTTATATATTTTATGCAACAGTCTGGTGCAAAGGAGGCAGTGGCCCTGTGGTTTTATGCAAACGGAGAAACCAGAAAAAGAGAACCAGAGTAAAATAAAACCCTAAAATGTGCTCGAAAATCATCAAGTTAATACATAAAGACATGAATAAAGAGGGGACCTTATGTTTGTTATGACTTGCCATGTAAATCAGCTGTAAAATACAAACTGTGGAAGTGACAGTTTTTTTTGTCTAATAGTCAGTTGTTGCACAGGGGGTCACAGGATATCAATAAAGTTTTGTTAAATTTTGTCATTTTCACAACAAGCAACAACATCTTAAATCGGTTCACAATTCAGAGAGAGCACATCTCTTTATATCAATCTGTGCGACCAAAAACATTGTCATCAGTCCAGGAACTCACTGCACTTATAGTGTGAGAGCTTTGCTTTGTTAGAATACAGTTATCTGTTGTTATTGCTACACCAAATTAAATGGTGCACTTGATTCTCAGACAGCGTTTTCTAATTATTTGTGTTATGTTTGCTAGCAGGAAACAAGTCATGGGTGGTTATTTAACTCTAATTTACAGTAATATCATACAGTGAAATACTATTGTGAGCCCACAATGAAATTACAGCAGCTCATGACTAATTACACTCATGTGTCTCGCTAGTTTTCACTGAATAAAAGTTCAACTAAATCCAATTATTTAGCAGTTTTTCTACCTGAATGGCCCATTTTCCACATTACAAAAAATAAATAAAGAGCTGTTGACTATTTCCCAAAAAAGTTTCAGCTGAAATCTTATTTTATGTGAAGCTTGTTGTGAAACTCACGAGACAAAAGAACTCTTGTCATTCTGTGAGCTGCAACATGATGACCTGGATAAGTTCTCTTCACTGGGAATGATACAAATTTTAATTAATGTCCAATTTGTGTCACACCCACTTTGCAGTCTGTTTTTGTTTTCCTACTTTAACAGTTGCACTCATAACCCCCTTCACCCCCTCTCACTTCCCTCTGACCACTTCCACAGTCTCTTCCCAAAGAAAACAGAGCTGCAAAAACACTCCATTAATCACCGAAAAAGAGCTGCTAATGAATTCATGGAACATCTGAAGTTACTGCAAAAAACATATGTGATAACAGCTTGAAATCGTATTGCACACAGTGTTGCGAGATCTCTGATCAAACAATACAATGAAAAAAAAAAAAAGATAGAAAAGTTCCCCCGCTGATCATTTAAACACCCACTCAATGCTATTCCCAGACCCCTGCCCAAGTAGGTGAATGGGGGTATGCCGCATTCATGCCTCTCACCCAAATGTAGAACAATGAACCGGATACTTTCCCAATAAAACACCTAACATTTGTCCACCTTTGACAAGATATAAAGGGTGCAAGGGTGCAGCAACATGTTCAGCTAAATAAAGAGCTCCAGTGCTTCGGTCAGGAAAAGGAAAAAACAAACAGCACATCAGCCGTGTGTTACAATTTGTATCATGCCTTTTCTTTATTGGAAAAAAAGATATGATGAAAGTATTTCATTATGGGGAAATATATTGAAATTATTAAGGAACAAACTGAACATTTCTTACTCTGACTGGAGGAGTTTTTCTTCAACACAATCAAATGAAGGAAAGACGATGAGACCTCAATTTAACAGTCACACATCCTCCAGATCTGTAGATGTAGGCTGCAGATATCTGTAGAGAGCCATGTGCCCCTCTGTCAAATACACTCAAAGATCAATGTTTTTACAACACTTCATAACAACATATTTAATAGCTGAGATACCTTACTCGGCCATCACAAATTACAACTGTGGGAGTCAAAGAATACATTTTTGCCTGTAAAACATTTCAACAGATGAAAACTTAAAACAATAAACTGCATCCCCGCTGTGTTGGACACAGCAGTAACCCCAAGGGCAAAACAATCTGGGATTTCATCCATGACAGAGTTATGGCAACTTCAGCCACATAATTGCAATGAAGTTGGACAAAGTGCAGCGTGGATTAAAAAGGATGAGAGCGCCAGCCGGCGTGCATTTACAGTCCGCTCAAGGCAGCAAACACGGGGGTCTAATGTTGCATATTTTGACTGAACCACCAACAAAGTTCACCATACAGAGCGGCCTACAGAAGCACCACAACTGCAGAGAAAGGGGGTTACTACCGCAGACACGCATCTGAACAACAAAACAGCCCCATCAATTATGCCACTGTGGTGGCAGCTTTTTTCCCAGGCCCTGCTGGTACAAGAACATTCTGTACACCCCTCACCTCCTGCCAGGGAGGTAAACAATAGGGTGAGCTGGTTTTCACTGTTATTTGAGGGTGGAGGGCTCTGGATTGGAAATCCAGTTCTGAATCAGATGTTAGTAGGCTTTGTGAGCTTTCACTGAACCATCACAATGAGCAGAAGATGATCAGAAGTCCAGGTCTTGTCTGATTTAAACCCAGTTTTTCAGTAAGCAGAGAAGAAACAGCAAACAACAATATGAATGAAGCAAACACTGGGATGTGTTTCTGCTTCTGTCACTGAGACGTGAAAAAAACCCACAAACCTTCAGATGTGTTCACAGAGTACAACACAACAGATGTTTTAAAAAGGCATTTATAAACTTGATTATTGATCGTTCTTACTGATGCACAACACATGAATTACTCAACAAGGATAACAAGCTATTTTAGCAACATAGCAGACCCTCATGAAATGTTTCCCGAAAGTCACATTCGTCTGGAACAGTCTGGAGGTAATTGTTCTCCGAGAACAGCCAAAACCTTTAAAAAACATTGATCTTACTGGTAAATGGTGATGTGCCTAAATGTATCATTCCATCAATGAGCCACGCAGCTGCACCTCCTTTATTTAAACCAGCAACACTCACTTTGTTGGTTATTTTGAGTTTTTCACCATTGGATTTGCTTCAACTAACAACTACACAGAAAACTTCCAGTTTGTAAAATTAAGTTTTTCAACACTTCTTATGTTCCCGGCCAGAGGGCGAGAATCGATAAGTACATTTTTAACATGGTACAGGTTTTAAGTGAAACTTACTGAAAGCGCTTGTAACTAATTACTTTGTGTTTCTCACAACTTTTACAAATTGTAGTTATGTAATGGAATATGTAATGCAACACAAATTAAAGTTGTTAGAAGAAGAAATCATATTTCTGCATATTTATTGTACCATAGTTCTGGCAAGAGCAGCTTGTAAACAATGTTTTTCACAGTCCTGTCAGTATCTATTTCTGCCATTTCCCTAACGAACCCCCCGTTACTTGAATTTGACTTGTGTTTGCGGTGTCGTGCTCTGCACATGTTTTACATTACAGATGACAAACTCAGTGCTGGTGTCCGTGTGCCAACCCTGTGAGTAGTTTGTCTAAAAATAGCAGCAGATGGTCCTGTTTTACCTCCCTCCCCGCAGAGACGCACTGTGGTCACTTTAGTAACATCACAAATTCTTTGGCTGCTTCTCCACTGACTGTCTTTGATCTGCTACACTCTGCTGAGCTCAGGGAAAGACGGAAATTCATGTAATCCTGTAATTTCATCTGCGTTGCCCGCATTTGGTTCCTCTCAAAGCTACAGCCTTCACTTCATTTTTAGTATGTGGGGGGACGTTAATGCCGCTTGAACAAATTGGTTTGAGAATCAGTAATGTTCTCAAACAAAACAAAAGACAACTCAGGCGCAAATGCTGTCTGAAAACCAACTCTACCAGTGGATGTTCTTAATAAGATGAAGATTCCTGGAAATCAGTCATACTGTGAGCAGAGGAGCACAACAGGTGGTTGTTGTAGCGCACTTAGTTCTGAGGCATATTAGCCAGCATGATGCTTCAAAACATCCTCCAAACAGTCAGAGTTATTTTTTTTTAAGCATTCCATGTCTTCATGACTGAGCTGTGCTATTTATGTGTAGTGATTGCCTATTAAGGAACAAATATATACATAATTATTACTCTAAAGTAAGCAAGAAAACACCCAAGAGACATGACAAATTACCAAATAAGTGGCCAAGAAAGCAGAACATATACAGTGGAAAGATGACAAAAAGCAGGAAATAATTAATAAATACATCACTTGTCCCTTTTTAAATAGTTTTGGTTCGAGGAACCAACAGCCAACTGCAGAGTCTGGTTGCTGTTTCAAATGACTCTAATGTTGGAAAATTTAAAAACATATATAGATAGATAGACAGCAACTATCTATCTATCTATCTATCTATCTATCTATCTATCTATCTATCTATCTATCTATCTATCTATCTATCTATCTATCTATCTATCTATCTATCTATCTATCTATCTATCTATCTATCCATCTATCTATCTATCTATCTATCTATCTAGTGTGTCCATATTGCTTTTTGTCACTTCCACATGAGACACGAGAACTTTGAACAGTTCATAAATGACTCAAGAGCACCATCCTGTGTTAGCCTGTAGTTTGTGCGCAGACACAGGCACACAGAGCATAGACTGTGGTTGAGGCAAATCCACCGAACAAAGAAGAAAGTCGGCTCAGATTTTCCCATAAAGAGTTTATAGACTAAGATGTGTTGAGATTTATTTGTCAATTAGTGAATGTGTCTTGCAGTGTAAAATTGCTTTGAGTGACCAACTAGACCAAAAAAAATCCCTTCATTAGTACTGTCCATTTACAGTATTTCATGTTTTGTCTCATCAGCTTTATCTAATTTGTTAATTTGCATCTATTTCTGTATTTCAAACCGCTGAACACATTCCCAAAAAAGGTTAGGACAAGTTAAATGTAAAGGTATGTAAAATAATAATACTAATGATGATGATAATATTAACTTTATTTCAAAGAGGTGATGTCAACAATTAAATATAACCATGATGTGGGAGAAAAACAGTATTCATGTAAATATGAGCCTTTGAGGGAATGAGATAGGTGTATAATAGTGTTTAATATTACTAAACCGTTCAAGCAATCTTGAGGAATTTCAGTGTGTAAAGAGTAAGGGTACGAGCCTATGTTGGACTGCTCTGATCTCTGATCCCTCAGACAGCACTGCATCAAGAGCCGTCATTCATCAGTAGCTGATATTAGCACACGGGCAATGGATTACTGCGGGAAACCTTTGTCACGAGCTACAATACCGGCTTATAGTCA
Organism: Odontesthes bonariensis; assembly: GCF_027942865.1. Taxonomy (NCBI): domain Eukaryota; kingdom Metazoa; phylum Chordata; class Actinopteri; order Atheriniformes; family Atherinopsidae; genus Odontesthes; species Odontesthes bonariensis. Next base: position 22,931,104 of record NC_134518.1, on the reverse strand, counting down.
CTATTGTGTCCTAAATCTTTACTGTCCAAAAGAGAAGCGTTAAGTTAACCGCGTCCAGAGGTGGCGCTGACTCCTCTGGGCTTTGAGGCATCTGGGATGGATCATCTCACAGAAAGTCCAACATATGCTACGGACCTTTTTCATCGACGTCCATGGGACTCTGCACACATACCTACAGAAGAGGAGGGTACGGGTACTGGACTGGCCTTTCTGCAAACCTGATCTGCTTCCAATAAAGACTGTGTGGAGATTTTTGTGATGGAAAGAATGCGACAATGACGACCCCTACCGTAGCTCACCTGAAGAACCTGAAGAACGCCTGAAACACCTCATCACCAAGTGTTGTGAGAACGAATGGAAACATTACAGAGTGGTAAAAGCTTTGCTGTCCTAACTTTGTTTGGGATGTGTTGCAGACCTGAGAGGCTTTGATGGACGTTTCAGAATAAAAAATTATCGAAGACGACAACATAAAAAAATTGAATATCTTGGGTTCAAACAGTCTGGAGTTAAATAAAAGTAATCAAAGTAGATTAAAGTAATACTGAAATCCAAACTTTTAAAATTTGCAATGAACAGCAGTACCGGAAATCAGCTGAATAGTCAGTTTAGTTCCACAAAATGCTTTTTTCTCTTTGGGTTCCATGTTGGATTGTATGGTACAAAACACAAATTTTAAGAGATCACTTACAGTTTCTCTCTGCATTGTTGTAACGTTTCTGAAAACAATAAAAAAAAATTAAATGAAAACTTATATGTGTTTTTCATTAAATGGTTTGTGCAAACAGAGCACAGCGAAGCCCATAACTTACCATCTCTCAAACATTAATGGCTAATACCAGAAAGATAAATGATTATTTCATTAACGGACAAGGTAAACACAGAGTAGGACTTTCTGGTGTAAAAGGACACTTGTTAACAAAGATTACTTATATGTGAAGTGTAGCACCTTGAGCAATTAAAAGCCAGCAGCCACTGGAGAACCGACTTTAAAACCAAAGTCATCAGCGGCGGCCCCTTTGTCATTTCTCTCCTCTATCCTCCCAGTGCTCATCCTCCCTTTCTTCTTCTTTTTCCTGGCTGTTAACACTGTTCATTTCCTTTCTGTTCTTCCAACTTTAAACAGCGCGACACTGTGTTGTTCTGTCTGTTTGCCACTTGCAGCCAAATGAGCAGACTGAGTGGAAAAAGATCTTTTTTTTTTTTTGTAGAGGGGCTGCCCTCTTCAGGTAGATACTGGAGTTTAGTGCAGCAGCTGTAGTTCTGCAAATGTCCATGAGAGGACATCAGCGGGTCTGTAGAGTCCATCCACACCCTGTTGACACCACAGGTCAGAACAGTGACCTCAGTGCAAATACACGATTAATTATTGTGACACAGCAGGTTTGATTTTGTGGTGGTTTTGGATTAATGGAGTAAAATCCATATTGGTCATTGCCAAGACAGGTGCCCACTTTACTCTTTTCTCTGACGTCTGACCATGCTCATTGCGGTTTCTTTATTAATGTAGAAAAATCACAAGTGAATGGGATAATGTTGATTTTTTTTAATAGAATATCTAGTATCCAACTGAGTATAGATATTTTAGCATTTGTAAGCCACTTGTTTAAAACACTGAAATATAAGTGACTGTGAAAACTTGATTTCTTCTCTAATTTGAGTGCACAGCAGCACAGTCTAAACCTCCTGCTCCTATAAGATGATATGAAAAGAAACTTGTAACCTATGAACATGTATTCAGCAAAGTTAACCAGGACGAAGTACTGTGTAAGAGTGTTAAAAATAGTCATTTTGTGATTAGTAAACATGTTTCAGAGACATCCATTTACAGAGCATAGTTCATATTTGGGCCTGAAACTGATCATTGCCTTTATTTTAATTGGTTTACTGCATGGCTGTTGTAGGCTAATGTTTAAATAGTGAAACTTATTCCCGGAGACGTAAAAGCATGAGCTCGAGATGCACACCAGCTTTTAGTCAAATTCACCGAACGATAAATTCCCTGTAGTCTGAAGACAGTAGTGACTAATGTGTCACAGGCCGCTGTTTGTCTCAGAGGGGGTTGCAGGAGTTTCCTTGTAACCGGAATTAGCTGTGAAGTGCGACCTTGAGGTGTGAACGGAATGCGAAAGCTACGGCTTGCCCCAAGAAAAAAGTCTCTCATACTTTGCACCTCGTTTGCAAGTGAATATCTCAACAAATAAATCAGGCTGAACGTGCGGAGCGTGGTTGCAAACAGCTGAATTCTCACACTAAAGGTTTTTACATTCAGACGAGTTTTAAATGTGTGGGAGATTCTAGGTTTATTGTAGCGGCATGAAACTCAACAAAGAATGAACTAAATCAAATCTCATGACTTTGTTATAGTCTGGCGAGAGTTAATTGTCTCTAGAAAGGGAATTAAAATAGAAAAAAAGAAAGAAGTACTTTATTATCAGATTTATCTGTGCGTAAAAACGCGCAGGCCTCATGTCTTGCATCTGTGGACTTGTAGTCTCGGTTTATTGCCCGGTTTTTGCAACTGATAGGTCGTGGTGATAATTTATTCATTGAAGGGTGAACTCCTGCTCAGGATAGGCCCACTGTCAGGCGATGACGCGCTACAGACAGGCGCAAGGGACAGCTGGGCCGGCAGCACCGGTCACTCTCATTTGAATGCAAATCCACAAGAGTTGAGGAGCTGGCTGACATCAGGCAGGCCTCAGTATATCTTTGGCCTCTTGTCAGCAGAGGCACATCATGTGAGACTGGAACCAAATTGGAACTACGTCGCCTTTTACTTTGGGAACCCATTTGGACTATCAACAGCTCAGGGGTCGGTTTTAACAGTTGCAGGGTCGAAATGTTGCCTTGAGAGAGGCTACATCAACCCTTTGCTGTTGTAACATTTCAAAACTTTTCTACAAAACATGTATGTGGGATACCTACTGGATAAAGAAAGCGGCATGTATCACCAAGGGCCAGTGAGAAGATCAAGCATCAATCTGCCTCCACAGAACTTTGTTTCCACACCACAGTACCCTGACTTTAGTGGATACCATCATGTGCCAAACATGGAAACGCACACACAGTCTCCAGGCAGTTGGGGGGCTTCATATGGCGCACCAAGAGAAGACTGGGGTGCGTATAGTTTAGGACCCCCTAATACTATTCCTACCCCCATGAACAACTCATCTCCTGGACAGGTTCCTTATTGTTCATCTGAGTACAGTCATATGCATCCACCTGGATCTGCGGTCCTACAGCCGCCACCGGACAACGTTACTGTTGCACAACTTTCTCCTGAGAGAGAAAGACGCAATTCATACCAGTGGATGAGTAAAACTGCTCAGTCCTCTTCCACAGGTGAGATCATCATCTCGAACACTATATCATATTATTCGAGGAACTGAGGGACAGGCCTTGGTTTTTGGCCCGTGTGGTACCGAGTGGGGATTTTACGCGCACGTTTACGCGAAATGTTTCTACTGAATTTGTTAAAGAAACAATCAAACAAAAAACATAGAATTTTCTGTTGGAATAAAATTCACAAGAAATCGTCAGAAGCGGGAAAAGCAAAAGGAATGTCTTGTATTGTGAGGGTTATTTTGTAAGCTTCACGTTTAGACAAATATCGGCTTAAAGTGTTGTCCAAATTAAGATAGAACAAGGCTGCCGTTTATTTTGGTCTTTATAGGAAGAATACACATTTTTTAAAAAGCATTAGTGTATGAAGAATCATTGTCAAATTTGTAAGTCTTAGAATCTCATGATAAGTTCTGGTGAAGCTGGAGCCTGCAGCTTACCAGACTGATTTCTCCTGTGGTGGAAATCAAAAAATAAAAGGGGGGTGTGAGGAATCGGCGCCATGCGCAGTTGTGATGTTAATGTCATCATTCCTGGAGACTTGAGGTCGACTTCCCTGTTAAGTTGTTTGGTTTTTAGTGTCATCCGTCATATCCAGGCTGCGGCCTTTGCTTTCAACACCTCCTCACTTTGATATGCGCCAGCTTCTCTTCCTTTCCGAAAGTTAAATTGCCGGAAAGAGTGACGTTTTTCACAGCTATAACTCAAAAAAGTGGAGTACTACAAACTGCGGTTTTAACAGTGGTGTTTCTGTGAAATCGAATATAAACATTATTTAGTCTTTTATTATTATTATTATTTTATTTTTTTACCTTGAATGCAACATATCTACTGATTAGAACCTATTGGTCGGAATAGTGATTTGACGCATTTAGCCGAATTCAAAGCGACCCTGTTAGTGCACATCACTATTTTTTTCATGTTTTTCTAAATAGCCTAACCTCCCACTTTAACACATTTAATCGCAGGTGTTCGAGCACATCAGTCTTGTGAAGTGATAAATCTAATCCCATTTCAGAATCACCCACATACTGTCTGTGTGCGTATTTTACGCAGACTGAACAACACTAAAACTACAGTGAAAATACTTGTGAGTTTCTTCATAACTGGTCAGACAGCGACCTGACTCGTGTCTGTTTGAAATTCACTTAACTGCAACCGCCATCAAAGCGGGATCAAAAAGCCTGATTTGCGTATCTGTGGAGAAGTCAGAGAGATGTGGATTTCAGACGCTGCCAATAAAGATGCAGCGCTCAGATAGGCCGGTCCTGGCATGCAGCCTGCTCTGAAGAAGTCTTCCAGTTCAACCAACTGGGTGTTAGATGAGCCCAGAAAAAAGAAAGTTTTGTATCTTTAGTCAATGCGTTTTTCTTCCCTTCACAGGTAAAACGAGAACGAAGGAGAAATACAGGGTAGTGTACACGGACCATCAGAGACTGGAGCTGGAGAAGGAGTTTCATTTCAACAGATACATTACCATCAGGAGGAAATCTGAACTGGCTGTCAACCTCGGTCTGTCAGAAAGACAGGTACGACGAAATACCCATTTATTTATCTATGTATTTATCCTCTTTATTCATTTCCATTCGCAACAAAAAGAGCCAACGAATCAATACGCAAAGTAGATCAATAGATGAAGTCTGTTGGCAGAATATGAATAGCTGCATGCTAAATTACAGGCCTCCGCCCTTATATTCGGATTCAGGAATACTTTATTAATCCCGAAGGGAAAATTATTTTTCTAATTTTCTAATTTCATCAGTCAATGTCATCCTGCCTCATACAAACAAAAACAAATATTCATTTCAATGTATCTTAGCGAGGACTGCGCTTTACTTCTGGATATCATTTGGAACAGATATTGCCTTTAATTATTCTTATGCGTTATTCACGATGTTTGCTTCAGTGGATTTTGAAGCATGGACGTATTTTATTGAACAATGGACTCTGATATCTAAAAAAAAATAAGGACACCGTATTTAGGTAAATCTGCCAATGAAACTTGGCACATTTAAAAAAAGATTAATTTGTTTTTTTCTACTGTTCTAATCTCATATCCATCTGTTTATTATATCTTGTTTTATGGTACTTTATCTAATTCTATTCAATGTTTTTTAAACAATTCCCACTCGTTATTTACTTCTAATTGCTGACAAAGCTATCAATCTTTTCCATTTTATCAAAGGCTTATTACCTGGCCTGAATGTTTATATCATAGATTATGTTTATTAAAGGAAGCGGACAAACTAGCCATCTAATTTCATTCTTTGTGCCTTTCCAGGTGAAGATATGGTTTCAAAACCGCAGGGCTAAGGAGAGGAAGTTGATCAAGAAGAAGATGGGTCAGTCTGACGGCAGCAGCGGGTCTGTGCACAGTGACCCGGGTTCGGTGAGCCCTCTGCCGGTGCCGGGGTCCCTCAGTCCCACAGACATGCACGGCTCTCTGTACCCTCCTCAGGGAATGAACACCTTGCCATCTATCAGGAATATACAGCAAGTGACTGTGACTCAGTAGAACAGTCCACCCTGTGCACCATCTCTCATAACTGAGCACTCCGACGCGCTGACGGGACACTTGAATGGCAGCTAGAGGATCTGAACTCACAAAGCTGCAGGGGAAAAAAAAGTATTAAAAGATTTATAGCAACGAAAATGCTGGAGGCTCTTCAAATATTGCTTTTTATAGAATAGTTCTGATAATGTGGAGATTGCAAAAGGAAAAAAAAATCGTGTTTCAGACTTAAAAGCTTTAAATTGTTTGTGAGTTTATAAGATATAAATATCCTGTTTTGTATGTGATAAAAAGTGTATGTGTTTGTGGACGAATTAGACAAATAAGGGTCATTTCATTGACATTTTGAAGTGGGCAGTGTGCGGCACAATCTCACTGAACTGACAAATCATTTCTTCGTGTTTTCAGCACAGTTTTGTGCACAAAGAGCAGCTGTTAATGACACGGGTACAAAAGTCGTCTAATGGCAACTTTACAAATGTAAATAAAGTGCTTTTTTTTGTAGCATATTTGTCATTTTTCTTTTATTCTGATGGTGTTTCTTTGAAATTGCACTTTGAGCGTCTTAACGGGATAATCTAACAGGCTTTAGGCAAAATATGTAGTCTAAGCGTCCTATTTGTCAGCAATATTGGCTGAGACCCATGTCAGAAAAGCCATGATTGTGGTTACAAATCTGGAAGTCCAAGGCGTTCAGATTCGAGCATGTCAAGGTAACATCTTTATATTCAAGATTGTGTTTTTCGAGTTAAAATGCGTTCAAATACCCCTTTAAAAATCAGCTCATACGGTAAAGAAATGTTTGGGCTCAGAACAGTAGACTACTGCCTCCCCAAGTTGGAGATATGATGAGTTAGTTTTATACATGCAGTTTTCAGTTAAAGGACTTTTAAAGGATTTTACAAGTCTACACGTGCAACTCAACATCTTGCAAAAAGATAGCCTACCAGGATTTTCAGTGTTTATGCCACATATAATTATCTCTAAATGAACTTCACTTTATTAAAAAAAAAAATACCAGTATTAGTAGGCCTATCCAGAAATTAAAAGATAGATCTAAACATTTCTCGATTCTATACATGAATTCATGTTAAAATTGTATCCTATATCCTAAAAAGACTGTCGCCGCTACGTGGCATGAGTCCGCGTGACTTTGACCTATAAACATGTCTGAACCGGAGCCGTGGGCACAGTTATTTCAATATCTGTCACGTCTGATGTTTGACGGTCAACATTTTCAGCTCTACTTGGCTACAGATGAACGCAGCTGGCCGACAATCGTCCCTTCAACTCTGGGTCCGCGCGCGCGCGCGCTCCCTCGCGAATCAGTGCGCAGCCCCGTAGGAGACGTCATGAGCGTCTTACTACCCAACATGGCGGACTTTGATACCATTTATGAGTTAGAAGACGAAGAGGATGAGCACGTAGTGAGCGAGGAGCACCTGCCCAGATACTGCCCGGAGCCCGTGGTTATGCGCGGGGCCGGGCACATCACAGTGTAAGCAGAGCAGTGCTCGTCGCTTCTATTTGTCCGAGTGTCGCTTTGTTATCCTTAGCCTGCTTAGCTGATGCTAGCCTGCTAGCTAATTCAAATCACAACGAAAACAATTAGCCATCTGTTTAGTCGAGGGGATAGTCGGTTTGACCACGAACTGGGCGACTTCAAGTTGTATGTTTCTGTCTCCATGACAACCATAAACTCGTAAACTAATAGCCAATTTTACCGTTAGTCGGGTTTACCAGCGATGGACCGTTAGCTGTTGGTCCCATCACTGAGCAGACAAGTCCATCCACACCAGTTTAATGTTTTTAACCGACATTAATCGGTTATTTCCGCAGCGTCACCGCCTTTATATCAGCCAAATACTTCATCACTCCATGTTAGACTGTGCGTTCGTCATTGTTTACACGGGGGAGCGTCTCAGCGACAATTGATGGAGGTTGTTGCACTTTTATCAGGTTGATCAGTAGAGCCCAAATCTAGTCAGGCCCCCAGCATGTCAGTGCTGTCAGCTGCAGTGATTGTTTCGTTATGTTTGGCCTTTAACAGCCATAACTTCCCTTCATCTTCATCTTGAGACTCATCCTCAGCCCCTGCTGGCAACTTTCTTCAACTTGGCAGCACGAGGCTAGACCTGATCAATTTGAAAACACAGTCATACTTATCGTCAACATGGGTGTTGTTGGTATTAGACCAACTTTTCTAATCTAGAAATGAGCAAAAGACAGATAGAGGTTCTTTGTTGTACTTTGACATTTTAAACACTTGTAGTCCTGAGGTAAAGAGGATGGATTATAGTTGGCTTTTTAATGTGGCAGCTTGCTTTCAAAGTGATCATTATCTGTAGCTTTCAGTGTTTAGAAAGTGGAGACAAACTAGCTGATTTGCTCTTGTTATGTTGTTACTCAGACTCTTTTCAGCCTTACCCTATTTTCATCGAAAACCGCAGTGCTTTTTACACTGAAAGGTTATTTATCATATCTCATCTTTGAACTTATATAAATCGCGCATACGTTTGAAAGACTAATGCACACATTACCTCCTGCTTTGGGTAAATTATGATGTAAATGTGGAGATAATGTGCTGTCATGTAATCACAGAGAGCTCCTGTCGAGTGTGTGGTGGCCCGTCGACATCTAACGAGGAAAAGACAGATCTTTACAGTGCAATATTTCAGGAGTGTTGTCTGATTGAATGTTTATCTTCTCACCATGTCAGTAAGACGGAACAAAAAAATGTCTGCTAAACTATCGAGCCTCGGGCTTATTTTTGTTCTCATCGTGCTCATAGTCACAGGAATTTTTTTTTTACTCTTTAGTTTTAAAGACAATTTTATCACCGTATTAAAAAAAGAAAAATGTCTTTTTTCGCCCTCTCAGGTTTGGACTCAGCAACAGATTTGACACAGAATTTCCTTCTGTTCTCACGGGAAAGGTACAGTTGCTTCTTAGCTTTTCTTGTGCTTCAGTCTTGCGAGCTGCTGTCTGTTCAAATCCAAGTGGGAAGAATTAGGTAATTAAAGCTGCAGTGATTCTTTTGTTGTGTCGGGCCTTTAACAGCCCTGACTTCCCCAAACCGCCCCATTCAAACTTCCCAGAGTGGTTTTGATCTGATGGAGATGCATTATAAGTAACGCACCATACTGCATAGAAAAGAGCTTGAATGTGCCGCTGTCCAGCTCTGTAAATGAGTAAGCCGTCTATGGGGCGCAGTTGGCGGGGACCCCAGTGTTCTTGAGGGTCCAGCTCCAGGTGATAAACTAATGAAATGAGGACTCTGCCGTAGACAAGAAAGGAAAGCTTCCTGGGTCGGACGCAGAAACACAAAAAGGCTGCAGGGGTAAGAGCAGGCCGAGGGAAGTGTGGGGCAATAAAAAGTACCTTCAGTATTGTGACCCAGAGTGACATGTGATGAATGAGGTCACAATTATGATGATTGAAGGGTGCAGATCAGGCCCTGCTGGGCTTTATTCTGAGGTCTTTGGCTGTTTGCAAAGAGACCTTTGCATCCTGTCATAAAAGATTACGACCCCTGTTTTATGGCGTACAGACTCAGAGAGGAATGAGCATCCATTCAAGTTGTTTGGCCACCGCTGCCACAGGCACTGAGCTTATCTCTCCTTTGAGTCCCTCCTATAGCCTTGAACAGTCTAGAGCTCAGTTAGCAAGCATAGAATTTAGAGATCTCATCTCTGGACGACATCTGCAAATATCTACCTTTTGGTTTTTTAAAGCTCTTTGATCTTTCTGTGCGTGTTTCCTTAGAACAGAAACACTTGCACCGTCCCACTCCCTCTTAGCTGTTTGGCTTATGGTACAGCCCCCCCCCCCCCCCCCTCCCTACCCTGCACAGCATCTCTTGAAACTGTTTCGCTACACATGCTCTCTTTCTATCTTTTTTTTTTTTATTCCTAAGGTAGCACCAGAGGAATTCAAAACCAGCATCAGCAGGGTTAACGCTTGTCTGAAGAAGAACTTGCCTGTGAATGTGAAGTGGCTTCTCTGCGGCTGCCTGTGTTGTTGCTGTACAGTAGGCTGCAGTCTATGGCCTGTTATCTGCCTCAACAAGAGAGTAAGTCTGAGACCTCCCGCGACACGACTTGGACAGTTTAACTCTCCCTTACATCAGCGCTGATTACTCAGGGGCTGTTATAGCAATTCAGCTGCATTTGTCTAAGTGCGGAGGGTAATAACAACTCGTGTTTAAGTTTGTGACTCTGTGTAGAAATGATGCATTGCGCAGCTCCTCTCTTTCCCAGCTCAAGGGTGTGTCATTTAAAGGTTGTGTTACCACTTAGTATTACTGACAACAAAGTGGAAATTACTGGCTGGTAAATTGGGAGTTCAGTCCATAAATCCTAAAACGGTGGCCGTTTACTGTTACCTGTTAGACTGTTTAATTGAGTAATGAGGTTTCGCCGCTTGTATTAATGCCGGCGCCTTTGCTTTTTCTCCCAAAAGACAAGACGGTCCATTCAGAAGCTGTTAGAGTGGGAAAATAACCGGTTATACCACAAGGTAAGAAAGATGTCAAACGGCATATTAGCTCCTGTGTGAAAGTGCTTAATTGTCTGTGTCAGTGTGCAGTGGGAGTCGAGCATCATCATGATGGATAATGATCATTAATCTGCTCTGTAAACGCTAACCTGCCACGTAAGCCCCTCAAAGTGTTTGAGACAGATCTAGGGCGCGAGGTCCGAGAGGGCCGTGAGGTCAGCAGTAAAGGGCCGTGTTAATTTTGTTTTGTCTCGCAGCAACAAATTACTGCTAGTAGCCGCACAAAGATAGAAAGGAAGCTCTTCAGGGTGTCTGGCCACAGTTTGACCTCAGCGAGACCAGACAGCCCTGCTCCCAAACTCCCCTGATGCTGAAGTGGAGATTTCAGACAGATTCTCCTTTCTTTGTGTGTGTGTTTGTGTGTGTGTGTGTGTGTCCGAGAGTAAAAGAAATGTTCATTCTTTGTGTTTGGGCCCTTTTCTTCTCTCCACAGCTGGGGTTGCACTGGAAACTCAGTAAAAGAAAATGTGAAAGCAGTAACATGATGGAATATGTGAGTGGACCGCCACAGCAAAACAGAGATAAATTACACTTTTGTTTTTAATCATTTCTCTGAAAACCAAAGGAAAAGTTTTAAAAATCCACGATTCATTTGACCAGTTATCAAAATCACAATAATACTTAATCCCAAATGATAAAGAAACTGTACACATTCTCACGTCAAGGAACCTACATTTTGGTGCTTAGAAAACATTACAGCAGCCAATTATAATATATATACATATATATGTATATATATTATGGTATATTTACAGTATTGTCCAAGTCTTGAATCACCTTTAATTTTCTTATGTATTGCCAGTAAAACTGGAATAAGGTGCAGCCATTTCTGTGCAAACACAAATGAAAGTGCAGGATAAAAAAGAAAAGTTTTCCCAATTCCAACAAAGTCAAGATTTGTTCTGCTCATCTTTATACTTCAACACAGCCTGAACCCTCTCAGACGAGCTTTCTGTCCTTTCTTTAAGGAGTCTTCAGGAATAGTTCTCCAGGCTTCTTGAAGGACATCCCAAAGCTCTTCTTTGGATGTTTTCTGCCTTTTGTTCCGTTCTCTGTCAGCATGATCCCACACTGCTTCAGTAATGTTGAGCTCCGGGCTCTGGGGAGGATTCATCCCTCCATCAGACCTGCTGCCACTGATTTTCAGTCCACTTCTTGTTTAATTTGGCTTCCCTCAGCCTTTTCTCCCTGTTTCCCCTCCTTAAGAACGGCTTCCTGACAGCCACCCTTCATGGAGACCATTTCTGATGAGGCTTCAGTGAACAGTAGATGGATCAGCTGAAGATCCAGATGCATCTCTCAGGTCTTTACTGGATTTTTTCCTCTTTCTTAAGGACGTCACGTTCAGATACTGCTCATCTCCTGTGGATAGTTTTAAGGCCTCTCACCTCTTTTTTTTTCTTCCAATAGCTCTTGAAATCACCTTGTTGGTGCAAAAATGCAGTTTTATATCTGTCAAACTGTGTTTTTGCGACAGGCTGCAATAACAAAATGCCTAAAGGTACAATTTAAACTTGGTTGTGTTATATGTCGACACAACACTGGTTCATCCTTTGAGTTAAGGGCCTTTTTTATGCTTGAATGATTCATATATCAGGGTAAAGTGGCTTTTAAATCCTCTGAAATTGAAAGAATCTGGACTGAAAATGAGTGGAAAATCAGCCAATGTGCAAAGAAAATTTCTTCAGAAAGCCTCGAGAACTGCTGCACTTTGAACGATTACAAGAAGGTCTGTCTCCTTGGAAACAAAATGTAAAGAAGAAGAAGGGATGGATCAAAACTTGAGCGCAGTACTGGACATATGTCACTGTTTTATGGTTACTACTTTTGCAGAGAATTCCTTGGAGCAAAGCTAGTATTTTACTGTAAAACTTGTTGACAAAGATCCTAATTGTTGCAAAAACAAATGTAGTGTTAGTGCACATTGCAGCTCCAGCTGAATGTCGGCTCAGCATAGAGAGTTTCATTCACAACAGGTCAGCCAGACCTTCAAAATGTGAAATAAGTCAGTTAAAAATCCTCCCGTAATGAATGGTGTCATTTGTTTGGATGTAATTTACACAGTAGGTTTAAACTCTGCGCAGTTGTCCTGAAAATATGTTCTTGTTTTTTCTCTCTACAGGTGATTCTTATAGAATTCTTACCTAAATATCCTATACTCCGACCGGACTGAGGAGGCTGTTATCAGACTGGATGTGGGGCCCTTGATTCTTATCCTTAGTGCCTTGTATATACAGTATGTTGGAATAAGGGTCTGCACCGGTGTCTGCTACGACGACCCCGTTCATCTCCCAGTACTTTGTACATTAAAAGTTTGCAACAGTGTCACTTTGCTTTAGAGCAGATTTTGCACACACACCCCCCCTCCCCCCTAACAGAACCAGAAATGTCCTCCCTTTGTTGCACTCTGATGTGTTTTTGTTACGTGTTTGAAAAGCAAGTGAAACTCTAAAAGTGCATTTTACCCCAAAGAGCCACCAACCTGTTTTTTTTTTTTTTTTTTTTTATCAGTAATCCCTTGCAAAGAATGTGATGCCTCCACCTTCTGTAACTATCCTTGCCTTATGTCGGACTTATATAAAAAAAAAAAAGGAAAAACCAGATTCATCTACACGAGTCTGGGGAGGAATCTGTAGGTGATCCAACGAGTCTTTAGATTCAGATGTCAGATGCTGTCTTTGCAGGTAAATGGGATGGTTGGAGTTGCCTAATGCACCGTGTACGTCCTCACCCTGTGTTCTGTCGTTACATTAACCCTGTGTACATGGATGCTAGGTAGTTACAAGAACCTGTAAATACCATGTTAGGATAAGCTGTACAGTGGTATACCATCGTTTACATAAAGTTACTTAGTTTGTTTTTTTGCCAATATATTGCTGTACCATAGTTTTTGATTAATGAAAGATGTCTACGTACCCTTCTAGTTTATATGGACCTGTTTACCTTGTAAGCCATATAGTGACAGTGTATCTGATGCCAGAGTTTAGACTGATTATTGCACTTGAGCCAGGAGGAGAGTCGGGATTTCAGAACGAAGCGCATCCTGACTATCGGTCCCCATGACAACAGCAGTGCATGTTACCACGTAGTTTTTGCCAAACGAAGAGGACACTCATTATCCTTTAAACATGAGACAGATTTTGATTATTTCTTCTTTTTTTTTTAATAATCCAAACTTTGCATTCATTTTGTAGTTTTATACTTGTCCCTGTGCTGTGTCGGGTCCCGATGCGTTTGGAAGCGCGTCCATCCGCAGTATGAGACGTATTGAGCAGATGGCTCCTTTGTTTTAGTCGTCATCTCAGTTTATAAGTGTTATTTTCTTAAAATCCGAGTCAAGAGATTTGCTGCATCGCGTTGTATCAGAGTGCCTCCGGAACAGTAAAGAACCACAGAGACGTGCAGGTTGAAATCAGTTCTCCTGTGTAAAGGAGACTTTAAATCCTCCTCCTCCCACTTATTGTTCCTAAAAACGTTCTTGTAAATGTTTATCATGATGAACTAATTCCTCTGGAGAGAGAAAATAAATGGTTGATTTTAAATTTTCTTGGCTTCTGCTTGATTCCTCCACCTGAGTCCGATCTTTTATCGAATGCCACTGAAAAAAGGAAACCGTGTAGTGACTGAGCTCCCAAAATGCTGTGACCACAGCCGGGGCCGGGGCTGTTTGTCATGTTTAACAAGGTGCTGAATCGTTAACTTTAACAAGACGACCTGCAATTACTCAACACATTTGTAAAACCGAGGAATGCTGTTACCATAACCTGCCGCTACTTCCTAATGTTACAGATCGGTGGTCAGAGAGTACAAAATGCTACACGGTGTTTCTACTGTAGCTCACCACGACCCACCCCCACCCCTCACGCACTGAAGTGGTGGGCTTCACCTCACTTCAGGGTGGTTGGTTTTTATGGTCCTTTGTGTTTTTCTTTTTTCTTTTCTTCATTCAGACTTCTTTCAGTCTGCTGAGGTGTTTGTCACCAACATTTTACGGCCGCAGCAGTTTTAACTCAAGCTGTCGCCACTTAGTTTTAGGTCATTTACTGATGAATTATTAATTGCGATGCAGCGCATCACAGGCTCTTACTGTCAGCTACAGTATCCTGCCCGACTCTTGAAACACCCGAGTTAGAAAATTGTGATTATTCTGAAAACCTTTTGTGGGATTAGTTTTAGTTTGACCTATAAAAAAAAAAAAAAAAAAAAAAAAAAAAAAAAATCAACAAGTGACTCTTTGAAGTCTATTTTTTTTTTTAATAGAAAAAAATAGAAATAGAACTTGTAACATGCAGTTTTTTTTATGTAAATTAGCATTTGTGTGCCGCACATAAAGCGTCCTTAGACACTTATAACTGATGTCTATGTACAGCTGTGATTAAACAGCGTTTAGTTAAGTTCTGCGCTTCTATACAGTTTCAGCTTCTTAGACTTGAGTTAAATATTTGTGATTCAAGGCGTTAGTGACATTGTTTTTGCTTCGCTACATTTAATTTGACATCTAAAGCAGCGCTTAAATATTTTTGGTTAATGTCAAATATAATGTATCATTACAGAGATGTTCTGAATTATCCTGCAGCTGATTAGACGTGCACAACTATGCTGGAATCAGCACATATTGTATCTTTTCGCACACATATTATGTAACACTGTGATTTGAGTCCGTCTGCGTAATGAGTGTTTATTTTGGGTACTTTGAATGTTCTCCAAGTGCAACTCATTTATGAGGGATTGTGAACGCAGCTGCTCATAGCAGTGAAACTATTCTGCGTGCATCTGATTTTTGCAGATACTCACAGATATGACACTGCATCTTTATTCTGAGTCATCAGTTCCGTGGTATGAAATCGGACACCTTTGGTTACCTCTTTAGTCTTTCTGTCCACCAGGGGTCAGACTGAACAGGCTGATAAACAGTACAACCACACAGTTTGGTAGACATGGACTGCAGCACTCATTCTCCAGCTTTATGTAGACTACTTGACTTTCTCAGGTGATTGATTGTCCCACTCCCGATTCTCTCTGACCCGTCTGAACCCAGACACATGTACTGGTGATTTGACATTTCAGATGCAGGAGATTAAATTCGACAAATTCACATTTACCACCGCTAACGTCACCACAATGCAGGCAGAGGCCGTACAAACATAACAGCAGCACGATTTGATGTGATTTTATTGAAAAGAATGAAACAGCAGATGGCCTAGTATTACTTGCTGAACATTTCACTGCTGATCTGGGTTGTTCAATGAGTCTCACATCAATTAAGATACAAGCAAGGCCACTGGGAATTTGACAGATTTTCTAAACAAACAAGGCCGCGCTCCGTTATTTCCTATAAACAGCACATCATGAAACACAACTCATTTTTGGTACAGAGACAGTTTAAGGCAATTATGTATTCTGATTCGTCCTTCAGTATCTAAAAGGCACCCACTTCAGAATGAGTCATTTCATCACCTGAAAATAAATAGAGAGCGCTGACACAGGGACGTGGATGTTTCAGTTTAAAACAATAGCAATAATAAAAAAAGCTAAACGTCTCACTCAGGGATTCATGGGTAAAAATTCATTAGTAAATTTGGACCGGTTCACAGTTTGGAAATAAAAGTCAGAGTTTATTTCCTGTTGCTGAAAGTGTTAGAATATGAAGAAGTGACATTAAATAAACCTGGAAGCCGTTTCCTTCCGATGCCATCGTCCTTGAATGCTCTGTGAATGTTTTCTGTTTACTTTTGAGACACAACAACATCTCATATTTCTGACTGTTAAGACCCTTTAAAATGAACAATCCTTTCTGTGCAACAGCCTCTGCTTGTAGTACACGGCCTCCTCGGTTTACATGAACGTTTTAATCAGGGCGTCATCCGTGTGATGCGCGTTTTAAAAGTGCAGTAATTTCAGGTTGATTAAACCAAACAAGTGGTTCGGTGGTTTGGCATCGGTCTAAAGAGCCAGCAGCCATTTTGTTACATGTAGTCCTCAATAATTCCTCCTTTAAACAGTCAACATACACTCCATCTATGTACACTGTTAATGTGAATCACTTGAATTAAATGTGACTAACAAACGACACTATATAGAACTTGTAAATATACATAACAACTTCACACAGAATCAAGAAGAAATCAACTATCCTTCCAGTTTGCATTTAGCATATAATTCACTGATTGTCATTTCTGCACCCTGATATTAGAACCAACTGACCCGCGAGTGCACCAATCCTTGACAGATTATACTTACTGTGCATGTGCCCGTTTTAACGAACACCTGTTCTTCGTAACTGATCAAAAACACAAACAGCAAAAGTGATGAGGAGGAGGTTACACGTGGAGAGGACAGTGTCCTGGTACAGGCTGCGGGGCCACTGCTGATCCAGATGAGGGAATGAGTGAGAGAGTTTTGCTACACTAGGCTGCCCGGCCAGGACACCACGGTCAGCGTGACTCTATTCTTCTGCAGCTTGAGCATCGGGATGAGAGAAGAGTTGTTCATGCCCACAGTTGTGGCTCCATTCACAGCCACTATCTCATCTCCACACCTAGAAAGAACCGCAACCCAATAACAGGCGAGTCACAATGATGAAAGGATGTGGAAGCTGATACGGTAACAAGGGAATAAAGCAGGTTTCAACTCACTTGAGGCGTCCATCAAAGTGAGCGGGTGTACCAGGCACAATGGTTTTGATGAAGAAGGGCTGCTGCCCGTGGCTCTCCTCGTAGCCCCCGACGATACTGAAGCCCCAACTCTCGTTGTTGGTCTTCTGCAGGACAATGTCCCGGCACCAGTGCATGTGACTGAAGCAACAAGTTCAGAGTCAGAGGAAACTCTTCAACAGTAAAATGGGCAGAATACAAGTGAAGTGAGGAAACGGGTACGAGGAGATTTTCCGTAATAAAAGGCAGCTCCCACCTCGGTAAACCCAGCCAGCGAGTCCACAGTGGAGTCCAGTTGAGGGTGTCGTCTCGCGGGTCGTCCATGTGGTCGAGTTCGTCCTTGTTCCCAGCATCGGTGTCCTCCTCCGAGTCATCAGAGAGGGTCTGGATGACTCGCAGCACCACCTGGGACTGAGCCGTCTGAGCCTTCAGCACAGAAACGGCCTCATTGTAGGTCAGCTGAGTCAAATCGACACCGTTGATGCTCAGCAGAACGTCACCTGAGGAAGCAAACGGAACGTCAACACGGACAAAGACATTTCAGGGTATTCCTAAAGGGAGTTCTTATTTGTTTGAGGCACTTATGAGTAGTCTGTGTTTTACTTGCAGCAGACAGAGAATATTTTCCACATAACGACAAGAGTCACAATTAGTTTTATGAATATATATTATCATTTTGTTGAAAATAACTATGATTGATATATCATTAAGTAGCATGTCTGTATGTAGCATGGTGGCAACCATTAACCAAGCTCTGTGGTCAAGATTGTAACAGGAGAAAAAAAACTTAGGATAAGACAACCTGGGTGGCTGAAAACCTTTAATCATCCCTCCTTCAGGATGTTTATCTTGTGTTAAATGTTGCCTGTTTTATGAATTCTCAAAAGGAATTAGTTCAAATTACCGTCAGTTTCAACCAGATGGATAAAGGCTCAAGTGGAAACAACGTTTAACAGCACCTCTCTGGAGAAGATAAGTGTCCAGCCTCTAAGTTCGCACGCATCCTCTGTTTAATGGTCCTGAAGCAACACATTGTATCCATGAATAGATACAGGATGAGAAGACAGAATAGCCCTTTTCCTATTCAACCAATTGTCATTTTTTACCTCTTTTCCACAAAAGCCATTTGAGGGCTGGTTCATAGACAGAGCATAGTCTGGAAACAGACTTCTTTGATTACCGGCAGCCAAAAGTTGGTTTTAAGTCGGGTAAAAGGAGCACCAACAGTTTGCCGGTCTAAAACAAAGAACCTCTCAGGTTAGAGGCTGGGGGGTGGGGGATTATCATGAGCCGTTATAACATTGTGACCACCATTAAAGAAAATGAGAGCAAGTGTAGCTTTTAGTCTGCCTAATCCAAAGAAGAAATTCCAAAGCTTTAGATTTTATATGAAACCTAATCAGCAGTGCACAAGCTGATAGGGGTTTGATCAGATTATTATCCCTGCAGATGGATGTTTTAATAGTGCCACATAGTCATTCTTAACACCTGCCGATGAAATATTTTTCACCTTTTTCTAGATGTTGATAAATATCAGCTGCTGTTTACTGGGGTTTGATATTAGAATGTCAAAAATCAATAGAAATGGGATAAATATAATTATTTAAGGAGACAATGAGTCTCTTTGCAGAGTGGTCCTCAACAGCAGTTCGGTCAAATCTAGGACGAGCTTTAAGGATGAAATGTGACTGAACACGAGGACGCAAAAACATGATCAAATGGTTCTGTTGGGGGTTCAACTTGGTTTGCAACATAACCCAACTCAGAACTGGCTCCGACTCCATCTCTGTACTGCTTTAATGTCGACGGCAGTGATGTTAGAGTTCAGAAGAACCGGAAATGTTTCCCATTATTCCCATTTATTTATCCAAATATTTCCACACGATTATGTGTCTGCTTTATGGATTAAATTAGCCAAAATGGCCAACTTACTTAATGAAATTACAGAAAATTTGTCAATCAAATGATCAGTAAATGGACAAAAAACTCCTCCGATAATCAGATAATAACATGTCAAATTTTTTAAATGGCTTGTTCCATTTCTCAGACGTGAATAATTCTCATATATGATGTAAACTAACTGTCTTTGGATTTTCTGCTAGTATTGACTGGTTGCCTCCTTTCCAAGACAAATAACAATGCAAAGACGTGTACCGATTCCTTGAAAAATGTCCAGCTGGGGCGCTGTACCTCTTTTGATGGTGCCATCTCGGTGCAGACAGCCAACAGGCTGCACACTCGTGATGTAAACGGGCAGCCGGCTGCGACAGTCCCTCCCTCCGGCAATGGTGATGCCCAGAGAAAGCCGAGGCTCCTTCTTCAGGCTCACCGTCTTCTCCTGACTAGAAAACCCACCTGGTGGATCCTGCATGAAGAATAAGAGGCATCAATATCAAGCAATTACCACAAAAACCATCAACATGCAGATTTGTAAAGTTGCGGCTCTAAACAAATTATTCACAATAATGATTCCTCATTATTGTTTAACATCAAATGCTTCCAATCTGTGTTGCCAAATCATCTCTCTACTCATGGAGCCTTTGATTTAACTGATCGCTCTCAGTGACCACTTGTAGAAACAAATGTGAAACATTTGAGACGGAGCTGAGAGGTAAGAGTAGAGGCCACGTGTGAGGATCAACACTCAACTCTCGTAGTGGAAAAGATGTGTGGAAAATGACAACTTCAACCAGGCTCCTTGTTGCTCTCTGGACTCTGTAAACTGTCAGAGGGGAAGCTTGGGGGAGGTGGGGGTTCTTCCTTCCCACAGCAGGGAGCCCACCCCCCTCGGCAAGACGAAAAGGCTCGACTCTACAGGCGAAAGCTAACTGTTACCGGCTTTGATCCTCTGCCTCCCAAAGAAACAACCAAAAAAAACAACAAGACAGTGGCCCCGTAGCGGCAGAGTGAGCAGCACCCTGGGCCTTTTGATCAGGACAGAGGGAGGCCCCCAAGGACAGCTTTCATCTCCGCTCACCAATGCAGGTGTCTGCGCTCAAAGCTTCTCACCCCCAGCTGGGGGGGGGGGTGCAAGGTATAACAGAGCGTGAGCGACACCGAAGGAGCCTACTGTTTCAGAAAGGATCAGTGCGTAATGCAAATGATACGACTGTTCTTGTACAGTGGTCACATGCATGTCAGAGTAAACAGGAAGCACCGGTTCAGTTGCCTAATAGTAGGGGGAAGAAAAGAATAAAAAGAGATGAACAACAACAGCCAAAGACTGAGTAACTGAGCCAAGTGGACCCAAAGATCTTTGATGAGTTCATAGCTAAAAATACGTTCTCATTCTGACCACACGCTCAGGTAGGAAACCTGCTTGAAACTGTTCATATCGTCGCCTGGCTTTCTTTGGGTTAGACGGATCGACACAACCTAAACTTCCACTCAGAGATAGTTCTGATCTTTCCTTTCCTTCTTTCTGGTAATATATTCCTGCTGTCTATTTCAGGATGGTTGCACATAAACCTCTGAAGACTTTTAGACCGTCAAGAAGTACGTTTAGCTCCGACGTGAAAATCATTGACCAAATCACAGCAGATTTTTGATGAAATACTCTCTGATATATAAACCTAGAATGATTCATTTTCTAATCTGTGTCAGATTCCATTTCAGCAGCACAGAACAGATTGTTTTTTAGAGTGAAAAATAAAAACATATGAACCCATTCTGTATCTCCAACAATGCATGGTTCCTATGGTAACGCAACAGCATAACCTACGTGTTGTGCTGCTGCAACTGCAAAGCGTCTTTGGTGGCACGATGTCGAAGGCAACATCCAACTTTAATGATGAGTCCTGAGTTACTTAACAACCCAACATTTATCGAACATCAATTAAGAGCTTTAAATTTTGTTACAATGTACGATATTTTACTTGACAACATTTAAATGTTTCAGTGTGACGTTAGTGTCTGGGACATCATAAGAGTAAGAAAAAAAAAAAGGATTAAATGCTCATCTGTTACAGGAGGATTCACCATCGGATCTGATCGTACGGGACTTCCAGATTTGTAGGATATAAAGAATACACAAGGCCTCATTAGAGCAGGTTAGAAATTGATTTATGTTAAGTTCAAAGCATAAAAAGCAGTAGATGTGATACAGTAGATGGAACATAAGGCTCCTAAATATAGGACACTGGACATCCGGTCACATTTGACCCTCCGCTGCACATTCCGTCTTGCAAACGTATAATTTCTACGAACGTGCACAATGGATGCTCCGAAAAATGCAGGATACATTATCGGAGGAAGCCACGGCAGTGGGAGCATCCACGGATAAAAAGGGATGAAATCACTATAAGTAAGTTTGAGCCTTGGCTTGTGAGAAGGAGTTCCGTATTACCTTCATGTAGGTGGACCGACGACTGAAGTACTGCGGCTCCGGCGCCCTCCTGGCTGCTCTGCTGTGTTGTCCCTCTCTGCTGCTTCCTCCTTCCTCCTGAGTCTCTGCAGGTCTCATCACCACAAAGTTCACACGCACCTCACTGGCCTAAAAGCAAACCACATCATAAAGATTAGAACACGTCTGTTGGTAGTTATTCAGGCTTTGTACTGAATCATTTACGTGACCGCTGTCATTCGGGGATACCTCTGGTTCTTAAACATTTAAGACAGAAACTAACCTGCTAAGACTCAATGTGTCCCTCCATCCATTTTCTATTCCCACTTCATTTATGAGACAAACAACCACACACGCTCACGTCAATTTAGAGTCACCTTTAAGACACTTTGTTTTTGCTGTTGAGTTTCATTCAGTGAGATTTGGATTAAGCTGAAGGTCCAGTCCATCGCGCCGCTGCTTGGTTCGTGTTACCTCAAACTGAGTGAAAGCAGTGCCTGAAAGTATGCCCACTATGTATGGTGGAAGGCTAACCACCAACATGAACCGACAGTTGCACAGCAGCTATTTAAATGATATTATAACATATAGAAATTTAACTTAGTTTATGCATAGTGTGCAAATTTACAACATCCTTTCAGGTCCAAACAAATCCAGTGTAAATCATTTTCATTATGATCCAAATTCAGTTCAGCACAAGCCAATTCAGTAACGTTTTTTTATATAAAGCTTTGCAATATTTGTCATATTTTCTGTTCGAAAGTCAAGATTTTGTGACTGTTTATCTTCCTTTTTCTTCCCCAGTTTGTTTCAAAATAGGATTCATAAGCGTAAAGCTTTGTAGAAACCATCCAAAGAAATTTAAATCCATAAACACGTGAATATAAATGACCGGCTAATGTTCGGAACTAAATCATTACGATGACAAACTCAAATCAAAACCAACAGCAGCCTGAAAAGCAGTTAAATCAAGTACTCTTAAACTAAGGTATGCTTTGAAAAAATATTAATGACGACGTTAAGGGCATGTCGTTACTGCTCTAAAACTCACTAAATAACGTCTCTGACCTCTACCTGTATTATCTGGGCGGCGCTCTCAGGTGTGCCGTGCCTCAGGTCATGTCCATTGATGGCCAACACTTTGTCATTGTTCCTCAGTTTCCCATCTTTGGCTGCCAAACCACCAGACAGCAGGTCCAGGATGAAAACCCCACTCTCATCAGACTTGCGGATGAGTTTGATGCCGAGCGGCTCTGTGCGATGACTCTTCATCAGCGTCACCTGCAGGACCGTGCCGGGGTTGTGATTGGATGAGGTGTTGCCATGGGGACTGGGGGAGGGCTGGGAGGCGGTGGAAGAGGAAGGGTGGTGATCAGACCGCTGATCCCTCAATTTGAAGCCTTTCTCCTGCATGACAGTGAGCCTGATGAGGGCAGGCTGCCGCAGCACCGTGATGGCCCGGGTGTGGGGAACTGAAGCCAAACTGACGTCATTCACCTGGATACATGACACCAAGGAGAAGAAACCACACAGTCAGTGGGAAAGCAGCTGAACAAAAACACTACCGTACATATACTACATATGCAGCCACTGCTAAATAGATTAACAATTATCTTGATCTGACGTTTACATCGCATCATTTTCTGAGAGAAAAACAAAAACTAATGAGAACTGTCACAAATAAATAACAAATGTCAGCCAAAAGCAAGCTCGTCTCTCGACTGTGACACAAAACGATCAACATGTTGACACGACAGGAAGAGAAATAATGAGTTTCAAAATCTCTGTGATAAGTCTTCACAGATCTTCACCACATCTCTTACATCCACGAAAGAAAAAAAAGAATCAAACTGCAGCTATTGTTTCACATCCTGAAAGTGTGCCGGCGGGTTTGTGTGTTTCATTTCCAGGTTTGGGATCAGCTAGCTTAAGGGGGAAAGCTCCATTTCAACGAAGATGCTGAAGCTGAAAGAGTCCGTCAGTTCAGTTTACAGCACATTCCAGAACAACTCCAGGGTGGAAATCAAGGAGGAGGAAAGCAAGAAGAGTGGAGATCAATTCTTATTCAAACCTTCAACAAGTCTTCTTCTTAACCTCTTAATCATATCAAAATATCAATTCTAATATACTTTTTTTTTTTTTTTTTTTAACGTGACATTTAAAATTTAGAGTTTGAAAACAAACAGATCAAATTTTAGCACAAACTTCAAAGCAAAAGGTATTAAGTCAGTCGGAGACAACAACCAGGTGAAGTTGCTCAGTCTGACATGACGCGTTTGTGCCTGGTAACCACACCTTGTTACCATGGAGCTAAAACTTGTTTATCTTGAATATCTACCGTCCCCATTCACTGCTGAAAAGCGCAGTGTTTACAATAACATGAGAATGCAGCTTTAAGGTTTTTGTGCAAAACCGTGCTGAAGTCAACTGTGTCACGCTATGCCTCCCTCCTCGATCCCCACATTGAGGGAGAAGCTTAACGCTGTGGGAAATGTAATCCCAGCTCCTCTCCCCGTCTCACCTCTAAGATGTGGTCCCCTGGGGCCAGTCTGCCATCGCGTGCTGCTATTGAGTCCCGGACAATCTCCTGGATCACTATGTTTCCCAGCGGTGTGTCCTTCCCGCCAACGATTCGAAGGCCCAGCTCCTCCTCTGGTTCCTCTCTGTACAGCTCCACCACATTGGCCTCAGCCACCAGGCTGGACCGCAGAGGGGTGTTATCTGGAAGAAAGAAACAAGTGGAACAAACAAGGCTGGATTTAAATTTGATCCATCCTCTTTAGGAGGCGCTTTCTACAACATCTGACAAACACATCAAAATGCAGCTGAATTTGCCTTTATGTGCATCTTATCTAGCACTTTGTGAGCCGTTTTTTTCCCTCCTCACACGCGGATCAGAGTTTGATCTCTTAAAAAGCACCTTTGAAAATTCATAAATCCAAAAAGATGTCATTAGTATTTTTTTTATCCCATACAAAATAAAAAATTATCAGTGTATAAGACCCATGGCAGGTGGTTGATGAGATATAAAGAGAGATGCCATCAGAAGAAAGAATGATAAGAAAACATGGGAGACTGCTTCTCACTTTTAGCTGCATGTAGAAAAGAACAGCCAGAGTGATCCAACTGTGACACTTCACAAAAGTAATCAGGAGGTACAGAGAGCAATAGTATTTCTAATCAAAGCCACAGTGGCCGTCCTCCTATGTCGATGTTCCAGACAATGCACAACTTGACCAGTCTTGCACTCAAAGAAAGGGAAGTGCTTCAGACTTGGCACAGCAGTTATCAAAGGAAATCAGAGTTTCTGTGACCGCTCAGATGGCCTGAGGGATACTGCAAAACCATAACCTCCATGGATAGCATCCCAGATAAAATCCCTTTGGGAGCACATTCTCCTGGTTTGGACTCATATGGGATCAAGCATGTTAGAAATGCACCTGGCATTTCACCGGGGTCCTGGCCAGGACCCAGAGAGTGAGTTCTGATAATGAAGCGCAGAGGTAGGCAGTGCAAAAGGTGTTGAGAAAACTGACATTTACATATGGCACCATGAATGTGTGTCAACCTAAATACCGGCTGACAAGATTGGTAGAAGAGGAATAATCCAGCACGGCAACCATCTGAAGCACACGGCTAAAAATAAACCTAAAACTTCTACAGAAGAAAAGATAAAAATAAGACCCGTTCAAGTCTTGCACCCGACTTGAATCCAATTGAACAACTTTTGGGTATTTCAAAGATAAAGTCAGAACAACACAAACTAGCAGCAGAAATAAATGATCTCACAGGGGTGATAACATCTCTCCAGGAACCTGTGCAGGGGAGGGTTGAGTCTGCACATGAAGACAAAATAATTCACACTCAGGAATGAAAGGTGTACTGGCTTTGGCTGCATTGAGTTCCAGCTGCGGGGCCTAAATTGTTAGTTCCTCATTTTTACATGAGAGTAAACTGACTGTTCAACTTCGATGTGAAACAGTCTGAACTTATCTGACATTTAGTTAGTCCTGCAAAGGGGAGCGCTCACCTCTGTTTACTGTACAGTGCTTACGGTCATGCAAGCGCATTCACTTTCTATTTCACCTCAACATAAAGTGGTTACATAATCTGGTTAACGTTTACCTTGTTTACAATCATCCGACCTCTTTGTGGGATGCCACGTGTTCACAGCAAACACCCAAATGTTTCCGTCAACTCGAGGTTTAGAGCAACACGATGTAATAATGCTCAAATTCTTAGACATGATTATTTCTTAATAACCTTGAATAGGCCTTCTGTGTCATAAGAACAGCAAACTGCACAAAGAGAGTTACGAGAGTATTTCAACCTTTTGCTTTTATGTTTGTGGTTAGTCGAGCGTATCTCTAACTCATCTCTACATTTGATCCTCTCATCCAATGGTCCACCTCAACGGTAAGAAGCTCCTTCACCTGCGTCAACCAGTAACCTGTTTTTTAAACTTTAGGCGGCTGTAATAGGACACAGAGTGAAGCTGACTGGACATAAGCTCGTAATTATCGCAGTAAGGTAGCTCTTACAGTGTCCTCACACAATGCCCCACTGCACTTTCACACAGGCCATTTAATCATTGACTCCTCTGCATTTCTGCTGATCCGTTTAGTCCTGAAGGCGTTCCAAAATCATGAATTTATCTGATAGCAGAGATGGTGCAACCCGGGTAAGACAACAGGTTGACACTTAGGCAGAAAAGTTGTTTTTGTACATTTCAAAGGCTACTGTGATTCATCTGGGGGATGCTTTCATAGATAAGGAGCAAAGGGCAACATTTTACCCAAAGTAGAGGTCATAATGGCACGAGCACAAACTTAGAAACTGACACTTAGAAACAGATGCCTGGAATCTGTGTTTGAGTGGACTTTGGTCCACAGAGTGTGTTTTGTCTTATGATGAAACTGTTTGGTTAAATCAATCTGTGAGCTGGTACATGTTCCTAAAGTTTGGCTGATGATTCATCAGTGCAAGACAGAATCAAACACTTCAGGCTACAAGCAGCAATGCCTGCGTCACCCTAGAAAGAAAACTATTTCTAATCAACCGAGAAGCCTCAAAATGCTATCCAGTTCAACTGCAACACACAGACTTCTTCTTACGACACATTCAGAGGAAGATGCGCTGAGATCAAGTAATCATGTTTGGACATGAAGCAGACTTGGAAGAGTGAGTGAGCGTAGCAATGCTGTGAAATCATAAAATGACTCCATACCTTCCTCACTTTCCTCATACGCAGGATTAATAAGACCAGGCTCCGGCTGATCCCGGGTGGAGTTTCTCGAAACCGTTGCTGAATGTTTAGCATCTCCAGACGACTCCACGTCACCCTTACGGCCCTTTAATTCATTCCACGAGGGCCTCTTCCTCTTCTCTGCCTCCTCCCTCAGCCTTTTAAAAACAGGACATCTAAAGAAGGACAGAAACATGAAGGACACGACAAGTTATTTCATACCTCGAGATGAAACGTGAATATCATTCTATTAATAAAACAACAAAGGGATGTAGATGTAGGAGAGTGCTAAATATGTCATGAGACAAGGAATTTTGGGAACAGAGGAAGTTAGAAGTTGAGAGATCAAAAAGAATATGATCAGAGAAGCAGTATGCAGATGAGTAGACACTTTCACTGCAATGCAGGGTGTCCAGTGAGGCAGGTTGAGTCTGATTAAGTAAGAGTGCTGGAACTGCTGCTCGGCCTGAACTTTGTATCCTTGTTATTTGCACAGAGAGGCTGCAGAAGGGCAGTCCGCCTCTCCCAACGGACGGAGTCATGTCTGACCGCCAGAAGGATAAACGCCACGCTGGCCGTGTGAAAAACAGGACAACTGGCCTGCGCCTGGTCTTGAACTCAATAATTACAAGGCAGTGTGTTCACAGAAAAATGCTGCTACCAGGAGTAACCGTTAGCGCTTTAAGGTGCGGAAACGCGCGACGGACATGAAGAGAAGACCATTTTGAAGACAGATGTATGAATGAAAAAAAAACATAACGCCTGAATTTTTACCGTGGCGACTTAAACTGCACATCTTATGTTTTCTTTCTAGTGTAAATAGGTTTACAGTTCTAATTTTCACAATTCGCTGGCTGCTATGAACAAGAGCCAGTTAGCATTATAGTTCTTTCCCTTTTCCACGGTATATCAGAGCTCATAGTGTTATTCAGCTTTTCTACAAAGCGAAATAAATAACTTATTGTAATTTCCAATCGAGGAACTCTCTAGAAAGTCATATTGAAAAAAACACTTTTGAAACACGCGGTTTTGAAATGATTCAAAACCGCGTCACCTCTAAAAACTACAATTATTCTAAGATGAACATTCAGGTGATTGCACTGTAGTGTTAAATACTGCAACTTCTCCGTGAAACTGTAACTCGTCATCTTTAAACATCAGTTCTGCACAGATTTAACAAACAGGCGAGAGGTTGCCCCATGCCGTCACTTTTTAAACAAAGCTAAGGTAACCGGGGGATCGTAAACGCTTCGCATTGACTAAAAAGACAAGAGGTGTATCCCACTTATAGCTCTTTACAGGAAAGCAGAAGAAGGTTTCCTAAAACACTGAACTAGTCCAGTGAAAATCCCATGACCAGTAACAAAAGTGACTGACAATTCCAAAAACAGCAAAAAACTAGCAGAGGCATCTCCCTGGAATGCATTAATATCATATGGCTGTTTATCAAATACTCAGAGACGCTAACAATGAAAAGGTGTTTCCACTTCCCCATCTGAGATTACACGCCACTTGTTTTTTTTCCAGACGTTGCGAGGTGACGGCCTAGTATTCACTGAGACTGTTGCATCCCGCCTTGATTCTTACCTGTTGTGCAGGTGAGGCTGCAGTTCACAGCGCTGCATCTGCTGCTGGCACTCGGCATAGTTGGGGCACATCACAGTCAGCTTGTCCAGCAGGTTCCTCACCAGCAGGCTGGAGGGACGGCACTGATGCAACTGTAGCCGCTGGCGGTCCACAGGGCAGAAGTCCTGCTCTTTCAAAAAGTTACTGAGACAATGAAAGCAATACGTGTGGCCACATGGCGTATCCATAGGTCTGTGCAGGGGTTGTAGACAGATGTGGCAGACCAGTTCGTCGTCCACCTCATCCTGGTACTCATACAGGTGGGTGTCCAGACACTCGTGCTGCTGGCCGCACTCTTTGCAGACGCGTGCCCACGACAGACCTGCAGCACTGCCGTTGCTGGCAACTTTGGTTTCCGTTGTAGCCATTGTCTGAGGGAGCTCTGTCCAAACTTGTCAGCAAAAGACCGGCGTCCTTTTATCTCCTCACTGATAAATTTCAGAAGTCTAAGTCTGCATGTCCAAAGCCAAGTCTGCTTAAACGATAAAATAATCCAGAGACAACAGTGTTACCTCCCCGTCATCTTGATTTTCTGTGAAGAGAGAAACACAGTAAGGTCCACGATAGACTGTTCCTTCTCGTACTGGCCAGCACCACAGGAAATCACAAATCCACAAAGCAGCAGCAGCAATATGGCAGCAAGCTGCAGCTGCTTCCTCTCAGCAAGTTTCCTGAGGGACAAAAGGAATTCTCATCTCAGCTAAAAGTCACCGTGCTTCTCACTGAAAGCGCTAAACTCTGTGAAATGAGGCAGAAAAAAATTGACTAGAGTCAAACTGCTGATTATGGGAGGAACAAAGGCATGGCATTATAGGAGTGTAAGACTTCTGAAATAACTGAGCCAAAAGGCAATCACCTTCCCTAATGACCCTCTGAGCACTCAAACTGCAGTGCTCTCTATGCCTTTGTGCAGCTCCTGTTTCAGAAAGAACAGATCAGGACAGCGTTCGTTGGAGAAACTTCTGGACACACACTCCATATATGGACAAATGTATCATAGGAAAATTAGATGTAAAAATGACACAAAACCGACAAATGAAATGTCATCATCATATATGGTGTGTGGGGGGGGGTTGAGGGACGCCCAATAAAAAACTTTGAATAATACAATAAAGTCATGACAATGTGTCGTGCAGTGGGTGTCATGGAGCTTCAGAAAACTGTGTCTGCAGGGCCAAACACCCCTTTCAGACCCAACGAAAACCTACAGACGACCGAAGAGATGGGGGGGGTGGGAACAAACAAAGAAGGCACTATCTTCATCCTCCCAATCTTTGTGACCCCTATCCTGATTTCAGGCATGAAAGAAAACCCCAAAAAGACTGCTTTATCCTCAGTGTTATTGAAGCGACTCACCAGAGTTGATATCTCTGCTGTCAAGCAGCCAGTAGCCACTGCACGCAAACACAAGACTTTACCAGTCTGAAGCCTGAATGAAACCAGAGCCCTGCCTCCCCGGCAGCAACAGACCATCAGAATAATGCCTGAGTGTGTGTGTGTGTGCACATAATTGTGTGCAGCAGTTTTGATGTGAATGAGCAGCACCGGTGTGAGGAATGCAGAGGGGGGGGGGATTGGTATAACAAGGCTGCGGGATAGGAAAAGAGAAATGTTCCCTCTGCCGCTGTTGTCAGTGCATGTATGGGTGTGTGTGTGTGTGTGTGTGTGTGTGTGTGTGTGTGTGTAGGCTCAGACCGCTGATGTTGCACTACCCACAGGTACAAGACTGTCAGCAGATGAATGATTGATTGCAAACACAAAAGCCAAGTTACAAATTTGTGTGCACACATCTTTCCATATGCCTACACGCAGTGCTTCTGGCTCTCTTTGTCT
Source organism: Odontesthes bonariensis (assembly GCF_027942865.1). NCBI lineage: Eukaryota > Metazoa > Chordata > Actinopteri > Atheriniformes > Atherinopsidae > Odontesthes > Odontesthes bonariensis. The sequence continues at coordinate 22,900,991 of NC_134518.1, read as the reverse complement.
TTACTTTCCACAGGCAGTAACTATTCCTGTAATGGATAGGGGGGTCACGGATCCTGTAGAAACAAGGCTGTGCTCCATTTCTATTCAAACCACATGACCCGGTGCAAGAATGTGAAATGAGAGATAAACACAATACACCCACATTAACTACAGCACGGCTTCTTACTGTAAAGGTAATACATTAATAGTTTCACACCCACCAAATTCCTTTTCCATTTCATCATAAGCGATCGTATAATATTTGATTTGCGATACTGATCCATGCAGAGCTTTGTCACAGAGAGCTCCCAAAGGATTTGACTGGAGATCCAACGCATGCTTTCATTAAAGTGGAGGGCTGCTTCACGGAAAGACTGCAAACCTGGATGGGATGGATATATTCCTGCTTATGTGTGGCTCTGAGGCCGTCAGACTAGATGCAAATCAATGTTAATTATTTCCTAACTAACACAGCAGTGTTGCTCTACATTTCCCAAGGATTCAACATGAAATCAATATAGGAAAACCTCTTTTTTTATCTTTAGGATCTTTCATTTCGATTGGAAACTCATTTAAACAGGACAGGATAATGTAGCTCAAGGAGTAGCCGGTGAATAGAAATGCTTATTTTAATAGTGACTGCTTTCAAAATGGGAGCTTTGCTGCTTTCCCTGTTTATAACATTGTAAACTGATAATCTCAGTGGTTCACCTCAAGGGTTGGTAAAAACTGCAACATCCAGTCTTTTGTTACATTCTGATGCTGGAATGGTTTGTTGATGGAAGGGTTATTAATCAGCAGCCATTTCAATAATCATTTCTGTGTTGTCTATCAAACAAAAGCGTGGAGCATTTATTTGTGGCAGCTCGTCCCTTGAGAGGGAAGATGAGATGCCTGGCAGAAAATTAGGGGGATTTTGGACCCCGTAGCCAATCCCAAGATGGAAACTTCAGCCAACATTGGATAAAAAAACAACCAAAAAAAAACAAAAAACAAAAACAGCTTTTGTCTTCAGTATGGAGGAGTTCAACTGGCCCCTCATCAGATCCCTCTCTGTTGTAAAACATTAGAAATTGTCACCGAAAAAACAAGAAAAATCAAAAAGTATATAGTAATAAATGTCTTTCTTCACCGTTAAGCGTACCTTTCATTTCAAAAAGTTTTAACCTCCACCACAGAATATACTAGGGAAGCCACAACTTCAAAAGAAAAGCTTCACAGTAGGTGGGGTCAAATATGTTTTACATGCTCGTAGCGAACATTATCAGAATATTATCCTCAATGCACTCACCCCTCAACGAGGGAACACTTTATCCATATGAAAAGCCTTGTAATCATGTGAGCGTGTAAGCTGTCGAGGGAAACGTCTGTGGTCCTTCGGTGTCCTCCGGTCTCCCTGGGGATTACCGGAGGTGGCATTCCTTCAAAGCTGTGCCGAATCCCTCGCTTTGATGGCTGATGTGAGTGAGTCACATGTGCTGCTGCAGCAGCGGCCACACCCTCAGCCAACGCAGGTGAGGCCCAGTCAGACAGTAATTTCCATCTATCCACGAGGCAGGAGGAGAATGTGTCATATCTGCCTCGGTCTTACACCAGTGTCTGCTGTTACCAATAAACTACTGCACGTCAAACGCTAACTAATCAAATGACTACCCAGCAGTAAGTCCCTCTGAATCATCCGTGTCTGAGTATTACATCAAGCAGAGAATGGATCCAATGTGGGAAACACCAATTTCCTTACAGCTTGAATATGTGTAGAGTCCAGCAATTTATTCTAAAGAAAACAAACAAAACAACTCCTCTGTGCTTTGTTTTGCCTGCGTACAGATTAGATTGTTCCAGAACTCAAGGTAACCTCAGATAAGCTGAAGCTGAGCCCTGGGAAACTGGAGCGATGTTGAGCAGAAATGTCTTATCGTGTAGACCTGGCGTTAGACAGACTACCCTGATGTGTGTATGAGTTACTTGTGTATGAACGCCTGCTCACAACTTCCTTCTTTGAGCTACTGCTCCGCGTCTTTCCTCACATGTGCACACGTCTGCTTTTAAAGCAGTCGGTGGCGGTCTGCTTCAGTGAAACATCAGCGTTATAAGCTAATACATTAGTTCCTTCGTAATCAAAGTGAAAAATACCCTTTTTTAACCGTCTAAAAATCATGCAACTGTTATAGCAACAACGTGTTAAGTCCTCTGCTTTAAATACAAATCACCAGTATTAGCATTGCATATCGATAAGCTGGAAAGAATAACAAAAATAGTCCAAAAGACATTCAAGACATCATCCTACAATGTTTCTTCCTCTCCTGCTTGTGTCACTCATGTGTTCATAAAATCAATAATGCTTCATTCTCTTCCTCACAGCAGCTGGACTTCTGGAAACCGATCATGAAGGAATCTTTTTAAAAGTTGCAGCAAAGAAATCTGATTAAAACTAGGCTGCCTGCTGTTTCCAGAGGGATTTGGTAAAGGCAAAGAGGTTGCTAGTGATTCAAATTAAGTAGAAGAAGTGGTGGTAGTTCTCCAAACAACAGCTGAAAATGACCAGATCTTGTGTGAGCTTGTTTGCTGCCTCAGACCAAAAACAGCTGGAGAGTCACGGCGTCAGAGGAAAGTTGTTTCCATCGCCTCGAATGCGCATCAATTCTTCTTCAAAACAGGTAATCAATAAATGAATGGATAAAAATAAATAGATCAAACTTTTCTCTCACATCTTCTGTCATGGTTTGGCATTTTGTGGACTGGATATAGTTATTTTCTGTCTTCTTGATTGTGATTAAGTCGCAGGTTTTTATAATGTTCTGCTCTTGTCATTAGTCTTGTCCTGATTCAGTTATGTTAGATCCTGATTCTGCATAGCTTAGAATAAATGACATGACCTGATCATTTGAATCTCAAGTCCAGAGTTGGACCTTCAGTTTTTACACTGCATTTAGTTTTTGGACTTTCATTTCATGTTCGCTCTCTCTTTTGTTGCAGTTGGACTTTGTTTTGTGAGGTTTAGATCACAGTAAAATACACAGTTGCACAACTTTAAACACACATAGAATAAAAAAAAGGAGCACAATTCAAGGTTAGCAGGGTGACAAGAGATTTTAGATGCACTTACTCGCATGCCAGAGATCTTAAAAACAGCTTGGACAAAGATCTAAGAGCCCAAGAAAACACCACACAAGGTTAATGCTAAAAATGTCCCCGCTATAATCTGAAGAAAAAGCACATGATTGCTTTGATTCATCAACAAAAACAATACGGTGCACCAATGACTGAATTTACTCAGATTAAAAACTTTGTGAATTTCAAACCTGGTTTAAAGGCTCTGCTGAAGCTGGACAATTGGGGTCAAATAAAACCTCGGTTATTAGCTCATTTACTCAGTCAAGTGCAAAAATCAGCCCTTTTTAACTCCAGTCTGGTAAAAAGTGAGACACGGTTACCAGAAAAAGTTCAACTTTTAAGAATTAACAGGATTTATTGATGGCTTACTTATTGATGTGCCCTGATCTCCTTCTGAGTGAACTAACACACAAACTGTTACACTACCGAGGTATTTATTAAGCACGCTGCTCAGGCCGGAGGAAAGCAAACTTTCGACTTTCATTTTTTTTCGAAAAATGTAGCCTAGAACATACTTTGAAAGGCGTTAGCCTCCATTAGACGCTTCCCTTAACAGACTTGCAACACAGCGAAGAGGAATTCTATAGCATTCAGCTACACAACAAATGTTCACGTCCATCAATATTGCTGACACGTCTTGTTGCATAATGGAACCACTCCTCAGCTTCAGGTCATGGACTGCTGCCATGATGCGTTCCTGAAAAATATCTTCATTACAATCTCTCCCCTAAATGACTATCAAGTGTCCAGGGCCTGATGGAGCAAAGCAACCAAGCATGAAGCCCCCTGTGCCCTGTTTCACAGCCCCGTTTCCTCTAAACATAGTGTGGTGTCGTGCAGTTTTGTCTCGTATACATGGTCTCAGAAGTGTTGTGAAAACACCCAGGTGACCTTTTGCAAACTTGAGACCATACATCTGCGTTTTTTTCACATGAGCATGACTGTCCACGGCGCTCTTTGTGCAGTCGTTGTACAACGCTCTTAAGTCACGCCTTCACCATACTTGTAGACAGTTTATCGTATCGTGGACTGCCGAACACTCTGTATGTTACCGTATCTTTACAATTTCTTCTCCTGAGGCCCCGGAGAAAGGTTGCGATTAAAGCATTATTAAGGGCAGCCAATATGTGAGAGGAGCAGCACTTTTCACGAAGTGATCTCGTCATAGTGCGGCGAAGAAGATGCCCCCCATTATCGTTTCAAACAGGTGACCCAGTGTCGCACCGGTGTGCTTCAAAATATCATGCTGACGTCTTAGTATTAGCTGAATGAGAACATTGTCGTCAGTTACACACACACTACAATTAAGCTCTTTGTACATCACATGCAGGAGGGCCGGTCCAATAGGAGTCAAATGACAAGGTAGTATCTCAGGGGCAGCCATGTTAAGAGCTGGTCAAATGATCTAAATGCTAAGGAATGGAGCTTCAAAGCTTCCTTTATCTTCTCCTTTAGTGGACCATTTTTCATGAGAAAAAAAGGGCATAATTCCAACTCTCTATTTCTTGTGGCTGCAACATTCAAAGTAACACTCAAATAATTTCATCTAGTTGTATAAATTGAGATTCGTGTTAATAAAAATGAGAGCAAAAGGGGGGGGACATGAGCAGCACAGCTGAGCAACCTGTGACGCTTTCCTTAACATCTTACAGCTTATAAAACAAGTAGCCTATTTTTCCCCAGCTTTGATCGTGTCTTCATTAAAGATGTTTGTGCGATATTAGCCTCATCAGACGTGGTCCATAATTTCAAACGAATGAAGCTCAGACCACATTTATCTTTTGAGCAATCAGTACAGAAATCCTGGCAACTCGGAAGGCTTAAACATCTTTATAAAGTAATGAAATCCCTCATACTGCATCCACAATTACAGTTTTTTTCTGAGGAAACAACAGAAGAGCGCTTCATAATGCAGAATACTTACAAAACATGGCATTTAATCTTTATGGAAACGGTGGGGACAGCAGTTCTTCTTTGTGAACTTCTGGACTGAACCAACGTTCATTGCAATATGTAGACTGGTCAAATTTGGATTTTTTTTCTGCCTTTCCCGTTAAACGGATAGTTTAGTTTCTTTAAAGTGGGGTTGTGTGAACTGCCTTGTTGAGTCTGAGTGCGTTTCCTGATGTTTGAGCTAAAAGCAATTCAGAACGGGGCCATCAAAAGAGCAAACATTTCACCATCTGAAACACCTCAAATCTAAAAGAACTCATAGTAGTTCAACCAAAAGTTTTATAGCAATTTTACCCCCCGTCGCCTCTGCATGTCTGTGCAGCAACAGTCCGCATTACGTGGACCTAATCCGTGTCAACTGTCTGATGCAAAAGTGATGCAGCTTAAAAAATACAATGTTTGAATCGTTTTAGATGGCGTCAAATTTGCTCTTCTGGTGGCTTTGTTCTGTGCAGCTTTTAGCTTAAGCTTGTCCGTCAAGAAAACGCTGTGATTCTCCATACTTAGAGCCTTCAGGCCGCCATCTACTGCAAGTAGGACACCGGCTACTTACAAGTGCATCACACACTTCAAAGCAACCAAAATATCCCTTTAACTGCTAAATTTGAAGCTGCCAATCGAGAGCCTCAGCGTCACGTTGTGGCGTGTGGTGGGCTGTGATAAAACCAGTTCAAGAGAAGCTGTGTGAGATGATGAGAGCGGGACACAACAGAAACAGGGAAGGAAGGTCGACCCACCGCAGTGAACTTGGGTTCTGTCCAGTCACAATAAAGAGCTGCCCTCTCTCCCTTTTGCCTTAAAAAACTAAATGTTATTGCTCTTTGTGAAATGTGGTTGCATTTACTTCCAACTGGGGTTGTGGTCTCTGAAATGTTGCTGCGTTGGTGTGCAGAGCCACAATATAGAAAAGACTCCTCCAAATAATATTTTGATCCCATATTTGGTTTTTAAATAATAATAATAATAATAATAACAGCAAAGTAATCAGTAGCATCATTCAAATGACTGTAAGGGCAGATAAATGCAACGTTTTCTCTTTGAAATGTAGAAAATGTCAGTGTAGAATAGAGTGTAATGGAAATACTTTAGTTTTCCCACGTCATTAAAAAAGAAAATGCACATGAAAATGAAGTTTTGCCCTGGGTAGCATTAATATTTCGCCCATGAAAAGGAAACTGAGTAAAGAGGACATTTGCAATCACTTTCCATCCCTGCCAGTGTTGTGTTGTCTGCTACCATAAATAACTCAACTGTCCCCCTTTGACAACCCAGTGCTCCTAATCTCTACACCAGTGTGACAGATCCAAATGACAGAGGAGGCAATAAAAGTTGGGCTTCATAGGTATCCTGGTTAGTACAGCAGGTAGAGAGCACCACGACATGGTTTCACCTTCAGCTCTGCCTGGTGACAGAGCGCTAACTGCTACACACCTTCAGCACAAAAAACTCACTTTTCTGTCAGTTGGCGGACGTTTCTCCCCACACAAACGCGTCGGACTAACAACCGCACATATCCTTCCAACATTAAAGTCTTACAGCTGTGTTAGTTAATAGAAACGAGCAGAATCCCCTCCCGCCCCCCAACCCCGAGTCGACACCGAAACTCGTCTTACCTGTGTGAAGGTTGTCTTCCGGAAGCGGCTAACGTGTCGCTAGCTAAAACAAAGAGCTCCGCTGAACTCGAAGAAAAGCGAATTTGAAACAGATCAGCGGCTGAACAGCTCCCACGACCCAGAGGTTGTCGTTGAGTCTCATTTTTACCGCATAGCTGTCACCGAACGGTCGCCGCCTGCTGTCCCAGGTGGAGTTCAACCCGCAGGCAAAGTCTGGGCGACTTTCCCAGTTTCGAGCAAATGTACTTATGAGAGCCTCAGCGCAGGAGGAAGTCCATGCAGGTGTGCACATACTCCAACACACTGTCCCCTTTCTCACCATTTACAACAGAGCAGCAGCCTGGAATAACCACACAGCAACCAGCTCGCTCATGCACATTAAACAGCCCTTTAAAGCTACAAATTAGAGCATTCAGTCATTACAAAGTAGGGGAAAATGTTACTGAATAGTTCTACACATATTAGTCTCACAGTGTACAATGTGATGTCATTCATATTTCACTCAAAGCACCTATAGATTTCAAGTCGAACTCTATTACAGACTTGAGGTCCGGAATAAAAACAAAAACATTGCATAGAATAAATTCACAGAGGAAACGCATGTTTGATTAAAATAAAAAAAAGAATAAGAAATCAGTCTCCCACAAGGAGGCAGCCATACCAAATATCTGGGATTGATATAATTTAATACCAAACTGTGCATTAGGTTGTCCCAAGATGATTTAATTTTTCTGAGACATTGAGGCAGAAAGTACACTTCTTCTCTTCCGGAAATAGTCTGAAAACGTTCCGCTCTGCACAGAGCTGCATGAGGTCAGAGCTTCCCTGACGAAAGACCAGAAGACCATCTGCTTAAATTAATAAGTTCACCAGTAAATAACCAACCATAATAGTCCTTTTGGACAAGCTATGAAGATTAAACCTGTGGGGGTCAAAAACTACCCCACCTTTGATTTCCATGCTTATGGGCATACCAGGAAGTCAGAATTCTTATCATATATTAGGGCACAGCTCTTTGACCCACCTTAACAATGTACGTTTTATGATTAACTCAGTTAGATACCTCATATGTATAAGGGATTTATATTTGACATGCCTTATAGAATCATATTAAGCAAAACATCAACACTAAGTGCGTTTAAATATGCACAGATGTCCTGATAAAGATCCCAATTTGTGGAGTATCCCGATTCTTGTGCCTTTAAACATGTGCATTCTGGTTTCAGAAACCTTTAAGATGTTATTGTGGAAATGCTCCTCTCAGTACAAACCAGGATGTTTTAGCATCTTAACATCTTATCCAGATCTCAGAACGCTGCCATCTCATCAACAACATGGAGAGAAACAAAGACACCCCACTGTGCACATCTGATCAGAGAGATGAAAGCTATAATGATTATGTAGAAGTTTGAATAACCATGTTTCTCAGTCAAGTGTTACTTAATCCATATGTGATCAAAACTGGTGTTTAAATCACTCAGTGTGTGTACACCGTCTCAAGTATGATGCTGTGCTTTAATATTAGGGTTCTTTCATACAAAACATATGAAGTGATTATGAGATATGATCTTCTGCTCTAAATGTAGCGATATGTAATACTTTCTTTAATGTTTTTCTCATGAATGTACACACAGTTCTGCACAAAGAAATGGTTTATTTATATATAATTAAAGTGAAAAACTGAAATATTTAGACTCTTTGGTTTAGCTTTGATGCATCCTGCTCTTTTTAGTGGTCTTTCAAATGCTTCTATAACTCGACCGTAGTCTGTCTGTCCCTTATTGAATTTTGCCCGAGGCACACACCTGCCGAGGTCTCAGAGATGATAGTGTGTCAGAGAGACATGAACTCCACGAAAAAGCTATGAGGTGGAGAGAATTGTTGCCACACCTACAAGAAGAGTTGAGGTGGAAATCAGGGGAAGGGTTAGCTTCACGCTTTAAAATGTCCCAAACCACAGCTGAAACTGAAACACCCAAACCGATCTCTAACTACACAGTACCTTGTCAAAGTTTTGGTTGACGAATAACAAACAAGTTAATGGTTTTTATGAGCGCCAGGGTTCCTTTGTGAAGATGGGAGAACCTCACAGAGGGAACTACCTTCAGTGCAGCACTCCACCAATCAGGCCCTGAAGCCATAGTGGCCAGACAGAAGCCATTCCTCACTAAATGGCACATGATGACAGCCTGTTTGGAATTTGCCGAAAGGCGTTTGAATTCTCTGAGACGATAGGCAAAACAGACTGAACTGTTTGCCCACAATTCCCCACAATGTGTGGAGGAAGCCAGGCGCTGCTCCCCACCTCACTGATACTGTCCCAAAAGTCAAACATGGCAATGGTAGCATCATTCTGTGGGGGTGTAGGGAGATTTGTCTGGGTAGATCAAATAAAAAGATGGATTCAAAGTAATACAGAGTTAATCCTCCATGAAAACTTCCAGGGGATCTCCACCTTGAGTCAAGGCGTACTTTGCAACAAGATGGAAATATACCACCAATAAAACAGGAGAGTGGCCTCATAAAAGCTGTAAAAGCTCTGAAGTGATCCAGCCAGGATCTGGACCTGAACCCAGCAGAGCGTCTCCTGAGAGACCTGAACGATGAGGAGCACTGATGCTCCTCATCATTCTGGTTGAGCTTGAAAGCTTCTGTCAAAAAATTGTTATGCAAATGATGGAAAATTAAATTTATTCTAATACACATTTTTATTTTTATGGTTTCAGCTTCTCAAGTGTAAAATAAATATTTTTGCTTTTCTTTTGACTGATTCTAATTGTTTTAATTGATCGTTGGCATTTCTGAGGTATGGAAAGTTGTTGAAAACAGTACAAATGTATTAAGATAAAAACACAAGCGTTGCACGAACTGACAAGATATTTGTATGTTCTAGAAATGAATGTAAACAAAATGCTTGGAAATCTGTGGCCCCTCAGCCAGCTGCTACACATTTCTGCAGAACACAACCTTTTTCTTCTTCATATTTCTACTTGTAATCCCTTAATTTGCATTTGACTGATGCTACTTTTGTGCACTTACTCAATCCAATTAGTTATTTTCAGAATTGTCCGACAACCGTCAGATGCAAGAAAAATGTCCACCAAATTTGACCTAATGCTCAGCTCACATACTGAAATGTGATTTTATACAACGCACAATGCAATTTAATGAGCTTATTGCGCAGCTAATTCTGATTTAAGACGCTGAAATCAATGCTTGTTGATTTTCCGTTCCACGTTTTCTAAACGATTAACAGATTATCGAAATATGTCGGCATTTCTTTGTATACTTCGGCTCGCCGTGCCAGAAGCCAAATTGTCTGTCCTAACTGAAGTGTCGGTCAACATCTTTGGGTGCTGAATAGAAAAATACTGCCAGTTTTGAGATTGTACCAGTTAAAAGGGCCGTGACACATGAATGGTGTAAAGCACCATACCCCCTGCAGAATGGAAGGGAAGTCTCTGAGCCATAAAACCTCTCTGTGAAAGCCTTTTCCTCCCGGGATTTATAGCCGTGGTAGGAAACCCCAACACAAAGTGACATTTGCTGATACAAGCTCACAGAATGAGACACTCCACGGTGGCAATACAGATGTCATTTGGTCTTTATTTCATAAGACAGCTGGGATGAGAGGCTGCTCTCTTTAGCGGTACATACATTTTTAGGTGAATGTGTGAGTGCCTTCTTTTTTTTTTTGATTGACAGACTTATACAGTCGTGGACACTTTTATTAGAGGTAAAGAAGTGTGAATAAATGTTTTATTCGTGCGTTTCAGAATGGCAGGGATCCCAAACAACATACAGTATGTGTATCAGAGGACACTTTTATTTGCACAATCAAGTGCTGACAGGATTGTGGCCTTTGAAAATATATTCTATTTAGAAAAATGTCCTTTAAAAACAGAGATACATGTAGAGAGTTGAAGAAAACAGACCAAAGGACAGTTTCAGAAAAAGTGCACATACAGTTGTCAAATATATCAACAATGTAATAATGGTCTGTATCCAAATTGTCTGAATCCAAGATCCAAATGAGGTTAAGGGTGGTTGATGAGGCTGTGAAACTGAATGAAACCTGAATATAATAGCATTTATTATAAGACAGTACAGTCTGATGAGTAGTTTCTGTTCAATAAAAAGTCATAAGAAATTAGATAGATTCCACTAAATGTCTTCCAAGTTCCTTCTATTTATCAATTTTTCTAAAAAAAAAAAAAAAAAATGAAGGAAAGTTGTTGCCAATTTCTCAAAAATAGCCTTTTTGACTTTGATGGTGAGGGTTGTGACTTGGAAAAGCTGTTGGAGCAAAGAGGCTGTCACAGAGGGACTGCCGGGGCTCAACAGTCTGCTGTTTATGATGAGGTGCAAATAAGTAATTTAATTCCGGGAACTCTTAAGTTTAAGGCAGCAACAGAACAGATGACCCAGAATCCCACTAATCAACTTGCACCGATCACAATTTGCAGAGAGACGGAAAAAGAGATTCTGTTCAGATGGAGTTTGACTGTGGACAAGCTGTAAATTTTAGGTAAGAAAAACACTGTATCTCACTGTAGTATTTTTGTCTCTCTGAGTTAGACAGATTCCTGGGAAAAATGTGGGAAAAGTTACCAACAGATGTACTGGATGGAAGGTTTTGAGCTTCCTCCAAAAGCGGATGTTTTAGATGAGAGAGAGTGACACCATGTGTTGACATGAGGTAATTCATTTTTCTTTTTAAAGAGTTTGATGGATAGAAACACTGACATTTATTTATGATGGTAAAAGTCATATTATCATGCCAAAATCCCCAAATTCTGATGGTAGGATGCAGATTTCAGTGATTCTGTGTGTTGCACTTTATTCCAAAACTCATGTACATCCGCAGTAAAAAGAAAGCTTTTACAGCTTTGAATTTGGTCAGTGATGTGAAACCTTGGAAGTGGGTCGAATTGACACAGACAAGATCAACAATGGCCCAACAACACAATATACGGCGCAGCCTCGCCTCGCTCTTTCTCTCGCACACACGGCTCTGTGTTTGAGCTGCGGGTCCCACAAACAAGGTGCAGGGTGTTTGTCTTTCCTGGGATCAGTAAACATCCTCAACACAAACAAGTTCCTCTGCAGTGAGAGAAGAGAAACTCACACCGTCGGGGCAGCTGCACTCTCACTCCACCTCCGCCTTTGATGTGCTTCAGAGAGCCCTGATAATGAAGGCTCCTTACATCTTAATTCTTTTAATGGGAGTGTGGATGTAACAGGTTGCTGATACCTGGCTGTCATTTGTCTTGGCTTGATGTGGACCACAGACAGATTTAAAGGAAGTCATAATTCTTGTTTTAAAGTTATGGCTCACGGCAAAAGAAAACACAGACATTACCTCATTAAAAGCTAACGTTGGCTTTATTCTTTATTTCAGTTCATGTAAAAAAAAAAAGACATAAAGAGCTACCTGCGTATCAATCAATCTCTCCACATTTTCTTAGTCCCAACATTTGTTTTTTACGTGACACATTTCACAATTCAGTGACAGCTGAGGACTATAGTTTCTGGCGGGAATAGGTCATTCGATTGGAACTATTATACTATATTTAGATTTGTAGTGAGGACATAAGACATCCACATTCATCTTGATGAAGGAATATATTTGCATTGGTCTTCGGTAACAAAAAGCTGTATCAGACATTGGTGAACCAACAATTCTGATTAGATTTAGTCTTTTTGTGTGAAACATTAACTCTCTTAACTTTTTTGTCACATTGAGCAAAAGATTTTTTTTTTTTTTACTTCTAGTTGCTTTTTTATTTAACTGTTGCTAAGGAGAAACCAAGGATGCTTTACTTCTACAGCAGCTTGCTCAGCCCTCCCTTTGTCCACTCCTTGCTAAAACAGATCCCTCCTCCATCTTGCTCTGAGCCACACATGGAGGCATTTGGCTCAGGCCGCAGCTTGCACCACAGCCCCAGGTCCTGTCTGGCCTCCGCATGACAGCTTTTAATCAGTGACTTATGGCTCAAAACCCACAGACGACACTGTGACATTCGAGCTCTTCTTCTGTGGACATTTGTAAAGTCACTCGAAATTATCGCCTGATTTTGGCTTACGCTGGCGGTAGTGATTAAGAAACAGATTTTTACATCTTTTATTAGCCTGGAATTAGATGGTCATTTACACGCAGTGAGGCGTTATTTGTATTTTTTGCTTTTAAAAACATCCCAGCCAAGCATTGTTTGAATGCTGTAATAGAGAAAAGCACCAACAAGCTCGTATGTTTGGGAGTCAGATGTCTTCCATGTGTAAATATGCCCTTGCCCCAGATGATCTTCAAGGACTTGCTTGTTTGTACCTGCTGTGTCATTCTGCTCGTCCACTCAGCATGACACCCTGTAGCCCCACATCAGCTCCTCTGAGATCAAAAGACTTCTGTGGTTCTTATCAGTTAATATTCTTGTCCGCCTCCCCTCCCCTTTGAGTCCAGTCTCCTCACACGGTTGACCTGGATGGTGCGCACTGTTTGTTACGGCCCCTTGGCCTTTCCTCCTCTTATCACCGTGATGGCGGGTCTGTGATAAGGCAGATCCAGCCTCAGGACAAAGGGAGGGAGCTGTCCACTCTTTGCAACAGTTGCATAACTCCGAGGCAGTAAAGCGGTTATCTCTACTCCGTGTATGTGGGCAGTGTGTTTTACACACTCGCAAAAGCCACAAGTGACGTATCTCTCACCGGTTTGTATCAATCAGAGATGTTGTGGCTACAAATAAACCATGTCGGCACACATAACAACCATATTAGTCTGACATATTTTTGATATTTTAGACATATGGATTTCAAAATTTGAGGAATTTGATTGAGGATCTATTTGTGTCCAACTTCTTTGTTGAAAAAAACCCACCGCATTTTGACACTGTTGTGTGTCAACCGCACGTGTTGCATATGTTTATGAGTATGCCGGCCAGGCAGACAGACGGGGGAGACTGGTGTCCAAAGTCACGACCCTGCCCTGACCTTAATGAAGGAAATGGTCATGCTGCTCGAGACAAAGCAGGGCAAAGGAGAGTCTGAGGGGCTGGATGGTTAGTCTCTAACAATGGGTCCGTGCTCTTAGAGCGTGGGCCACACAAAGGCCAGAGGAACCCCCTCCTACCCACTCTCACATTGGAATAGAGCTGGCATTTCACACTGCTCTGTGAACAGCCATTCAATCAAACTACTGTTTAACCTGACCCCTGGCCTACACAGAAATCAAGATGAGCCTGATGTATTTAGGTAACTGACCTGACCGACCTTACTTTAACTAACCAGCAGCCAGTCCTTCCACCTATTATAGTGCTTTCTGTCTCAAAATACAAGATGTGTTGCTCCGAATTCCTTTGAATATTCCTTAAAAGCATGTAATCAATAGGACACCCAATAAATAATCTGTCTAGTGGTGGCTATAAGAGGCAATAGCTCCCTGGGGATCAAGAGACACGACCAGACCCTCTGTCTGGGTCAGCTACCCTCGAGCCAGGGCTGAAGAAGCAACCACATGATCCCCTCTCCTCTGAATGGACTGCTCCTCCCCTCTACCTGTACATGGCTCGGATCAAGGTGTTGGCGCTGCATATCAAACAGACTCGAGTCTTTGATGTGGATGGAAACACAAACACTGATTTGAGCAAAGTCGTAACAGCTTATTTGTTCCCTTTAGTCATTCATTGAGCCGCTTGTTGAATGTGTATGTCTTCAAAGGGTGCTGCCTGCGTCGGCAGTACAGTAGCCATGGAGGCCCTGAGAGATGCCTGGCCTGGAGAGGTTGTGGAAAGGCCATCTGGCTTCCTCTTCCTTAGATTTGATATTGATTTATTGACTGTACATGGGAAGATAAGGGGACAACAGCTGCCAGAAGTTCTCCTTTCCATCTTCACAAACAATGGGCCTGCTGGTCGTCTGCATTCTGGCTAAATAGATAATGGATAAATGTTAGTTTAAAAAAAAAAAAAAAAAACAGAATTCCTGCACAAAATATAATTATATATGTTCAAAAAAATCCAGCCATAACTGGGTAAAAAATATATATATATTACACCAATTTGAGCTATATATTTAATTATCATACACCTAATCTGCTGTGTTAAAGGAGATCTACACGTCCATAGCAGTAACAGGAGTTTAATGTTAGTTGTGATAAAGATGGTTCCCAGTAATGAGGTGCAAAATTACATTCATTATTCCTAACAAACCCTGACAAGTTTTCACAGTCCATCAGAGAAATCATTAATTCAAAATGAAGCTTCTATGCGTAACACGTCTCCCATTCCTGTTAAGTGAGCCGGGAGAAGTTTGGCCTGAGCCTCACGGTTAGAGGTGTGAACATAGTGCTTCAGTGAATTGTAGTCATCCCTGATTTTTTCTCACCAACACACCCCCCACCTTTAGCAAAAAAAAAAGACACACACAGACAGACTGTAGTGTCAGCTACCCAAAGCCTGTTCCTCTTGACCACCCCCAGCCTTTCTTCCCTTTCCCCTCCCCTGCCAACACAAGCCTGTGATGTGACTGTCCCAGATAATGAGGTGAGAATTTTATTGCAGCAGTCTGTTAGCCTGGCACCAGCCTGCAAGCGCAACAGCCACGAAGGCCCTCGCTCAGGCTCTCTGGTGTTGGGCGCCCTCTGTTGATCGCCGTGATCTCACACTGCATGCACACACGGCTCGGGCAGCAACGCACTTCAAAGTGGGAGATCAAGGGTTGACTTGCGCATGACATCCAGAGAATGACAATGCCACAGCCAGCCTATAACTACTGCAAGGTGCCAGTTGTGGAGACACAAAGGCATCCAGGCAGCTCTCGCACTGTTTTTCCTCATGGAGGAAGTGCTCCTTCAGGAGGGGGGTGTACATACAGGAAGGAGGCAGCGCTCTGTCTGTGGTGGGCAGAGGTGATGTGTGTGAGGGGTAGAGGAAGGACAGCAGAGGAGACACAGTGGCAACAGATTGTTGGAGGTGTCCCGTTTGATTGCTGAAGCATTAATTGATAAGATACAGCATTAGTTGACATCACGTCACATATCTTTCAAGAAAGATATCCCATTATCTTGTGTATTATGAGACACACACAAATCGGAATGAGATCAAAGGACTTTGTAAGTGGGCTCCTTTGGCTTTCTTCAGTTAAAGCACATACATAAATTACTCTGAATTCTCCTGTTAACCTGCCATCCTGCATCTGTAAAATGGAACTGCTTTTACAGCTAACACCATTGGAAGAAACCTAAACATTAAAGTAGAATGACAGCATACATGCCAAACAAAAACTGCAACGTCTATAAAGAAAAAGCTGGGACTTTATGGCCTGACATTTACTGTGATTGTCTTTCATTGCAGACTGTATGAACCCAATATATTTTATGTTTAATCAACTTGATTTCATTTGTTGCACAACCATTCCTGTGTTTCAGGCCTGGGACAATTTCCAGCAAACATTTTGGACCGTAAAGCTTTTACTACTGTGTAATGTTGTCATTCCCACTCACAACCCTGCTATTTTCTCCTACTCCACCTGCACACGTGTTAAGGTGTGCAACAGTGCAGGGTCATCATTTCTTGACGTATTGCCTGTTGGGGACAGGTCAGGACCGCAGACAAACCAGTCCAGTATCGGTACCCTCTTCTTCCTCAGCCATGCCTTTGTAATGTGTGCAGAGTGTGGCTTTGCGTCGTCTGTTTAAGGTTGCTCAGGCTTCCCTGGAAAAGATCATCAATGCTGCCATCACAGAAGTGTTGGTGAGCTTTGCCAACCCCACACCAGAAAAGAGTCTGGCTTTTTCTGGACTTGCTGCTGACAATAGTTTGGATCAGACTTTTCATCTTTGGTCCAGATCACACAGTGTCGATTTCTTCCAAATAAAACCAAAAAAACATCTGGAATACCGATTGGTCTGAACACAATACATGTTTCTACTGTGTGATGGTTCATCCTTGATGTCTCAGAGCCCAGAGAGGTCGACACCTACTCTGGGCAATTTTAATATGAGGCTTTCTGTGCACGGTAATGATTTCAGTGGCTTTTGTGAATGTAAGTCCTTATTGTTGTGCTGGAAAAGATGTTCCCACATTAATCCTTGTCCATGTGGTTATATCAGCTATTAATGAATGATACAGTGCCATCTGAGGGATCTGACGTCATGGGTATCAACATGAAGCTTATGCACTGGAATTGCTCCAGATTCCTAAAAAAAATATCAAATGATGAATAAAATCTTTAGAAGTTCTTAGAGGAACTTCATATTATAAATTCTTATTCTTATATATTGTTTTACTCTTTTGCAGGCCAAAAATGCAATAACGGATTAATATTAACAAATGAACTATGGACTATTTTGGGGTTTTGTGTCGGCAATGAAAACATGTCAAAGTAAATTTAGGAAGATCTACATTTTTGTCAAACTTTCCATACCATCCTAACTTTTCCTAATTTGGGGATTTAGTGTCAATTTATCATAAATGCAGTTAAATTGGTTCTTGACACGGATTTTTTTAAAGCTGCAGCCCCACTCTCCACCCTTAGCGGCCCAATAGAGGAGGACTGTGATCAGTCGGTCATTTCCTCTGATTGGTTCTCTTATTCCGGGAAGCCTTAGTGAAGGAGCCAAGTGGCCCCGGGACAGTCAGATAGTGAGCAGCTCACATGCATCTGAGGTTGTCAGCCCGGCAGGGGAGGGAGGGACTCCTGGCAGGCCGAGACGAGGAGAAAACAAACATTGGGCCGAAACATGACAGCAACATCGAATCCCTGCTGATGAATACACTTTACAGTGAATCAGACATGATTTACAGTATGTTGTTGGTACAATAAAGAAAACAAGATAATGGATCAACCTGGCTGATGCAGACACATGACGACAGACTGTAGAAATGAAATGAACATAGAAGAGAATGAAAGAAAAAAATAACTCAGGGACCTAAAAACACTAATTTATTTTAATATTTTGAATCTGAGAACCCTGCTTCAACTTATATATTCTCACACCTTTTACTGTCAGCTAACAAAGATCAATCAGAAAGCCGGTGCACTGCATCACCTGTAGAGATAAAGTCACCTGTCTGAGTCAGCGAAAAATATGAGGAAGGGCTTCGTTAAACTATTTAAGCTATTTTTACTGCTATTCAGTTAGGTTAAAACAAAGGATTAAAAACAAAAGAACTGCTCTAACTTCAAGGACTAACCTTGAGTTTATGCTTACCTGTTTCCTGTTTTTATTGAATATGAAAGTGCATTTTTGCACCTATTTTTTTTATGCACATCTGTATTTTGTTGCATGTTTATGCATATGTCTACAAAAATGTTCAAAGCATGTTTGTTCTAAACAGTGAAAATATAAAACAGCAATTAAATACAAATGAACCTAAAGCCTAAAGACCTAAAGCCATTTTAAAACTGTAGCTATCTGAACTACAGGTGGCAGTCCAGGCCTTTGAGGGTTAACACAAATAAGCAGGCAAAAGTAACAATTTCAAATGTCATACATATGTATATCTCTTATAAATCAGAAAAAAAATGTTTTATACATACATACATACACACACACATATGGTTTTTAAAAAATTAAAAAAATTGGGACAAGGACAACAAAAGATCACAAAAGTTGTGTGTTGCTAAAGGGGAAAAGAAACTAGTGACACATGTCAGCAAAACAGATTAATAATTGTCAACAGGTGAATTACTTAATCAAGCAGTTTCTGGGATCTTATTGTACAAAAAAAAAAATGATTTGGGGATTTCATCCTCTGCTTTGTATGATATCATTAAAAGAATCTGATAATCCAGAAAAATTTCTCTGCATACAAGGCTGTGATATTCACGCCCCCTCAGGTGGCGCTGCATTAAAAGCAGACCCGGTTAATCAGTGCAAATCACTGCATGGGCTCAGGAACACTTCTGAAAACTTTCATCACCGAGCCAGTTACTGATGAATCAAAAGTTTGAAAGTCTTTTTTTTGGAAAACATGGACACACATTTACGAGGGAAAATGTTGACTGCACTTTATTAAGTTGACGGCTAACTGCTGTTTACTTTTGTAGATTTTATGTTAGGCAGGTCAACTCTTTAATCTAGATATAAATGCTGCTCATTCCCTCATCATTAATAAGAGGTTGTGTACACTTATATGTGTAAAATTGGGGAATTGGGGGTTGTGGTTTATATTTAGGTCAAAGAGCGCCCTCTGGTGTCCAGTGCTCTATGGTCGCACAAGGTGTCGAGAATTTGTAGTCACATAACACAGCTGGTCGAGACAGGAGTCGGGCACCTCTTCGCTGCTATAATTGGACTTCTGACCCGTACAAAGAGATCTTTTACTGACTCTCGAAGAAAACCGACATCCTCAGAGGACCACAGAGTTCGGGCCAAAAGGCCATGGCCTCGGTGAAGAAGGACAACAGACTGACGAGTTCTCAAAGCTTTATGTGTGTCGGTTTCTCCGGCTTTTTCAGCAAAACTGTCACGTCACCTCTGGAGGTGGTGAAGATTAAAAACCAAGTGGGAACATTTCACTGCAAGAGCGGTTTCTGTCAAAGTTTTGTTGTCGTCTACCAGAATGAGGGACTTCGAGCATTTTGGAAAGGAAACCTGGCTTCGTGCCTCCGGCTGTTTCCATACACCGCAGTTCACCTCACAACATACAAAAAGTAAGCAGACCCCATTGTAAAGTTGTCTGGCATCACGTTGTGCCGACTGTATAGACGCTTATAGGATTGTTAGTCTATAAATTAGCTTTTTAACCAACTTGGTCAGGTGACGTTGACTTGTCCGTGTTATTAACAGTGTAAAACAGCAGGTGAAACATATGGACCTATGCCGAAGAAAATGTGATATAATATTCACTTTAATTGGATTTTGTCTGACGTGATGAAACTACAGAAACGGGTTATTTAAAGTATTGTTTTCGTCTCATTCTTAAAGCTACAGATGTACTTCCTGTTTTACCGGACGAAGATCGCCTTCTTCTTTTCAGCCAATCAGAAGGCCTCATTTGCTCAGTCGATTTTTAAATCATGACGTATTAAACATGCCCTGAGTTTCGTCTCACAGGTAGTTTCTGAGTTACTGCAGTAAAAAGCTATTATCAGGAACGGTAACCCAGTTAGAAAACATTTTACAAAACACAACAATACAATAACAAAACAGAAGAACCTACAACTTATCACCAATCAGTTTAGGGTTGAATAGATTTTTTTTTAAATGCTTTTTATATGCTGTGCTACATTGATCTGAGTTGAAACAATTACTTGATAAGAGTAAAAGGACAGAAAAAAACATGATAATAACCTGTTTTGATAAAGGCTACTCATCATAGGAGACAATTAATCTTCAGGTCACGGCTAAAGTAAATGATAACAAGTGTGGTCAAGGAAATCTCAGATTACGCTGAACAATGTCTATTATATTTTGTCAGGTTTTTATCAGTGAATATACCCCTAAACTCACAGATATTCCTCCTTACAAATAAACATAAGAAAGAGATTTTAAAAGATACCACTAAGAAAGAAAATGTCAGATTACAGAAACCAAAACTGAAAACATTGTGTAGGCTTTTTGCAGAAAATGTGTCCAAATAATTGAAGCTGATCCACGAATGTAGAAACGTTTTTTGTTTGTTTTTTCACGTTATTTAAAATACTACAATGGCCACTTTGTATTTCCCAGTGTAAACAGTTTCTGGTTGTTTTTGTCTGTAAATAATATACTGAAATGTTTGCGATTTCTATTAAAGTGGGCATTATTGGAGCTCATTACCAATAATTACAAACATCTTGATTGATTAATTGCTAACAAATGTGAATTATAACTGTAACATACACACCTACGCAGTTTCATAGACTAATTTCTCTCGATTGCATTTTGGCCCCTAATTTTAGGTGCTGTTTACACATACCCGGGTATTTTGATAAACGAAGACCTTTCCCTTCGTTTGTGCCTTTCGTTTATACACAAACGGAGTTTTTTCCTCCGGCAAAAGTGAAGATTTTTTTAAAAACTCCGTTTAGCGTTTGTGTGTAAACTGGTTGAAAGAGACAAAAACGGAGTTTTCAGAATGGAATGCGGAGTTGTCGTCATAGTACAGAGCCCCGCCCCTGTCCGCCATGTTGGCAGGATGCTAGCGTGAAAACGCCTTTCTCTCCGTCCATTGTTTATCTGGCAAGCATGGAGGTACTAGCAGCATTTCTGTTTCAAGCTATACTTGCTTGTGTGATTTTGAAAATTACAGTCATACAATGTATTGAACAATAAAGACATTTTTCACGGCTTTAGCAGTTTTATAGTCCAGCGCAACGTGTAAAAGTAGCTCAGTCTCGCTATCAGTCCACACACATGAGCCTGGCG
This sequence comes from Odontesthes bonariensis, assembly GCF_027942865.1. Classification (NCBI taxonomy): domain Eukaryota; kingdom Metazoa; phylum Chordata; class Actinopteri; order Atheriniformes; family Atherinopsidae; genus Odontesthes; species Odontesthes bonariensis. The sequence continues at coordinate 22,879,985 of NC_134518.1, read as the reverse complement.
CCATATTTTCTTCTTGAAAAGGATCCGGAAGTTCTTCCTGTCAGCGGTTCTCTATTAGGCTTCTGATTGGCTTGTGTGGAATTCTCATTGTTCTAACACTGCCACCGTCAGGCTTGGCGTAATTTAACAGCTCTTGATAGCGTATTTATGTGGATCAATGTAGACGTGGTTTTTTTTTAAAACGGGGCTGTGTGCACCTAGTTTTTTTTTGCAAACGAAGGTTAGAAAATATGCGTTTATCAAAATACCCGGGTATGTGTAAACAGCACCTTACAATCTGAAATCTGATCATGAAAGGAAGTCCTGCCTGTAAGTCTGAGCTGAGGGATGAATGGTGTCATGTTTCTGTGGGGTAACTAGAGGACAAAACACACCGCAGCGCGGACAGCGTGACACAGGAACGAAACAAACACACAGGGCAGGGAGGAGCTGTAAACACAGCCATAATCCATCAGCGTGATAAATGCACTTGTCTGAGGAGGTGTCCGCTCACGCTTTTAAACACGTGTGTTTGTGTACACACCTCATCCTGAGCGGGCAAACTTCCCCTTGTTTTGTATGTTATGTTCCTCTTTTTCACACACACACATGATCGATTCACGTGCTCTTTCCGCACAAAGTTTCCTGTTAATGACCTTAAGCTAAATTTAAATCAGTAGATGACTGACTGGAGTTATTTATTCTTCACTTTAACAGACAATTTAGCGGCACAGTTAATACACTCATTGCATTGTTCAACAAGGTGTTCGTTGTCACTGGAGGAGGCCTGCGACTTCATTAGTTTTCTTACTTGTTAATTTGTCTTTTGTGAAACTAAACAAATCAAAGCAGGTCTGCATCATACTTTCCTGGACCAGTTCAAATGTATAATGGCCACTGTTCTCCTTTCCCAAACTGTAAATTATTCAAGTTAAGTGCAAGATAAACAAAGAAAATGAGCAAATCCTCTGATTTAAAAGAGCCGATTTAAGCTTTTTCTCCTTTAAACAAACAATAGATATTTTTAAACGAGTTTACTGCATAATGACTGATCTGTTAACAAGCATCCGGTGTTTCAACCCTAAATCATAAAGCTAATGTTCACGTAGCAGACATTAAACTTCAGTCTAATACCAACGCCGAAGAGCATACCATCAAGATCAAAGTGTTATTAATCACACGTTGCTCTCTTTGTGTGCAGGATAGTCCACCTTCACATGGATGAGTTGGGCTACATCTCCCAGTGGAGGGCCACATTTGCCGGTGGACTGGCGGGTGTTGCCGCAGCCCTGGTCACGTACCCTCTGGAGGTGGCAGAGACCAGACTCATCGCTCAGAACTGCAGGCAGCCCACATATGTTGGTGTAGCTCACACTCTCTCGAAGATCTACAGGAATGAAGGGCTGCACGCTCTCTACAGGGGATTTTCCCTCACTGTATTGGGTGTGTATGCGCACACTTGCATACTTGTTCATTTAAGGTCTGCTTTTCCATTTCCGCGTCTGGAACACATATAGTTTTGGGGATTTAGTGAAGAAATCCCTCAGATTTCCCCCTCGTGTCAGTGATAAGATTTACCGTAACTAACGGTGCATCTTCCTTGTTTGCAGGTGCGTTTCCCTTTTCTGTTGGATGCTATGCAGTCTACCTGAATTTGGAGACGCTCTGGCAGGAGCCTCCTTTTCGCTTCACTCCGCTGCAGAACTTCATTAATGGCTGTATTGCAGCAGGAGTGGCTCAGACCCTCTCGTACCCTTTTGAAACCGTGAAGCGGAAAATGCAAGTAAGTCACCAGAACAGTTTTCTACAGGTGGGTTTTAACTGCACAGTGTTTTGGGGCCATTTGTGGCCTAAAGAATAACACAAATGAAGGGCTGGAGAGAAGGGGCCAAATTTCCTATTAAAAAACTATAGATGTAAACGTCACCGCTCTGAGGTCATTTAAACAGCATGTTCTGTTGGGAGACAGGAGAAAAGAGCGGCTGCAACAGGCTGGCACTGGAGCAGCGTCATAGTAGGAGAAAATCAACACCTGTGACATCATGTTTCAAATTTAACTGCCTGCTCTTACTCATTTGTCAACACTTTTTGGTTGTTTCTGATTCTGTAAACTGCAAAAAAGGGTGCTGGAGATAATGCAATGCATGTTTTAATGAGATCAACCATTACTCCTCAAATCTCAGAGTTTCTCGATGAATATCTGGAAATGGTGACTGAAATTGGTGTGTGAGTGTAGGTGGCTGATTGTCTCTGAGATGGAGTCTCACTGTCGCCCAATGGCAGCTGGGCCCCTGCTTCCCTGAAATGGATTAAACGGGTATAGAAAATGTAGCTGATCCTGTGCACTTGGTTGTATTACCACTTTTACTCCAGATGAGGGCAGTGGGGATGTGCCTAACTCATAGATTTAAATAATAGATTTAGACACAGCACACTTTATTTATAAAGTCTTAAATACAGTTCATGGCCTAAATGGTTCACTGGCCAACTTTATTTGGCCATTCAGTGTTTTTAACAAAAAAAAAAAAAATCTAATTATTTTTTCATTTGAAAAAAAGAAAGAGGACATGGAACATCAGAGTAACACTGATATTAAAGTAATTTTCCCCTTAGATTTAAAGCCAGGACATTTTCTGTATGATCGTATAAAAAAAAGGTGCTCCCTTTAAGTCAAGTCTGAGATGCCTTCTGTGGGTTAGGAAGGACACACGGGGGGAACAATGGCGCCGCACTGACAGAATACTGCATCCGGTTCTTCAACAGCCTATTATTAGATACCACAGAGTTCAACAGCAGCTGGGAATGTGCATGTGCACCAGGTCTGCAGAAGCTATACATAAGTTCTCTAAAGATAGTCGGTAACTGTCAGTCAGCTGTAGGTTTTCAGTTTTATCAAACCCATGTTGCCAAACAATAAGGCAGAATTTCTTTCATCTAAAAACTTGATTTAGTGATTCAGTCTGTGTTATGAAAAGTTAAAGAGTTAATAAGAGTTAAATGTTAACGCAGGGTGGATAATGAATGACAGTAAAGACGCTGAGGATGTTTTCCAGAAGCTTGGGATAATGACTTAAGATAAGCTCGCTGTAGTTCAACTTATTTGCAAGCTGGACGTTTCCACTACAAATGCCAGACGACTCACATCTGACCTCCGCAGTCCGTGCCGCCCACATTACAGCTGGCCGGGTCTACGACACAATACAGGTGAACTCAACGACACTCAAGGTGCAAATGGCTCCACGAGAGGTTAAATATCTGGGAGTCCACCAGAGAGTCAGAACTTGTGGAGGTGAAATTACTTCGGCAACCAAAGAATTTCAGTTTCTCTCTGTGTAACATTTCAGCTCGTCATGACCTCAATGAGTGAGAATCTACAGACCGATCTACCAAATAGTCTTAAAACTGCCACCTCTGTATGTTCCCTATTTAGAGCCTTGAAACGTCTGAGGGCACATATCCTTTATTACATCACATGACAGTCAGCCTGCACGGATGTGTTGAGGTAGAGAGCACAAGACCCAGTTTCCCACTGGAAGTTCCCTCTGAGTGATCAGATATCTTTTGTCAAACCTTTTTTCTTTTGATATGATCACATTCACTGTCATTTATTTTGATTAGTTTGACTTTTCGGTCATTTCTTTTCTATCCTTGTCCTCACACCGTAATTGAAGCACAGTTCTACAGCTGCTTGTCGCGATAATTATAGATGGATTTAGACATTTTCACACTACAGCCCTGAAATGTCATAGAAATGATCCGGAGGGCTGTACGCAGCGCTGAGTTTGGATTTTTTTTGATGAGCACATCGATAACGGTCGCTGCTTCATACTCTTCACTTGGCCTGTATGTTGCTTTCCACTCGTGTGACGATAAACGTGACATTGATATTAATATTGGCACAAAAGCAGCCACCGAGGAGCCTCGTGTGCTGTAGGAGAAATGTCTCGCATGGTTTTTGCGCCGTGTCCCGCGTCCTCTGCGCACTCGGATGACGCTCCGGAATATTTCCAGATGTGAGAATGTGTCGTGATGGCAACTGTGGAGAGAGTCCGAGCCTAATTATCCGCACATTCTCCTGAAAATCTCCACTGTTCATTTGTGAAAACAGTCAAAGAAATGCTTCACCTTTTAAATATTAAAGCATCGTGTCTTTTGAAGCGTCACCCGACCTTCCCGGGTTTTCATTTTATTGGAACATTAGAACACTTTACTAATACACCTCTGCATATTTTCACTTTCTCTCTTCTCAGGCGCAGAGTGCCCGTCTTCCACATTTTGGCGGCGTTGACGTCCATTTCTCTGGAATGATCGACTGTTTCAGGCAGGTTGTTAAAAACAAGGGCGTCCTGTCACTGTGGAACGGCCTCACTGCTAACACAATAAAGGTAATTCTCCATCTGTACAGTATATTATTCATACGGCCACGGCACTGGTTTGCTCAATCTTTTGTTCCAACTGAATTGGAACTGAAATGGCTGCTCGTGTTCAGGATCATTGGTGCCTTTATGACAGCGAAGGGACATCATTGTAACCTGCGGCCTACGCAGTGGAGGGAATGGGGGCAGGGCATGGAAAGCAATGTTCGGTTTGAAATTCACGGCAGGAATATCATGAGCAAAGTGGAACAGCATGCTCCACTCTCCAATTTCAGCTGCAGATATCTTTCAGAGCTGCATGTTGTTTCACACATGTAACTCAACTAATTAAAAATAATAATGGCCGTTCCATGATGCAAATCTGATTGATAATTAAAATCAGACTGAGTGAAAATGTTATTCCACTAAGACGCACTAATCTCTCCCCACCTCCCCTCACAGATCGTGCCCTACTTTGGCCTTCTTTTCACCTGCTTTGAGATGTGTAAGCAGGTCTGCCTTTACCGCAACGGCTACATCATCTCACCTCTGAGCTACCAGCTCACACCGGGAGTCGACCAGAGCCTCGGGCCCTATGAGCTGCAGGAGGTCAAACGCTACTTGAAAAACAGGAACTTTGGGTCAAGGGAGTCGTCTCTGGGAAATCGCTGGTGAAGCTTCACGTGAAAATATTTCTGGTTCAAAGACAAAGGAAAAGACTTCTGACCACAATTGACCAGCAATTGACTGTAAAAAAAACAACAAAAAAACACAGAAAAGCAAATGAGATAATGTCATGAATGGACCGTCTACCTCTTTCAGAACAGTATTGTGTCATCCAACAGTGGTATTTGTTCACAAATTACTTTCTTAACCACAATTCATGATAGCTTTTATCATGTGCCTTGAATGTTGTATTTATTTTGGGGCTTTTTGCAGTTATTGCTGCATTAACTTCAAGTAGCGCCAAGGCCTATTCGCGTAAAAATCGGTTGCAAAATGCTTTCACAGTTGTACTTAAAAGCTGAGCGTTACGACCGTGAGAAAGTGTACCGCTGATGGTATTTTTTTTTTTTAATGTACAATGAGTGTGACATTTTGATGTCTTTGTAAGTTTTAAGTGTGCTATGGTCTGTCGTGTAAATACGCTAACGTGGATTTTGATGGAGGAAATGAAGCATTAAAATGTTTCTTCTCAACAACACATTTTTTATTCTTCATGCACTTGTTCCTTCTTCTTGGGCTTCCATTTTTCATTTCTAATATAAACAATGTCCGTTCTTCAGGTGGATAAAGCTACTCCCTGTTCAGCTGAGATTCGCTCTCTTGTGTGGGGAGTTTCCAGCGACAAAGCGTAATGTTGGTTCTGATTCTGACAGCCTACCTTCCACATACCATTCTATGAGTATGTTCAAGTATATTTTTCATGTTAATACCTTTTATAATGGATTACTGTGTTTTAAATCTCAATATGACTTGGCTATTTCTGCTCTGTACCAGCACCTACTTCACTACCTAATGTTTCAGCCTTGAACTTTAATGCCTCAAAGCACTTTGAGGTAGCAGACCACAGGCTGGATGAGTGTGCTGAGGCAGGTTCTGCCTGCAGTCAGTCAGCTGACTCAATCATGTCCTTCTCTCTATGGGAAACAGGATGACAGCCAAAGGACGTCAACAGATGGGATGACCTTTACCCACCATAGTGTTTAGGCCCCAGCTGCTTCACACTGACACTTGACTCGACCTTGAACTTTAAAAACACAAACAAACAAAACCCGTGCCCAACACAGACCCCTGACTTCCGCTGAAACGGGATTCAGGACCACGCCAAACTGGCTCAGTAACGGATAAAAAGTTCACTCCTGTGAGGCAAAAGTCGGCTTGTCGCACATTTACTTCACCAGTGACCAAACACAGCAGCAAACACCGCTAAATAGACGCGGCCCAGACCCGCCTACTACTCTCACAACTGCCCAATCACGAACAACACTCTTGTGTTCACGTTCCGTCTCGCGTTCAGCCTCCTTAAAATCCCCTCAACTCCACATTGACTTCGGCCATTTCAACTACACCGCCGAACAGTACCGAGCAGGCAGCGGAACAGCACCCGAAGATGAGTGAAACAGCCATTTCCTTCGCCAAGGACTTCCTGGCCGGTGGTATCGCCGCTGCCATCTCCAAAACAGCTGTAGCCCCCATCGAGAGAGTCAAACTTCTTCTCCAGGTGGGTGTTGCTCTGCCCTGCAGGCGCCTGACGTGACACTTCAGTTACTGATGTCAGTTTGATGCGGCACGCTGGAAAAGTCCAGATGCTCATTTTCAGCATGTTATTGCTTGTGTTGGGACTTTTAAGGGATGGAGGAGAACTCTAAAGGGGATGCAGTGGTAAAGATGTGAAATAATGTCAATAGATGCTGCGGTGCGAGGAGTAGAAACTGGGTTATAGATTTATAGAGTTGCAGCAGCTCTGCAGGCACAGATGAGGAATGAGCAGAATCAGACCTGTTACGTAATGTACTGGCCAGAAAGCTGCAGTGCTCTTAGGTGGAAATGCAATGACTTAAAACAGGCACGGGGGATTATCTTCTGCCACTGTGGTGTTTTAAAAAGTACTCCGCTTTCATGACGGATCATTAGTTTAGGCAAGGTCACAGTAAGGGTTGCGCCATGGCTTTTCACTGCTGCAATGGGCCTGGATTCAGCCAAAGCAGGAGGAGGAGGAGGAGGTGGGGCTGTGAATTGTTGAATGGATGCGTAAAGAGTTGTGCTGACTTGTCTAAATCTAAAACAGATGGCAAAGAAAGGGGGTTCTAATGATTGTATGTATGTGATCTCCATTTTAATTACAGGTGCAACATGCCAGCAAACAGATTTCCGCTGACATGCAGTACAAGGGCATCATGGACTGCATCGTCCGCATCCCCAAAGAGCAGGGCTTCCTTGCCTTCTGGAGAGGGAATCTGGCCAACGTCATCCGATACTTCCCCACGCAGGCCCTCAACTTTGCTTTCAAGGACAAGTACAAGAAGATTTTCCTGGACGGTGTGGACAAGAAGAAACAGTTCTGGAGATACTTTGCAGGTAACTTGGCATCCGGTGGCGCCGCAGGAGCCACGTCGCTCTGCTTCGTCTACCCCCTCGACTTCGCCAGAACGCGTCTCGCTGCTGATGTCGGCAAATCGGGACAGGCGCGCGAGTTCAAAGGCCTGGGAGACTGCTTGGTGAAGATCTCCAAGTCCGATGGCATCAAGGGTCTGTACCAGGGCTTCAGTGTCTCAGTGCAGGGCATTATCATCTACAGAGCTGCTTACTTTGGGGTCTACGACACAGCAAAGGGTGAGTTTTTACTATCTCTCTCCTTCAGCAGATTAACTCCAGTTTCTGTTTGAAACTTTGGTTAATCTTCCTGGTTGACCTTTCTCTTGCAGGCATGCTTCCAGACCCCAAGAACACAACCATTCTTGTGAGCTGGATGATCGCCCAGTCTGTGACAGCTGTCGCCGGTCTCGTGTCCTATCCCTTCGATACCGTCCGTCGTCGTATGATGATGCAGTCTGGACGGAAAGGAGGTGATGAACCCACTATATCGCAGTGTAACTCTCTGTTTTTGTGGACATGATTAAGGTCTTTACGGTTGTGTTTCGTCCCCTCAGCTGACATCATGTACACGGGAACCATTGACTGCTGGAAGAAGATTGCACGTGATGAGGGCTCCAAGGCCTTCTTCAAAGGAGCGTGGTCCAACGTGCTCAGAGGCATGGGCGGTGCCTTTGTGCTCGTCTTGTATGATGAGCTTAAGAAAATCCTCTAAGTTGACTTTGTATGTCCATTGTTCATGTTGTGAAGTTTAACTGTAACATATCTTGTACATTTGGAAGGACTTAAATGCCAATCTATATTTATAGGGACCAACTAGTATTTTTTTACTAGTTGTACTGGGGGAATCTGTTCTGCACTCTTCTCTTGGCCCATGATTTTTTTTTTTTTTTTTTTTTTTTCTGTTTTGCCCCTTAAAAGAGTTTCATTCCCTAACCACAGGAACCTTGCCAGAAAAAGAGAAATAAAGGCAACCTACTGAGTGAACATCCCGTGTGGTTTTGAAACGCAATGCCATGTATGAAGGATGTCTTTGCAATCCAAGTGTCCTTGCAGTGCATGTCCTTAGACCTGTTGCTTTTGGTAGCCATTTGGCAGCTTCTCAGGAGAAACGTAATCCTAGAGCTGCAGGTTGTAGTTGGGGGAAAGCCAAAATCAGCTGAGAAAGTTGACCTGACCGTACTAAGACGCGGTTACAGAAAAGTGATATGCATGAAGTTTATCAATGTATTACACATATGTGCGAGCAGAACATTTGCGTGAGGGACTTGCTATAGAGAAACAATCAGGACTATCTGTAGTGAGGTGGATTATTCCAACCTTCTAAATATACTTTGATTTCCTGCCAGGCATCTTCTGACTCCCAACTGGTGTGAATGAGGACTTTGTCCTTGATTTGTTGGACCGTTTCCCAACACGACACCATAGATGTTTACTGTCACAGTGAAGTGATCTCTTCCTGTGTCACTTCACCGTGTATTTCAAAAGAAAAACTACAAACCCCCCCACAGAACGAGTAGTTCTTTTGAGACGGATTCAAGTGGAAAAAGACTCCTTTAGACAGTTTCCCAGTTGGATCTGCTGCTGTAACTCAGTAACTGATGCGTATTTTAGGAGGTGCCATACACTGGATTCCTCTTGAGACATGATCTTGGCCGGTGTAAAGAGGCGCAGGCTTTGAGCCAGTTGTGGCCTGCGTAGGGAAGGACATTGTGTACTTCTTGGGCTCTAACCAGAGTATGTACCACCCCTTCGTTAACTGTAATCTCTGTCCTTGTGCTTTCTGTATAAATATAGGACAGTTGTAGTACAGGTTTAATTGTATCTACAACACTACAGGTACTGTAGTAGAATCCAATTAATTTGTGTTTATATATGTGTAAACTTACTTTAGCTTTGATATCATTCTTCACCATTTAAAGAGCTTTTGCCTTTTGGGAAAACCATCTCAATTTCAGGACTAAAAAAAAACAAATAGGGCTTTTGGAATAATCTGAGTGAATGATTGAAGCTGTTTCGGAGTATTTGAAGCATATGTCGGCTTTCAAAGTTAATCAAAAGTTTAGTTCCATCTCTACAGATGTGTCCTCAACATTTTTTATTCTTGGCCCTTGTAAAAAAACAAACAAAAAAAAAACTCTAAGTCATTAACTTCTTTAAAAAGTACCCAGATTAATCTAGATGAGACACAATCCCCATGTTTTGATCATGCAACCCAGACAGATTCTGAATGGAGAACACAGCCTCATTTTAGCAACGCTCTCAGATTACGCGACCTGCTCGGCTGGTCACCGTCTAATCTCTCTCCAACTGAGTCGCAAAGTCTTGAACATGACCTCTGACCCAGTGAAATCAGTTGACCGGTCCAATTCCTGAAAGCCCCTCTCAGCAGGTAACACATACAGATGATCCCTCATTCACTGAGCTTCTGTGCCATTACAGCTTTAACAGGGATCACAGCCTTTTACACACCGTCCTTCTTTAGCTTATAAACACTGACTCTGAGGTCACATGGTTAACAAGTCAAACAGCTGCATTTCACTTTCACTGTCACTAAAACACGTGCCGTGCCACTAGGCAGCAATGATCGCAATTATGTCTGGATTAATTGATTTTCTTTTCTCCTTTTATAATATAAAAGTGCATGTTTATCTGTAAAATGAATAATGACACATGCTGACCATAGTGTGTGTGTGTGTGTGGGGGGAATATTGATCAACTTTTGATAAGTTTATGTTACAGCCATTTATGTTACATATAGTTTCTCTCATATTCCATTTCGAGGCACCTGCCATTACTCTTTTATGTTTCAGGATGCTGAGATCAGGCAAGTGTTGAAATCATTTGAAATAATTAATTCAAAAAGTACTCCCCAATCTATTTTAAAGCAAAAAAAATCCCACCTTTAATTTATTCATCTAACATTTTACCACTTTTGGGTAGTTCAGCTTGTTACGATGCAACATAAAGAACCTGAAATACTCTCCATGCACATTCATTAGGGAAATGTCAAAATAATGTCCAAGCTCATATTTCTTTCTTAAACACACTTAGAAGAAACTTATAAAGTAGCAGGAAATGGAAGCACACACAACTAAGATGCTGTAGTTGAGTGAAAACAAACGCTGGCCTTTTCTAAAGAGCGGCATAATAATCAATGTGCTTCTCAACATGCAAAACTAAACATCACTAAATCTCTGCTCCCTAAGAGCCTTCTGTCAGCCAGACTGTTACATAATCTCAGCTGTTACACTGAATTACGTCACAGGATCAAGACCTCAGTGCTTTCCACACGTGGGTGAAAAAAAACATCTATTTACCTATCAGTAGTAAAGCTGTAGTAAAGGACAGTATTATTTTGTTTATCATCAGGGGAAACATCGGGTTTGCTTTCAGTTCTGTGTACATGTTACATTGTGATATGTGCACAGTCACCATAGATTTATTCATACACAAATCAGCCTGGTGTGAAAGTTTGAATGTTCTTATCCACTATTGGTCTGCTTGTAAAGTTTATTTACTGCATCATCATTTCTTATTTCTGACAAATATGTTTTGGCAGATGTTTACTGTCCCTAACTTCAGGCACATTTCCAGTGTGTAACTAATACAGCATCCATTATATCCACATAAACCAAGTAACCCTATTTTCTGATGTAAATTTTACAAGGTTGAGCCTCTGTGGTTTTCCATTTTCCATGTTCACAGTGTTTTGTTGAAGAGAGGAGTGAGCGCCACCTTGTGGTCTTAAACAACTCATTTTCTGAAGGAAAGCTTCAAAGCATGTGACAGATTTAAAGCTGGTGCATTGGAAAAAAAGCTTTAATAACCCGGTAACTTGCATGAAATATTACATGATTTATCCAGAGTACATGTTTAGGGTTTGTGCACATCAGAAGAAGACAGTTATGTACCATAATAATTCTTACTGGAAGTGATTTGGTCGACCGAACTGTGTAAAAGGTATTTTATTTCTAAATTTTAACTTATAAGTATCTTTATAAAAATATGATATTGAATTTAACTTTGGTTAAATGTGAGTAAACTGCTCCTCTATAATCTGAGTAAACACATACTTTTAAATTTGATTTACAAAGAAATTTCTGTTTTAGAATTTTACTTGTTTTTAGATAATTAATTAGAAATAATGTTAATGGATAAGTCGATTTTACGATCACTGTTTTCATAACACCGAGGCAGCTGCGTTTCTGTGGGTAATACAAACATATGTCGCTTATTTAAGTATTTAAGTACTACATTTAAGTGCAACTTTGATATACTTGTATTTAATCTTAGAGTGTTTTCTAATTTTATTCCTGTAAATTTAGCGAGGAACTGTTAATATTTTTGTTTATTTAACATTTGTAATGAACTTTTCTTTCTGTTTCTCATTGGATCTGCTTCCCATTTTCTAAGATTTTCTGCACAAACTGCAACAGTTCAATTACAGATGCAATAATAATCATAATTATGATCCAATACCAAGTGCAGATGCTCCTTTCGTATTAATGTTTACATTATTTTGTTCATTCATTCACTCTTTCATTTATCACTTCTTCTGGTTTATGTATGTCTTTTTTACTTTTTTAGAACAACACATTATTTCAGGACTGATATTGGATATTAGAATATCTCAGCACTGTGGCACTGCTGCTGCAAAGATTTAATTCCACCTCTCTTCACTAAAAAGCCCAAGACATGCAATGAAATGAAAGTGTTTAATGAGGTCATCACCACAGAGGCCTTTGCTTCAGGCTCTCAGGGAAAGCTAGAACATGTAGAAGTCGTCCAATCAAATCTAACAAAGGGATTTTGTTTTATTTTTGATTTATTTTCCTGACAACCACTGTTTCATTTTGTGCTATCTCTGCATTTTGTAGGTTTGAATGTTCTTTTTGCCCGGTCAAAAATACGCAAAATTCTCCGTCTTTGAGGTCATGGCATTAGAAGGATGATGCCTGGGGCCAGAACTGTTTGATGATGTTTTTTCTGGTAAAAATTAGATGGCTTCTGTCACTCCTCTCTCAAATCATTGATTTTCTGTCAGAACTGCATCGGGTGCCAGTTAGCTCAATGGGTTGAGCAGGTGTCCATATACAGAGACTGAAGCTCCTCGCTGGAGCTGTTCCTGGTTTGAGAGCCGGCTCGGGGTGCTTCGCTCCTTATCCTCCTCTTTACTCTCTCTGCCCTCATTTCCTATCAAACAACTTTCCAATAAAGGTCACAACTGCCGGGCTGCACGGTGGTGTGGTGGTTAGCACTGTCACATCACAGCAAGAGGGTTCCAGGCTCAACTCCCGGCTCGGGCCTTTCTGTGTGGAGTTTGTATGTTCTCCCCGTGTATGTGTGGGTTCTCTCCGGGTACTCCAGTTTCCTCCCACTGTCCAAAAAAAACCATGCATGTTACGTTATAATATATGTCTCTAAAACTGTCCTTGTGAGTGGTTGTGTGGCCCTGTGATGGACTGGTGACCTTTCCAGGGTGTACCTTGCATCTCGCCTGCTGGGATAGGCTCCAGCCCCCCGCGACCTGACCAATGGATTAAGTGGGTATAGAAAATGGATGGATGGATGGGTCACTACTGCCAAGAAATCCTTTAAACAAAAGATTGTTGTCAGAAGAGCACATTTTACCCTTAAAGTGTAGATGAACTACTGTGTAGTTCCTCTCTGCACCTAATTGCATATACAGCACCACTAAGATTGTGTTTGTGTGTTTAATCTTCAAGGAGAACCCGTTTCTGTCTGACGGTGTTGGGTTTGCAGTGCAGACGAGTGTTGTGTTTGGAGAAAATTCTTCTGAGTTATTCAGAGACTGTACGGAATGACAATATTTTTGTGCCTGTTTTTCTCTTCCTCTACATTTGTTGCTGAGCTGTTTGTTTTTTTTCAGAATTCTTAGCTGACTTGAAAAAGGCCCAGTTTACAGGTTTGAAGCGTTTTCTTGATGTGTTTGTGCACCTTTCGTTTTCCCTCAGCTTTAGCAGGAACATTCTTGGCCGGATGACAGTCAGCCTGTGCCAGTCAAAGAGCAGGCACTGGTCTGTGTGTGAGTTTCAGATAAACCTCAGTGTTGAGACTTCTATCACACAGCACAGCCTTAATAGGCCGCTTGTTGCTTTTGCATCCTCCCTTGTGAACTGTGAAATGTTGCTGTACACTGAGCCGATGTGTTCAGTGGCTCGGTGTTGTTCCTTTGAAGGAGCTCAGTGCTTTGCTTTCCACTTCCTTCAAGTAGACACTTGCCACAATGTGTGACACTGGAGAACTCCTGCCACATCCCTGCCTCTTTCTGTGAAAACAGACAGTGGAATGGGTATTGTAAATAGTTAGTGGAGACGTAAAGGTCAAGCAGGGCACAGTTCTGGTCAAGGGTGAAGTTGGTTCTTTTTCGTAACCCTTTGATGCCCGCACTGAGAAAAAAAAGGAAAAAAAGCCTGTTGCCATTTTTTTTCATTTCTTTAGGGCAAAAATAATCAGAATTAATGTTTTTTGAGGATTTTTTGCAAATAGTTTAGGTCAAACCTTATGGTAGAATTATCAAGATTAGCAAAGGTTATGGCATAATATATAATTTGCTTAAGCATTACGTAGCTTAACTGTGTGGTAGAGATGGTTTTAGGCAGGTTCACTTCCACATTATTTGATAAGATACTGCAGAGTCACTGAAAAAACGGGAGCGGGACTCCCTCGTTGTGTCCATATAAGTTCAGAAATGCATGAAGTGGTCTCCCCAGAGTAAAGCCTGCAGTATAATGGATTTCTTCTTTTCCATTTCAGCCGGTCCTTTTCAATGAAACTGGAAACCTCTCACTGTACTGGGTAGAGTTGCTGACAGTTTTTGGTGGGTGTAATGAATCTTGTGTATTGGTGCATCAGTAATAAAGGGAACCTGTCTTATATTTTTACTTTGCAGCGGTTTTTTTTGTCTTCAACTGTTTCTGCTTATCGACTTTGACAGCAGTGTGACAGTATGCTGTCTGACTCTGAGATTGAAACAGAGTGTGTCCTTGACATCCTCTTAAACTCCTGCACTCTTCCAAGGGTGTTTTTCTCAAAGTGCGAGGGAATACGTTTGCGTTGACTGTCTGTCATCCAGGTCATCTAGAGTTCTTGAATAGAAGGCAACTGAACTTATTTTCTTGTTCTTATAGGCCTGACACCTCTGATCCAAAAGGATTCTTTGGCACCAATGACGGAGAAAAGCTGTTTAAAAGCTTGATGACTCTACTTTCAGTGGATCTTCTTATTTTTCAGACTTCAGTTAATCTTGTCTCACATCATCACATTACACACAAATTCCTCAAAATAGTGTGGGCATACATCCTCGGAGGCATGGATGAAGATGAAGGAAATCGTCTAAATTGATTTTGTATGTCTGCTGTTCATGTTCAGAAGTTTAACTGTAACATATCTTGTACGTTTAAAAGGATTTAAAAGCTGAGCTATATTTCGAGGGACCAATTAGTATTTCCTAACTATTGCACTGAGGCAATCTGTCATGCACACAACAGTTCGTCTCATTTAGATCTTGAGATTAATGATAGAACATTAATTAAACCTAGCAGTCATGCTGTGCTATGACCAACACGTCACTTAGCATCTTCAAACAGCTATTTTCATTCACCAATTCAGCTTCTGCTTGTCAGGAACACGATTTCTCTATTTGAGGATGAAATGGAAAATTAAGATGTTTTTTAACAAAAAAGGCTTTTTGACATATGCGGTATGAAATGAAAATGAAACTGATGAAAATGTCTGTAGATTCCACACTAATGGCAGAGCAGTCGTGATATCTGTCTGCTTTGAGCTTTTAGCATCAAAGAAATCGCTGCTAATGTAATCAATCTTACTGAAAATGGGACAGTAATTATCCAAGTGATTTATTAAACTAAAGGACTTTGAACAATTTTTCAGATTTCAAAGCTCTTCAGAAGTTTAATTCTGTCCCTCTGGATGTCTTCACTGTCTTGACTTTGTGAAAACAGTCACGTAAAAAAGAAATGTCAAGTCCACGTCACGATTCTCCAGCTTGTACATTACATTACGGCCATTTTGCAGACGTTTTTATCTCGCCTCTCAAAAACATTGGTGGAACTGACAGCTAGAGGGGTGTCAGTCCACCTCCTTGTCACGGCTGAGGTGCCCTTGAGCAAGGCACTGTACCACCATGTTCCCTGAGCACTGCAAATGGCATCTGTCTCTATGAGTGTGTGACCGTGTGTGTCAACAGGTGCCAACCTGGATGGGTTAAAAGGAGAGGACAAATTTTGTGTGTATGCATGACGAATAAATCTGATCTTACAATAAGTGTGTTCAACATTGGTAGGCAAAAGAACTTCACAAGAAATCAGCTTAGTGTAGAACCACCTATCAGCAGCAATAACTTGAAGTAATCACTTGAGGTTTTCAGTCTCTCACATTGTTATGGAGGAATTTTGGCCGACTGTTCTTTACAATGTTGCTTCAGTTCATTGACGTGTGCAGACATTGGTTCATGCACAGCTCTCTTAACGTCCCACCACAGCATTTCAATCAATTTAACCATTGTAACACCTTGATTCTTTTCTTTTTCCGACATTCTGTTGTAGATTTCACATTTGACTCTAGAATAGAGTTCATGGTGACTGCAGGGTGTCCAGGTCCTGTAGCTGCAAAAGAAGCCCAAATCATCAGCCCACCACCACCGTGCTTGACAGTTGGTATAAGGTGTTTGTGCTGATAGGCTGTGTTTGGTTTTCACCTAGCGTGCTGCTGTGCATTATGACCAAACATCTCCACATTGGTCTCACTTGTCCAAAGGACATTGTTCCAGAAGTCTTGTGGTTTGTTCAGATGTAACTTAACGTAAGCTGTGCAGCCATGTTCTTTTTAAAGAGAAGGCTTTATTCTGCAATCCTACAAGCCATACTTGTTCATGAACTTTAACATACTAACTGAGGCCTGTAGAGTCTGAACGGTGTAGCTCTTTGGTATTTTGTAGTCTCTCTGAGCATTGCTCAGTCTGACCTTGGGGTGACTTTGCTGGCACAGCAGCTCCTGGGAAGATTGGTAACTGCCTTTAATGTTTTCCTCTTGTTAATAACCTTTCTCACTGTAGAATGATGGACTCCAAATAATCTTATGAACCTTCACAGATTGATGGACAGCAACAATATATCTTCAAACTGGAGAAGGGAAATAAAAATCGACTATTGTATCCTTTAATAAATGTAGCAATAATTTGATCAAGTTTAAAATCTGTAGCCAAACTTGCTTATTGTAGTTGAAATAGTTCAGTTGGCAGAGCATCAGACTGAAGATCTGAAGGTCCCTGGTTCAATCTTGGGTTTTGGCAAATGCTATGGCTCGACAAATGGAGGGGAAAAGAAATCCACGGCTTTCTTCAGGATCAATACATCATCTATCTGAAAGGTACCTTTGATTCCTGAATGGCAGAGGAAGCTTTAGCTGTGTTGTTACACAGAAAAATGACTCTTGCAAACTATGCTGAGAAGTATAACATCATTTTCTTGAGATAATGAGACTCATTTTGTAGTGATAACAACTTATTTATGTCCTTAACTCGGGAAAACAAGAACTGTTTTTTCATGATTACAGGTTAGTATATTTAGTTTTTTCAGCCAGGAAAAGTTTGTTTTCCCATCAACACCAACAGTGGGATCTCTAAGGGCAGCTACTGGCTGAAGTGGAACAGTGTTGGTTAACTCTTATCTCTGCCCACAGATGCCACTGTCTGCGCTGAAGAACGCACATTTACTAACCTCAGAGCAGCAAACAGAATTACACATGCAAGCCTTGACTTCATGTTTTAGATCCTCCTTGAACTGCCTTGATAAGGATAAAGGAGCCACCTTGTGATGTCAAGAAAAAAAAAAGCATCAAAATCAATAACTGCAGGCAAATCTCGACTTCTCTACACACTTCAAATATTGTACTCAAGTAAAATACTCAGCTTGAGTAAAACAGTGAAGTAAACACGACTGTATTTCATGTTGACCTATAAGCAAGATTACAGTCAGTGTGTGTCGTGCAGGCCTACGGATCGCTGAAGCCACTCAACACTCTGAGCCTGTAACAGCCTTCAGTCAGCCCAGCTGGTGTGTAATTTCAGCTGTTTCCCGTCATGACACCTTTCACTTGTACCCTATAGACTTGCTACTGTACACAGAAGATGTCCTGTGGTGTTGGGATCTGACCACGGCAATATTAGAAGCCAACTGTAAACATCATTGCTGGGTGTTTATTTATCTACGAGTGACAAGGTTCTCGTAAAGTCACAGGAGTTCCTCAGATGGGAAATACCACCTGAATCACATCTTTTTAATGTTGAAATGACAACATTCAAGTAAAATTTACTTTTTATATAGGACAGCTATGGACTGCCATTACCTTAGGTTTCTACACAGTGTTGTCTTCCTAGTTAGGACTTTGCTCTTTTGGATTGTAACTGAGGCTCGACGGAGCCAGTTAGGGTTTTAGAACTCCTATAATCCGATAACATCAGCAAAGTAGGAAAGTAAAAAGTCTCTGAACAGTTATAGGTGGGATGAAGCTTTAACTTTGTCACATTAATGCGTAGCAGCGGTGGTAAGAACCAGAACCGGAGGCTCATGAGACGGGGTAATCAATCGGCCTTTCTCTGCAACTTCAGTAGGTAGGAAGTCCATAAAACACAAATCCAAAACGTAAGCAAAGTTAGGCTGGAGCTGAGCTAAACTAGACACCAAGAGAAACACACAGCAAAAAAACAAAGATGAGATTCAGGTGAAGAACAAAGGAAAACCTGGAGCAAATATGCTGATAGAGAATAATGAGCAAAACACTGCGGGCGTAGCAGTCAGTAAAGGGGGGTCTGGAGTGAAAGCAGATGTGAAGCTAAATTGACTACACAATGTCCTGCTAAATAAAACAGGAGGTAAGGCTGACTAAGATGCAGGATGTAAACCAAAGACTAAAGTGACATGAACATGCAACTTCAAAAGTCGATAAGAACATAACAAAAACTATTCACTAAAAGACAAACATCCACAACAAACTGACAATCAGGGGTGTGACACCACCGACCATCCCCTCCTACCTTATAGTTGTACATTATCACACTTGTGACAGTTTTATTTTAATGCAGAATGTAAACATGATCCAGTTTGCAGAGGAATTTAACACTTTTGGAAATTTGGGAAAGTGTAGTATTCTTACCATTTTCAAGCCTGCTTGACAATTTCACAACATGCAAAAGATGTTAAAAGGTAGAATTAGAATTAAAGTAGAATTAAAAATCTTGACTGTAAACTGTGAAACCTTAATCTTTCACCTTTATGTGTGAGTGTCCGGACTTTAAGTCCTCCTGGATCTTACAATTAGTCTCATTTGGACTTTGGGGGCCCTTACCTTTAATCAGAGGTGATTGTCGTATCTGCTACAGTGTCTTACACTTTGTTACTCTGTGCGTTGCTGCTCTACGCACATCTTTGCTCACCCTGCTCCTTGGATCCCGTTTACTGTGATAGATGCCTTCCTTTATCAGTCCGGTGCTCGAGGCATGTTCTTGTGCTGCCATGATCAGATCCTTTGGTCCTTTCTTGCCCCTGTTAGGGTTTCTGGATGCCATCTACTTCCACTAACTGATATGATAGGTCTTCCAAAGAACTCTCTCTTTTTATTTTGTCTTTGGTTGCCTGAGGCACTCTCATTGGTTCCTTCTGGATGATGATCTTCCTGACAGTTTCCTGGATGTTCTTTGATTCATTCTCGTTCGTGGTTCCTACATGAATAAACTCTCACTCCTCGCTATTCTTTTGTTCACAGAGCCTTAATGTGCTGAACTTTGGACTTTTTTTTCCATTTCTA
Organism: Odontesthes bonariensis; assembly: GCF_027942865.1. Lineage (NCBI taxonomy): Eukaryota > Metazoa > Chordata > Actinopteri > Atheriniformes > Atherinopsidae > Odontesthes > Odontesthes bonariensis. Next base: position 22,860,705 of record NC_134518.1, on the reverse strand, counting down.
GTATTTTAAAGGCATGGTTTATTACTCATAAACCTGGGGGTGGGTCTAACTTAACTTCCCCACTTACACTAAGTCAAGACACATCAGATATTTTCCACTCAGCATTAATTCTACAACACCCTCAGAGGAGAAATTTCTCCTTTTAAGTCAAACAAAAAGAAATCAAATGCTTTATTATAATGTTTCATCCCACACTGATGTGTTGAATGTGTAGGAAATAGTGTAGGTTTTAAATAATTACAACTTGGAGTAAACACTGATGAGAAAAAATTATTATACAAGTAACAGGGATCCCAGAGAGAAATCTGAAAATGTACTTCCAGCTTTAACTTCATGTACCTGAAGTGCACAATAACAGCAGGGACCTACATTCACTATTTCCTGAAATCCAAATATTTTAGATTACCATTCTACAAGACAAATATTCAGATATGAACACTGTGGGCTTTTTCCTGGGTTCTCCATGCCTCTATGTTGTCTACCAGACTGTGTGATAACTTTGCGTAAGGAATAACATTTTTTATCATAGTCAGTGGGCAAGCCTTTCAAGTTGTCACAAGATCATGATGGAAGGCCATTCTCTTGGATTTGTAACCTGGCTGCTTAACGTTTGGGTTCAGCTCAAGGTGATAGGGGAGCAGAAAGAATCTATTTTAGACTGGGATTTGTGATGTTGAAAGAAAAGTGTGTACCATCTTGTATGAGGGGCCAGTAAATCTCCTGCTTGAATATTTTTTTAGTTTCTCAGCAGCTGGACTTATGACAAAACAAAAAATAAAAGATAACCTCAGATCAATGACTTACAGCTTTGTCCAGCGTCTGGCAGCTAACTCAGCCCTCTCAGCTCTCTTGATCATAGTTTCTAACCATCTTCTTCATGCAGGGTGCTCTCCACACAGATGTAACAAATGTTTCCATCATTACTGATGCAGCAACATATATGAACTCACTGGTTTCTGTTCTGGGGACTGAACAGTGTTAGCATCTGGCCACAATTCCCAAATCTGTTCATTGTTGATTGGTTGCTGTGTTCAAATTTTTGACTTGTACTGTATATTACATAAAGTCTGTCTTATAAAGGCCTGTCAACATCTTATGTGTATAAATGACACCACATGATCCACGATATCCACATTGAACCTGCTATCTTTCCAAATGTTATCGACTCTAGAAAACAAAAGGTTGTATGCCTTTGGTCTTCTGCCCTGCTCAGTTTTTAGCTGAGCAGCAGTTTGGTCAGCACTTTGTGTTCTTGAGCAACTCACAACCCCGTGAAATTTAAAGCATGTGACAGATTTGAAGCTGGTGCTCAAATAAAGAAAAAAAAGTAAAGCTCAACAGGATCAGAGCCTGTGCATTGTAGAGAGCTGTTGTCTGTTCATCTCAAATATTTATCAGGAGTTGAAAATAACTGCACTAAATATTTCTTTATGATTTCAGTAAATACAGACTTAAATCACTCAAGTATTGTCTCTGTTTTTGTAATCCCAGTTTGGATGCTCGCTTTTCATTTCCTGAGCTTCTACTGTGTTTTAGGATATTCTATCAAACTAAATTTGATAAATATTTCATATGATTTTAAATGTCTTAATCTCATGGCACTTGTACTTCTTTGATTTATCGTGGAAGAAATTATGAAACTTCTCTGCATTAAATAAATAAGCAGCTTGTACTTTTATTGTATACTTCTGAGGGTTTAGCCTTCCATTTCAGTCCATTTCTGAGGAAACTATGGATGTTCTCAGCTATATTTTCTTAACAGCGGAAGTTCTTTTCTATGTTGCTCATTGTTCGTTAACAGTTGAAGCACAGAGTTATTTTCACAACTAAACCTCTCAGATGGTTTATTTTCATTGTTTTTGGTTCACACTGTTTAAAATTATGCATCAATTCCCTTAAGGCACATCTAAGATGAACAAAAAAAAATCTAAAATAGAATGAAGTTGTTTACCTTTTTTATCTTCTCTCTCTCACAATAATCAACTCACAACCCTACAAACTTCACGTGTTGCCCTGGAGGACACTGACACCAGCACTGGGAACCCCTAAACTAAATAACTCAAACATAAGATGGAGCTTTATTCGTCCCACAAGGGGAAGAGAAGTTGTTATTGTATGTATGTATTTTCACCGTAACCAGTGAAAAGTATCCGTCTTGCATCAATGCAATAGCATGAGACCTCTGGTATTAAAGTCATAACATGTTGTACAAGTAGGCTGCTTTTATATTTGACATAATTAATTAAATTTTTCTTTTTTCTTTTTGGTTTTTAAGACTTAATTGATAGGACTCCAAATGCCTGACTGACATTTTAATTTGGAATTCCCACAGCTGAACATTCATTGTATCACAGGGTATGAATACTAAAGTAGGCTACCTTCATTGTTAATTTGAGCCTAAATGACACTTTAGGTACTTTATTTTCGTGTCTGAAGTCTCTGCTCACTTCTACTTTTTCATATGCAGCATTTAAGAGGGGACAGTAAATGGTGACCCCACTTTTTTACTGTTTACTTTAAAACTTAAGGTGCTAGTCACTTTTGAGAGGTGGGTTAATATAGAGAAACATCATGAACAAATCTTTGATTTTATAGATTATTGTTGTTGTTGTTGTTTTGTATTTTGGAGATGGGTGTCTCTGCAGCTGTAAGCATTTTATTTTTCCTCCGGTTAACAATGCAAAAAATAAATAAATGAATAAATAAATAAACAAACAAACACACAAACAAACACACAAACAAACAAACAAATAAATAAACAAATAAATAAATAAATAGCGCTTCATAAACATAAGCGCTGTAACCTGTGGAGGGCGTCTTGTCACGGTCCACAGCTGACACGCGGGGAGTCCCTGCAGCCAATCACAGCTCCACTTTAACCAGCTTCATAAAGTTGGCTGTGTGTTTTTATTTCCGCCGGTTTGAGTTCGTGTTTGGAGGAAACAGTCTTGTTTTCTTCGTCTACCTCTCGGCCTCAAAGATGTGGCCGAACAAACCAGCTTGCACAACTCACGTCGGCTCAGAGTGAGACACGCGGGCGGAAAAAAAAAGAGCGTGCTGTATGAAAAGAAGATGTCTCTGTGGCGCTTCTCCATCGCCATAACCCTCGGCCTGGTTTGGTATTTTTCAGACTGCGGTCGCTCTCTGACACAGTACTTCTTATGTTTCCTCTTTTGTGTTTCGACTCCGCTGCTGTTTGGAAACCATGGGCGAGAGAGCAGCACCCAAACTGATGAAGAGACGGAGGAACATCCACTGCAGGTATTCGCCGCTTTCTGCTTTTGCTTTGCCTTCACCAGATTAAAATGCTCATGCTTTAACCAGTCAATGATCACATGCATTTGTGGATCAGATGATGGCTTTTTAAGCACCCGTTCAGCCTGTGTTAATTGCAGGGATGAGTGTAGTTTCTCTTGCAATGTTCTTAAGTGCAAAGCAGTGTTTTTATCTTCACGTGTTTGCGCATATTTCTGAGGTGTAAGGCAGCAAAAGTTGTTAAAGTATCAAATGTAGCCTGAGGTACATTTTTTCCCCCTACTGAGGCCTGAACAACCGGTTTGCAAATTGTAATCTGCAGCCCGTCCGTTTTGATTGATGCTGTACACTCACGTGTATGAAGGGTCACGTTTTATAATTTAATAGAAATATGCTTGCATAACATAAATGCTTTGAGTTTGGGTTTGTTAAGAGATCCATCCTTGTTTGTTCAGTGTAGATCAAGCACTTTAAATGATAACTAGTCGAATAAGCTCTATCAGACCCATCTGGTTGGGTTGGATCTACATAATCTGTTCATTTTATGTTCATTCAGCAAGTTGTTATTTTTTTTTTCAGTGTTGTCTTTACTGTGATCCCAGCCTCTGCTGTTTTGTGTTCCAGGAAACTGTTCGGGAAGAGATGTTTGATTTGATTGATGATGGAACTCTGCGGCAGTCTGAACCTCCAGAGTCTCAGTATCCACACGTAAAGAAGTCTCTACAGCAAGGTGAGGCGCGTTGGTCACACAGCAGAGCAGCGTTCGGGTCACATTATTGGTGCTTCTCATGACGACTGAAGTCGATGTCAGAAGTCACGGTTCTGCTCCTGATTTCAGGGAGTTTTTTGTCATCAGGTCTGTTTTGACTTTAGGGTTGAAGCACAGTTTTGCACAGACACAGCTGCAGTTCCTACTCATGTTACAGTAACGAGGAGGGGCTATGAGGCAAAAAAAAGGAGGAAAAACACTCCCTCCATATATGAGCCGTATATGCGTGTGATATAGCACACAGGAAATAAGCTGCAGGTTTTCATACACCATTATCAGCTGTGTTTGCTTTGTGTCTATTTTGTGCAACAATAACGTAATTGGCTTCCGCTGATCAGAGCTCTTAATGAGATCAGTATCTTTGTGAGTAAAATTGTATTTCATGCAGTCTCTTGACAGCCTGACCTATTAAACCAAGGGTATTATATGCTTTTCCAGTAATGATTGGGTTGTAAATTCATTTACAAATATGGCTCAGTTTTAGACACGCATGAGCGGCAAACCTTTCAGAATTCAAAGTTTAGCACTTTTTAAACTTCCTTCAACTTGCGTGAGCTTTATGGTTTATGTTATATTTTCATTTTCAGGAACCCAAAATACATTTTGTTGTTTTAGTCCCTGAAAATGTTATTGAAAATAATGCAACTGAAGTTTATTTCTGCCATTAAAACGCATCATTTAGAAAAAATGTGATGAATATTTATTCATTGCAAAGTTCTTCTGTTTCAGTCCAAAAATGAAAAGGGACATATTCTTGTAAAATGACTCGACAGCAAATAATTGCATGTCTGAAGTTACTATCAACTTGGAAAAAGTTGACCGTTGCATTTTGTTTCATGGCCCATAAATCTAGAAATGTGTCATTCAGTGAACCTTCAGATTTGCAGTACTTCCATGTCTTCACTTAGCTTGAATTTTTTTTTTTAATAATGCTCTACCGGTACTTTGTTGAATGTTTTTAATCTCAGAAGTCATCCATTTGTAATAGCAGCCATTAGAAAAACAACCATCAGGGAAATATTGAACTTCTAAGCCACATTTCTAATGTTTGCTGCTAAAAACTTGAACAAAGAGGAATGGAGTGACGGTGAAATCCAGAGTTTCTGCAGCAGATTTGTGGCAGAGGAACCGAAATGTGAATCCTTCTTATTGATCGGTCTGCAGTGTTGACGTTCCGTGGTGCTGTTTTAATAATTTGGGTCAGTTCAACACGAGTCACGATAAGATTGTGCCTAAAAGAGAGTTCAGTAGCTGACCAGCTAACCACGGTCCAACTGAAGATGAGGGAAATCTAAGTATTTGAGAAGAAAAGTACAAGTGAAGTATTTTTCTAAAGTTTGGTGTGTGGTCTGAGCTCTCATTCTGTTTACTATATGCTCCAAGTGTTATGAAGTACTGCAGATCTAAAAAAAATGACAGACCCTGAAGAAGGGATGGTGGAGTGTCACTCCACGCCCTAAAATGATCTACTTGAATAGAGGCTTAAATTTACAGAAGAGGAAGGGCTGCTGTGGTGTCTCTGTGTTATTTAACCAGAGCATTTCACAGACATTTAATGTCTCATTTAATTTGGACCTCAGGAAATTGTGTCAGTTTGTGAAGAAGTGGTAATATGTCTCCTTTAAAACCACAAATTTTTATCTACATTTGTCCTCCTCCGTGCCACTAACGCAGCTCTGGCCCGCTGGGGGCATAAATGCAGGCCTCTGGAGATGGTCTGCACTGTCTGGTAGAAAGTCCTGTGGGACATCTGTGGATAAGGGTTGTTCTGCTACAGCTTGTGGATCCTCAGTCAGATTGGGATCTGGGGAGTTTGGAGGATGGTGAACAACTGTTTCATGAGCTGTTCCTGTGCATCTTTTTCTTTTTTTTTTTTTGTAAATCTTCATTTAACTAAGAGATGAGACTCTTGAGATTCATATAAAAGACGAGCAGCGGCTGAAAAACAGCAATAGTTGCAACAATACGCACCAAACGCACTTGAAGCAGTATTAAAAGAAATTGGTTAAGTATACTTATCATATGCGATGAATAAGAAAGCCATCAGAAATAATCAGATCTTTGTGATGTGGCAGGGTGCTGTTGTTGCTCTGGGAGACTACTGTTGTCAGGGAATGTGGTTGCCATGGGGATGTGTGCTTGGTGTGCAGCTATGTGGTTGTATGTGTCAAAGTATGAATGCCAGGACCCAAGGTTTAATTGTAACCAACAGATAGCTGTATTCTAACAAGATGGTCAGTATTAGTCACCTGTAAGTGGTTTAGATGTTGTAGCTGACTGGTGTAGGCACGCTTGCTTTTAACTTTGAATATTAAGAGTTAACAGTTTCATAAGTATCCGTCTCCCAAAGTCATTAATGAGACGCCACCCAAGCCCCACGTTCTCATTTAGTCTGTCAGTGATGTTTAAAAGTTATGTAGATGTTAATAAAACATGCTCAGTGTATTCACAGATGAATTTAATCTTCATCTCATCATCGCCTCATGTTCAGCGGAGAATCCTGTCTTGGATGTTTGTGCTGAGTTTTGAAATGAATTGTTTCCGACCTCTGAAGTTATGCAGGAATTTTAAGAGGAGGCCAGAGAAAGGGCTTGAATTTTAAATGAGCTCCTCTGCAGACTGTTAGTTTTTGATCTTCAGGAGGTGAGCGTGGGTGCTCAGTGTGAATTTCTTTTACTTTTTCTCTATTGTGACTCACTGACTTTGTGACGGCTCTCCTCAGTGTTCGAGCGCGCCTACGCTCAGCTGGTCGTGCCTTGGTACAGCGTCCCAGAGCCATGTGAGCAGCAGCCTCTGCATAAGGTGCTCAGCAGGGAATTTGACTTCATAATAGACCGCATCGTTGAGAGGGCCAGAGACTTTGATGTCTGCCAAGCGGTGGTGGGCTCCATTCGTATTTTGACCCAGCACTTGCATAATGCGAAGCAGCCTGACAGGTGAGTTTTTTTCCCTCCCTTTTAACGCAAGTCGAATTTTATGCTGATGCTGGTGCTGTTTCAATTTCTCTTTGCACTTGGTAATGTGCCTGAACTCTATAAATGCCTCATCACTTTTTTTTTATCATCTATGAATAATTAACCATATTTTGGTTCACACCTTCACATGGTGATTACATCTGTTGTGAAAGAGATGCTTGGTAGATGTGGGGAACAAAATATCTGGAGCTCATTAACGGCTGGACTTCCCTGTGGTTTTTGATGTCTGTTTCAGACCGCTCTTGTTCAGCTCCAGAGCAGAGGAGATCGCAGTTCTTAGAGAGTTTTCTGACGCCCTGCTACGCAACCTTTTCCCCCAGTCTCTCTGGGGGCTAGAAGTCAACCGCTGTGCCTTAAATGAGATCATTGCCTTAAAGGGTAAGGAAGCACTAAATCAGCTCTCTACAGTAATGCTGTGTTACATAAGGACTAAGCCTCTCTTGACTTCTTTTAAGAATGTGAATTCTGTGTAATCCCTTATTGTCAGTGGCATTGTAGAGCTTAGAGATGAGTTTTAGGTTATATAAAAGAATGGATACTGCAGAAATCCTCCAGTTCTCTTCAGAGTTTTGTCGCTTTTCTCTAAAGCAAAGAATAAAATGTTATAGCTCATCTCGCTGGGGAGAGGATTTTGACATTTACGCATGGTGCTCAGCTACATTAAATTATCTTTCCAGGAATGTTGACTGCTCTGGAGTTTGGTGGTTAGAGGGAACTCATTTTTGGCAACCAGATGCAAACATAAATCTTTAGACCTGTGAGCCTTTTTAGGCCTTCTCGGTTATAGTTAAATTGACTAGTTTATTCTAATATTGTAACTTTTTACATTGCAGGAAATGCAATTGTTTTCTTTGATGCTGTGTGTGTGTGTGTGTGTGTGTGTGTGTGTGTGTGTGAGAGACTATTAATCCGAGGCTGGAACAAGGGCATTGCATAATATAAAGACCAGAGATTTGCTAACTCCTTACCTTTAATGATATTCTTAATAATCTCACTCCTAACCGTAGACAGGATATAAACCGTAGGGATAAGCAGAACATTGAATTTGAATCCTTAAAGTGCAATATTATCAATACCCACCAGGGACTGGCTCCAGACTGCTTTGCCCCTCTTTTGACCTGCTGTTGGTGTTAGTCAGTTCAGAACTGGTTCAGCTTTAGATCTTTGTAAGAAGTGGAGAAAGCCACATAATTACATTACTTCAAACTTCCACTACACGTTTGAACCCCCATCACTGATGTGTTCCGATTTTTTGTTTTGTTTTGTTTTGTTTTGTGTTGATCACAGCAAAGTTAACCAATGTCTTATTATCAACATGTAGCTGATAAATGCCATTTTAAACAACAGTTGGTGTTTTGTGGAAGTTCTTGCATTGTCCTGCGTTTTCCAACAGGGAATCATATTTATGAATGGCACCGTAAACTGAGTTTATATGTGCTGTTTCAAGAGGGATCTATAAATGGCCATTAAAACATGCAGCAATTTTTTATTATTTTTTTTTTTATTTATTTATTTATTTTTAAAACATAGCTGCTAACGTTCAGTTGAAAGGAGTTGTGAACGCAGCTCACTGTGGTACATCGAACATATCCACAAACATTGAGGATGACACCAAAACATTTGACGTCAGAAAAATGAGGAACACCATTTTTTGCGTTCCTCCACTTCACCTTCAGGTCCATGTTGAATCAGTTTTTTTACGTTTTCTCTTGCATTAAACACATTAGAGACAACGACGAATGTCTAACCATGCTGATTGCAGAGTTTTAGTTAATCTGGTTGGTCTCCATAACTCCACCACAGCCGTGGGCGGCTCTTCATTCTGGACCAGAGAAGAATTGTTGCTGCTGTAGGCTGGAGGCAGAGTTTTGTTGTTTCAAACGGGAAAAAAACTGGTTTCTAAGTTAGTTGTTACCACCTAACCTGCACTGGCACTACTTTTGGGGTAAAAGCATACGTTTTATATCGTCTTTTAGCTTAAAAAAAACCCAACAAAAAAAACAACAGAATATTTAAAGACAAGTGAGAGCTCAATGACGGACTTGACAGAAATATAATATTTATTATGATTTAAAAAAAAGTTTTTTAGGGCTCAAAGTGTATTTCTTATTACCTACTGTACAAATCTGAAGAGAAACTCTTAAGATGATTTCTCATGTACTGTTTTTTCCATTTAGCTGTCTTATTGTTTTTGTCTTTGAATTAGTCGTGAGACAGAAACGTGTCATGCATGTAAAGTTCCCCTTTATTGTTTACATGCAATAATCCACCCACTAGCTTATCCAAAGAGCTCTAATTATTGGCATGTTGTGTCTTGTATCATTAATCAGAACAACTGCGGTTCAAAGAACAATGTGTGGTTTTATGAAGGGGGGGTTTTATGCTCTGTATACACTTGGCATGATGTCTGAAAAATAACTGCGTTATGAAATAGTTTTGCTGCGGTTTTTAATTAGCTAAGAATTCATTTTTGTTTTGTATAAAACAAAAGTGAAGTTAAGAAATGTCGCATTCCCTAAATGTGAAGATGGTTATTTGGCTACAGGCTTTTTCCTGCTGGCTGTAAATTTCTGTTTTCTGTGCAGATACGACAAACGTTCCACATAACAAAAAACACTGAATTATCCTTGTAAAGTTTTAAAAGTGTTTCGGCTGCAAAATACTGATTCTTCAACATTATCAGTGATTCAGAGCTGAACTGTAACGGTCTACAGAAACCCTCAAGTGAGAATATTTTGACATGTATTTATTTATTTTGAAAAAGTTCACTGTGGTGGTTGTCTTTCCAGGGTTGGGGCTGCTGGTGAATTGGCTCTCCGACCCCGACAACCTGAACCAGCTGGTGGTGAACCAGCTGGACAGCGTTACGCCTAAAAGCTCCGTGGAGGAGCTGCGTGTGTCTGACCCAGATCAGGCCTCTGTGGCTTCACAGGAGGGCGAGGGCGAAATCAGCGAAGTGTGAGTGCCTGTCATCTTTGCATCCTGCTGGCCCGAGCAAGTGCTAGTGAGCCTCAAAGAAATGACAGTACCAGCCACCATCTGTGTTTGAAATTGGATATTTGAATTTTTTTTTTTTTTCCCTCTAGGGGCTTGGCGGGAGCAGGGATTTCAACCTGCAAAGGGATCAAGGGCAAAAGGAAAGGTGTGTTTAATAATTGAGTTGTTGCAACTCAAGAAAAAGGAAAAAGGAGCTGTTTAGAGAAAACATGACTGTCTGCATTTCCTTTTGTACGACAGTTAAATGATTAATGTGTTGTCAGATATGTGACATTACAATTTCCCAAACCAGTCTGCCTTTCAATGCACAAATGGCTCCCTGTTTCTTTTGTTTGCTCGTTCAGACAGCTAATTACACAAACTGCACGCTGAATGCTAAATAATTCCTGTGCTGTCTTTAAGCAGCCCTTATCTCTTTGTGTTAAAAACAATCCAACAGTAATGATGACTGAATAAGAATAAATTATGTCAGGTTGGTGATGAACCCTTTGATACGGTATCTCCACATTTTTGTGATGCGATGCGTCGCAAACTTTGAAAATCACCCCAGTTTGTCATAATTATTCACAAATTGTTTGGCTGTCATTGAGAGAACAGTGACAGTCTGAATACTAATCATGCTTACAGTCCTTATCAAGAGTGCATTGTACTGTGGGAATGGCTTTTCTCAGATGTCTCCTCCACCATCTGATCTGATTCTTGGTTCACAAATCACAAGGCTCATTCACTTCATATGCATATAGAAGAAAGGAATCATGTTCCCTTTTACACCAACGCTAACAAAACAAGCCTAGAAATGACCTTGCATCTATGTGGTGTATCCTAAACGTCAGGCAACAAGTTAAAGGAAGGGTGGTCTAAATTTGTGGACAAGATGAAGTCCAAAAAAGCCAAGAAGAAAAAGATGAAAAGGATGGAGCAGGAGCTGATGATGAGGATAATGGCCATCCAGGGGGACGCGTCCAACGAGGACGATGGCAGCAGCAGGGAAGGCTCCGTCCTCAGCCAGAATGACTCCGAGAGGGTGAGGCTGCTTAAGAGAAAGCAGTACATTAAAAGGAAAATAACCGTTTGTTAAACCTGACACATTCATAGCTGCTGTTTTGCCAAACACCATCAGGAAGACAGCGACCTGGACGACTATCTGGCAAGTGTCCAAGAGGACATGATGGAATTCAAGTTGTCTTATGAGATGTGGTGCGTTGGCTGCTGGGCTGTCAGCATCCCTCATGTGAGTAGGAAATATCAGTGACAGCGAGGAGTGTCCTGGAGGCTTGTTATCTCTTGGCCGAGGCACTGTAAAAGCTTGTCCTTGGCTGCTCTGTTAATGTTTGAACTGGATTTCTGAACAGGGGTCAACTGTGTTGCAGGCCGACTGGGAGGATGAGAATTTTATCTTCACTGTTCACCTGGAGGAAAAAGACAGCCCTGAGAACTTACAGTGGGACATCAAGAAGACTTACATGGATGTTATTTATTTCCGGAACAGATGGCAGGTAAAGGACTGTATGCTAAACACTGTTGTGTTGTGTGTTTTTTTTTCCCTCCTCCATTACTCCACTTTCATAAAAATGTGATGCTGGCGGGTGTTATTGGTGTCTTTTGTTTTTCATTTTTCTCACTGGGGGTAGGTTAACAAACCTGGTATGTTTAAGTACCTGGATACTGTTTTAAAAACACTGGCGTCTCCTTCATAACAGTGTGAGCTTGATGCACAGACGGGGAACATCATCATTATATAAGGTACTAAGGTGTGTGTTAGATTGAATCAGCAGGAGGGAAACTTCTCTGCCGTGAATTTTTGTTTCACTCTGAAGCATCTGGGCTCGAAAATGCCTGGCAGCTAACCGTGTCAGCTGTGAGCCGTGGTCTGTTGCGTGTTTATTATAGTTTCAAACGGCTTTCTCACTGCTACCTTCTCCTTTCTGCCTCTGCACTTTAGAAATAGAACAGCTGTGCAGCGAAGGTGCTACAGTCCTGCCTTCAAGTATAAAAAAAGAAAAGAAAAGGGCTCTAGTGATGTTTTTTTTTCATTACATGGTATAAAATGTCATGAACAGTAATTGGAAACTAAAGAAACCCAACAAAAATGATTGCACTTTAAGTTCATTAGACCATGATTTAAAACGACAACAAAAAAAAACAACGTTTTAACAAGGAAGTTGAGGGCCTTTGGGCTCTCAATCACCAAGCCAACAATCTGAACATCTGCATTTTTGGTTTATTTACCCCAACGCCATTGTTGGACGTCATTGATTTGAGTTTTTCTTCTTTAGCTTTAATGTTTATGCATATGGCAGATGCTTTTATTCAAAGCTTATGACTTACACTCATATCCCAGGTAGGCAGGTAGCATAAGGGGGTTATTCATGAAGGAGTGGAGGTCAGGATTCCAACTCCAGTCACCCATTTCAAAGGCAGCAATCTTACCACAACACTATCCACGATTCGCTCTGAGTGGCTGTTCAGCATAGCAAATGAGCGCCCAAGAAGGGAGAAGGCAGTGACAACAGAAAGCTAACTTAACATGTCAAACAGTCTCAAAACAAACTGTCATGATCGACTGATAATCATGACTCAAGAAACCGGTTTTCCTTTATTGTATAACATTTGTACTACCGACCCCTTCTACGCTGGCGGGTTATGGTTCCCTGCATCGGCGTAGATTGTACGTCCTGGCCGGCAGTCAGAAGTAGTCTTTGCAGTGGGTTCATGTGCTGTTTGGTTTGTTTGTTTGTGTGTTTGTTTGTTGGCCACATGAGGAGACCCACCACGGAGCCTCATGACAACGTAGATTCTTCATGTCTATTTAGTGTATCGGAGCCCTTTTGTGTTAAAAAAAAAAAAAAAGACTTACGAGGCAGACTGTTACTTAATGAGCTTCAGGTATTTGATAATCCTCACAGCAGTGGATTAAAATGTAGCTATAATTTTTCATTTGAATATAGAGAAGAGTTGTGCTAATTCCCTTCACCATTGCCTAAAGGGATAACTAACCACGGAACACTCTCACAGCCAAGCCAGTTTAAAAAATATTAATTAATTAATATTTTTGGGATGCTGTTGAATCGTTAATTTTCTATAAATAAATGTTGTTGTTTTTTTCTTTGCTTTTTTTTTCCCCTCCCAGGACTCCATCAACCTTCCCACAATCCCTGTCCTGGTGGACTCGGAGGTCAACGATGAGGTCAAAGAAGAAGCCAGAGCTTCAGCTGAACACTTCCTGCAGGTGACTGACTCCGAAAGTTGAGATGTGTTTGTAGTTAAACACGTGAAAAACTTGATGACTCAACACTTTGGCATTTTCTCTTCCAGGAGTTGGTTTCTGATAATCTGATCGGCCACACTCAACCGGTTTTTCAGTTCCTGTGCCCACTTGACAAACTGCTGAATGAAGAGGTTCATTATGGAGGCGTATGGGGCCTTCTCAGTGGCCTGGCTTACTTCCTCACTCCTGGCCAAGAGGAGGAAGAGGTAATGTTTCACTGCTGCTTTTCGTCAGGAGAACAATGTGATAAAAGATTCTGATATGTTAAAAAACATATAATTATATAATTGAAAAATAAAAATTGGGAAATTCTGACATCACGACAGATATTTATACAAGCAGAACAGCATTCCAAGTAAATTGAACCTATCTGGAATTGGTGTTCTGCTCCTTTTTAAAAGTGTCATTGTAAGCGGTTATATGGGTTAGTGGCTGTTTTGCATTATGAAAGCTGTTGCCTTAGGGTCAACTGTCACAGCACAATTGTATTATTTTCTTTGCAGAGCTCTAACCTACAGACAGAAGTCCCTAAAGAAAACACAATACCATCTCCACATCCAGAATTGACAGCTTTGCCTGTAGAGCACCACTATAATTGTGCTGAGAATGGCATCGACAGTCCTGCTTCTCCCCTCCCAACTATTGTCATTACCCAGTTTGATTCTCCTCCACAAATGCCCGAGGAGGCAGAAGTGTACCCGGATCCACAGCCTGATGTTAACTTTGTCTCCTCACATGAAAACTGTTCCCAAGACAAATCGGAGGACTCGGAGAATCCGTTAACTTCTCACTTTAAAATGATCATCAAAGGACTGGGCAGATCCAGATCACAAGAATCTTTGTCCTCTACGAAGACCAGTGAAGAGGATCCCTCTGATTCAAGCCCGCAGCAGGAGGGCACAGAAGGAGTGTCATGGAGGAGTTTCAGTGCAAAGTCAATTAAAAAGGAGAAGATATGTTTCAAGATGTCCGGTGGCTTAAACAAGGCTAAAGGAAAGGAGACACAGGGCACCTTGCAGAGAGGAGAGGACTCCCAGTGTCAGAAAGGCCAAGTCAGCTGGGAGCAGCTGGAGGCAACCAAAGTCGTATTTGATCTTCTGAAAGAAATATCAGGTTTGTTCAGTCTTTCGAGGAAGACGCCATTGTCATGTGAACTTAACCTTTTCCAAACCATACTGCAGCTTTTGCTATTGATTTTCCCTGGAGTTTTGACAGCCTATTGTTTTAGTGCCAGTAAAAAAAATCTGCCTGCAGAGACTTGAAACTTGCCTGAGGAAGCTAATCTTGCAGTGGTGATTTACTCATCATTAAGCAGCACGTGGTTCTTAGAGGTGAAAGCATTGCTTGTTTTTATAAGCCCTGGGTTGAGACGATAAAAGGACTGACGGCTTGCAGCCAAACGACATTACATTGACGATGGTGCTGTCATACATTTACAGGTTCCTTAATGTAGATAGAAAACCTTTCAGGAAATGTGAGCAAGCTCTGAAGCATTCATCAAATAATCTTTTTACTGCAGTCGCATATTTTAATAAGGCAGCCTTGACAAAGAAAAAAAATAAGATCACTGTGATAAATGACCAACCTCAGGCCCATGTAGATTAATTTTTAAAGTAAACTGAAATTAACTAAAGTGTAAATGACTTGCTGTGGTATGCTGTACCATAAAACTTTGTGGAACTCTTGAGCTGGAGTTTATCAATACATATGACATCACATCAAAAGACTTTATCTTTTCAGAGCGAGTGTCATGAAAGTGCCATACAAATTCTGTTCCTAAAATGTAGAAATAACCAATTCCCCTCTGAGCGCTTTACAGTGTGTGCACCACAGCATAAAAGACCCTTAATATGAATAAGGAAAAACACCCATCTCTACAGCTTCAGTGCTGTAGCTTCTCTCTGCTTTAGTTGTGAATCTCAGCAACTTTCATTTACCTCTATAAGCCGCAGCAGATGATGAGCTGACAGATTTGATTCTTGTTAGTTAGCTAAATGGAGAATCCACTTTATCTTAATAAAAGGCTGGTTGCTGCTGTTACTTATTTAACAGATCGTGTTACAGTGTCGAGATTGTTTGGAAGGTTTTCTGTCCTCAAGTGGCAAAAATTAAATGATATTGCTCGAGGAGGTTTTTTTTTTTTTTTTCATTCTGCGAGAGGCATTCAGAACTCTGGTGTGTTCAGTACTCCTCTGTTCTTTGCAGGAAACTCCATCCTCATTAATATTTTTGATGCCATTTTGAAACCTGTGATGCCTATCTTAAAAAAGTAAGTTTATCAACACTCTTCCAGATTTGAAAAATAAAATTGTTGTATGTATTCTAATCTACGAGTGACTTATGATGATGTTCCTCTCCAGGAAAGTGAACTCATTCCTAAACAAGATGAACCCAACGGAGGAGCAGATGGCTGCGTACATCGACACCCTGCGTAACAAACTGTGGGCACAGGTTCAGCCAGCAGCACCTCCTGCTCCTCCTCGCACCGATGACGAGAAGTACGAGACCAGAGGGCGAGCTCATAACCTCATCACCGCCCGATGTAGTTGCCATTTTATTGCTCTTAAGTCAGACATATCCAGGTAATTCATCAGTTAATAACCCGTCTAACGCTCGTGTGCTCCGTGCAGATTCAAATTCTCTCGTCCTGAAGAAGGGAGACATGGATTCGGTTTTTAATCTTTTCCAGGACAGTGAAGAAAACAAAACCTTGG
Source organism: Odontesthes bonariensis (assembly GCF_027942865.1). Taxonomy (NCBI): domain Eukaryota; kingdom Metazoa; phylum Chordata; class Actinopteri; order Atheriniformes; family Atherinopsidae; genus Odontesthes; species Odontesthes bonariensis. The sequence goes on along the minus strand of NC_134518.1, from coordinate 22,844,727 downwards.
TTTATGTAAGTGTTGCATCACTTCCCGTCGTCATACTCCCTGTGCCGAATCTAACTTTCATGTTTCACAAATATGGGTGTATTTATCTGTTTGTGTCTTCCCGTCTTTCATTACAGATGCTCCTCTCATTTCTATTAAGAGAATTTTTGCCCAGTGAGCATTCATTAAGTGTCAGCACTGCTGCTCTACAGAAGCTCTCCACCTCCACGAACCTATCTGCGAAACCCTGATTGGGATTTTAACGCGACTGTTTTTAGAATATCCAGTTATTTATTAACCATCTTTAGATGCCTTAAAATGGTTGGGACCACTTATGTGTCAATGTTCAACACCCCTCTGTGTCATTTTTACCTCAAACTCAATGTGAATATTTCCTTTTTATCTTTAATCGTCTGACTGCTTTTGCACGTGTTCATCCGTCAGTGTGGTGAACTGTGACTTATCAGTGAAATCTGAAACATTATCTGTGGGAACAAGCTTGGAATATTCCGCTCTTATTGGTAATCTCAGGAAGAGAAAGTCATCTTTGTTTTATACTTAAAGTTTGAATATCACCTCTCACGTTTATGTGTACAAATATAATGCTTTTCTAAAATATTTTCGGTCACTTTGAGCACTTTTGTAATGTGAAAGTGGATGGTACTTATTGACTTTACTCAAGGGTTCTTTTTGTTTTAAACATATCTTGTAATTTGCAGCCATATTTGTCAAATCATGAGTGCCACTCTCTAAGAGAACTTGAAGTAATGAACAAAAACTTGAATGTATTCCAAATAAAATATTTTGATAAAGGATTGTTTCGGTTATATTTCTCTTTCCATGTAATAAAGTTTGATATACACTGAAATATATGTTTGAAAAGTTGTTTGCAGTAACTGATGCAAATTAAAAATAGGTGGCAACGGCATATTTGGTTTGAATCTATGCAAAAGATTAATTTTAACAGGTTAAACTAATCAGTTCTCCAAAAAGAAATCCTGTTATTGGACTGTGAGATTTATGAAAGCAATTTAAATGGATTTAAAATTATATAACACAGTCACTGTAATTTCACTTGGCTGTAATTGCATACATTTGCCAAAGAATATGAGCATTTTCCAGAAATGAACCACATATTTGGATTAGACAAAAAATAAATCTTCAGTCAATGAAATTTTGCTGATTTGCATTAATAACTTAAATTTTCTTTGTTATTTAGCTGGAGGGAAAAGTCCAACAACTCTGCAGTGGCTCTGTTACCCTTCGGTGAAAAAGCAGCCTGTAATATTCATGCTGTTTCATTATGAAAGTGTAACAGAATTCATTACAGGATTTTTCTCCTCCAGGTCACAGTTGAGAAATCGTCTGGCAGTTTAACGGCATAAAATCATTCTTTTTATTCACTAAAGTTCCCTCAGCCAGGAGCGCAATGTTTCCTGAATGAAACTGGTCACTCCTTTTTCTGTTTGATCCATAGATCACATATGATCCAATCAACCTGAATGTTATGATGAAATTCAGATAAAGTATTAGTCTGAGCTTATAAATCCTCCTCTGGAGCTGCTCCTGGCTAAGCCTCAAGTCATTCAATGTGGTTGCTGATCAAAGTTCATATTTAACCTCGTAAACGGGTAAGGAAGCAATCTCACACAAATCACATGAGTGTCATCGGTATAATGACTTTCCAGCTGTTAAAAGAATTGCAGAGGCCAAGTTTCATTAGGTGATCATGTTATTCTGCCAATTGGGCCCCCAAGCAGTCACAATGGATAATGAAGTCCAACGTTAAACAAGGCAACAACTGAACGAATGTTGCAACAAATCAAAATATACAAAGTCAAAAATCACGTTAACAATTGACTAGAGTTGTAAAATAAAGTAAGACAGTTACATGAAAAGGTAATTGACAAAGATGGTGATCTACCTTTAGCTGTCAGGTTTCACACTTCCAAGAGAAAATAAAGATAAATTAGTCAAACAGTTAACCAGCTAACAGCATTGAGTGTCACAGTAGTTCAACGGACAGAAAAAGTTGCAGAATAACAGTGTTGAAAGAGAAAACCATCTGACCGACACATTTGGTAGCAGATAAAAGATGTGTGGGGACGCTCAGTGACTTGACACGGTGGTTGCTCCTAGCAACAGAATGTTCAACTGAAACCAAATGGAAAGGTGTCTGCGGTTGCTCCTGGCAACTGAATGTTCACAGTCATCCCTTTTGAGTCAGTGTAACCCACTTAAGTGGGAGGGGTTCAAAAATGCCATCTGTAAAAATGTGTACACCAATATGTACCAGATAAAGAATATTTCCCTTTGAAGTCCTGGGTTGGAACAATTGTTCAAAAAATGATGAAACAAGGACTTTTTCTTTTCTTTACTTCTTTTTTTTTTTTTTTTTTTTTTTTACACATTAGCAGAAACGGGTCTCCATAATTTGCATTTTAAAGTTCTGCTTGAAAGGTTTTACTTCCAGAAAAGAACCAAAACATCTGTGTTCAAGTAAAGGCACTAATGCAGAATGATAAAGAATAATGCTAAAATATTGGACTTTGATTGATCTGTGGTCATACTGTGGTCATACTTGGAATCTGCAGATGTTAAAAGTAGGGCTATTCTTACCTGTTTATGTGATAAATGTTAGCTTGGTAATTTCCACACAAAATCATATTACAATTTATTTGATTATAGTTCTTTGATGATTATATTATTCCGTCATTCTTTTGAAATGCAATGCAGAACTGTGTGAAGTAAATTAAGTAAAAAGTAGAATCAGGAAGTGAAAATACATTGGGACATGTTGGATTTTTTTTTTAGGACATGAGGGACATCTGGAAATGATCACCCTCTGCTACATGTAGCATGTGCAGTGGTTACTTAATTTTTGGCTACAGAGATGGTCAGAATTTTTCAAATTTGTAGTAAAAGAGAAAGCTGTGGACTGGACTAGAGGGAGTCGAGAGCCAAGAAGTAGTGTAAATTATCATCTTAGTGATAACCAAGAAAAGTTCAAGTGCAGCAAACATGTACTGGCAGTAAGCAGCCAAGCAAACTATTGCATTTTATGTAAGGATATAAACATTTTACAAAGCTTCAATGAAGGGTACAGAAACTTTCACAAGGCTCAAAGGAGCATTATCCAAAATGTCATATGAACTAAAACACATTTTCTCTACACAATTATCATTACCTCATGCAGTCATGATAGCAGTATCATTTGATCTATAAAGAGCTAAGATCTATAAAAGAAAAAAAACAAACAAACAAACAAGAAGGATTCTTTAACCCTTCCATGTCGTCACTTAAAGAATAATTAATAATAGGAGTAATTAACTAACAGAAAGAAGATAAGATATCACTTCATGGTAAAAGTATCTAAATTTGAAAAGGTAATGGAATATACATATACTCACTTTTGGGATTACATACCTAAACAGAGTGGTAGAGATGGTTCAGGCAGGTTTGATTTAAAAAAAAAAAAGGATTAGGAATGTACTACATTGCCAGTCAAAAGTTTGGGCGCACCTACTTGTTTTTTTCTAGGTGCCACAAAACCTTTGACTGTAGTTGTTCTCCATCAACGGATCCTGGCAGAGGCTTTTGTCACAAAAATGGGAATTAATGAAAAAACCGACAAACATGTGAAAGTAAAGTTTTTACATCAAAGACCAAATAGATGGTAACAACCATTTAAAGTGGGGTAAATCCTCGGTTCATGTTCCTCCGGGCCAGCAGGTGGCGGTGCTGTGAACCGCAGCAGCAAACAGCTCACTGAGATTCAAGATGTCTGCGCCCTGAAGGATGCTGCTGACGGCGTGAAGGTACAGGACAAGTAACAGGTACGATAACAAGGTTCCTGTCGGTCCGGCAGAGTTTACCGCGGCCCTGATGGACCTGGCAGTGAGGTTTCGAGCTGTTTGACAGGCAGGGTTAGTGTTAAGTAAGAGGCATGTAGCTCGTTGTTGTGCAACATGATAGTGGACACAAAGAGGAGCTGTTGTGTGTCACTTACAATGCTACAGACGCGTCTTATTAGTCTAAGCGGATTTAGTGTTATGTTTCCCGTAGTTTGATGAAATAAATCTAAGACAAACCTTAATATTTATGTGTTTGTTGTTTTTATTATTTTTATCGACCCAAACGGGCACAAAGTCAAAGCTGAGGCTGAAATATCCGTCGTTTTGGTTTTGATAATGTGACTGAATTCTGTAAATGACTTGTACCATATGAGTATTTCCTAATTGGTAAATTAGTATCCGAAAGGGGACGCAAAATTGCTAATTAAAGCACTTGAAATGTCCAGTTTATTGCAAATGCAAACGCCAGTTAAAGACAGTAAGGTCACTTTAATGTCATTGTATGTACACAATGTTGTGTCATTTCTGCAACACAAACGCTTCCACGTTTTAAAGATGAAATTAAAAACACAGTAGAAAACACTTGAAGCTCTCCAAAGAGGATGATTTCAATGCAGGAAATTTACAAAAACATTAACTCTCATTAATGTGTGAGATATAATTACTTTATTTGTAGTATTTTTGCATAAATGTGTGTGAGATTACTGAGAGCCAGTTCAGGATGGCACATGCAACAGTTGCTGATCTGTGAAATCTGTGATGTCAGCTGTATAGTTGTCTTCTTCTGTCACATATAATCAAACCACAACATTGTGGCCTTTCTGATGTTTCTTCCCAGGCTTTTTAGAAATGTATTTGATAGTTTTAAGTGTAGAGAGACGGCAGATAGAGACAGACGTGATGCATGTATCAAATGTCCCCCCTTGTGAGGACCAAACGGTGGCTGTTATTGACCGTCTGAAGAAAGTTTGGTTTCTCTAAATTTCATTGAGTTGCTGCGGCTCTGGAGATGGAGACGAGCGTCCTTGTTACAGATGCTCTCATTAGCTTGTGTGATTTTTAAAAAAGAATGTGGCTTATTGTGTAATGCTTTAAGTGGTTGATGACACTACAAATGTGCCATATAAATGCAGTCCAGTTAACATTTGGGATTTTAATCATCTGTCAAAAGTCTCATTTGAATAACTGCTGTCGAAGTCCTCTTGTTTCTTGATCATCCCCAAAGGAGTCCATGATTGACAAACTTCTTTTTTCTGCTAATTGTTTACTTGGCACTGCAGTAAAAGCACACACAGAGCTATTAACATCAACTCTGGCTTTCTTCCATCTGTAATTGAATTACAGGGCTGCAGTGACTGGCATTATTTATGACACAAGTGGTTGACAAGAAGATGCCCATTGGTCAACAATAAGTTTAGAATATCAGGGGGCACTTATTTCAGCATTTCATGGGGGGCGGGGGATCTTGTTTCCCATCAATTGCTGTTTTAGTTTAACAGTATGTTAAAAGTGTTTCATGGGGGGGGGGGGGGGGTAAAAGTAACAATGGGAAATGGGTATAAAGATAAACAGTTTTTCTTCTCTTTACATGGCTGGGTTAGCACTCAGGTTTCGGTATCTCGCCTTATTTCTTGTGTGGTTAGTGGCTGGTCAATGTCACCTCTCAGAGCAGCACAGTAGATCAGCTCAGTGCCTCCACACCTGGCTCGTTATCATTTTTAGAAAGGACGAGTGACACTATAAACAGCTGAGTCATTTTAGATGAGGACATCTGATTCACATCCACCCCCTGTTACTTCTGGCATCCATTTCTGAGTTCAGTAGGCATCCGCCTGCCTGCCTGGCGCTGTTTTATATTGTTGATGCTCCCCCAGTGCTCTGAATGTGATGCCCAGCTGCAGCAGGAGCTCAGACCCAGGGACGCTCATGGCCTCAGAGAGTTCACAGTGGTTTCTGTCACATATCGGCTGCCTTCACACTTGCCTTGCTGCTGTGTTCACATGTTGCCCGGAGATGGCTGCGATATTTGTTCTTTTTGTGGAAACATCTAAATCTGTTGCCTGACTGTTTTTGCTCCTTTTTCTCTTGTTGCATTGTTAGCGATTACAGAAACAATGAATTTAGCTCCTTCTTGCACACCCGGGCCATACAAATGCCGGTTCAAGGTCTAAAACCTTACATGTCCTGATGCGGTTTGAAAGATAAAAGCTTCAGGTGAGCTTCTATTTGACCTCTAGTCAGCGGTTTTTATGTGTTTTGTGTTCTAATACTAAAAATAGAAACCCCTGAAAGCTATGTGGCCACAACACACACACACACACACACACACACACACGCACACACACAAAAACTGCTCGCCTGCAAAGTATTTGAGAAATGATCTGAAATCAGCAATATGTTTTTCCTCATTCTACTGCTGCTTATTCTTTATTGTTGGTGTTTGTCGATTTTTCAAGATTTAATCCGAGTACAGGCTGTTTATAGCACATCCTGTCTTGCAATTCTAAAATGATGGGGGAGGGAAGTGTAATTCAGAAGAGCATGTAAAGAAAACAGCCTCCCTGGGAATTGATCGCAGGGAAGCAGACATAATACATGCAGGGTGTTTTGGCTGGAAGTCATCGCTATTCAAGTACAAGGTCCTGGGTTGAAGCCCAGCGGCAGTGATTGGCCCTTGTGTGCTTCTCTAGTCAACTTTTCACCCATCAGCATAGAAATGATCCAGGAGGCAGCTGCACTTTTTTTTTCCTGTGCATCAGCTCTCTTATTTTTGTACTGTTGGCACTCAGCAGCTAGCAGGAGATTATTTGAGACTACGTGGTTAAAGGTGTTATGTATAGCTGAACACAGTACCTTTGAAATTGCTGCAAAACACATTAGAAGAGTGAGGTTTTTCCATTTCAGCCGAAAGAACCTCGGCTGCGTCTGAGGTTGGACGCTGATGTTGAACTATTAGACCTGAAATTCAGTTCAGGTTTGTCCTAAAGGTGACGAGTGGGATTGAGTTTAGGACTCTGTGTGAGCCAGTCGTGTCGTCTCCAGTGGGCAAACGGGGCATATTGCTGAGATAAAGTAAGAAATCACTCTCTATATTAATGGAAGTGCACAAGTATTCTAAAAAAGGCCTTTTGACCTTGTGTAGGAAGCAAAATATCACCAAATGTCCTCCATTCTTACCAAAATATCTTGTTTTCACAGTCCACAAACTGTTTGCTAGGAAATTCATTGAACTTAAAATAAACGCATGATAATAGATCCAGTGATTTTAATTTAAAATGTGTAATTCACAGTAACTATAATATTTAAACATATTTAGAAGGCTGGCTCTGTGCTGGAGACTGCTACGGAGCCCCTTGAGCTGATCAAACAAAGAAAAATGTTGTGAAAGCTGCTCAACAACACTGCACGCCCTCTACATAATAGATCAAACAAAGGACGGTCATCCCTGCACACAGCAACGACTACACAATTATGTTCTATTATGTTAGTGATGATTGTTTTAGTTTTTTATGCTGCATGATAATTTCCCCTTTTGAGTTGTTTTTTTTTAATCAGTATTGTTTTTATTTTTCAATTTTTGCTTTGTGAAATGATGGCAAAAGCCCTCAGGTCCCCATAGATGGAAAAAAAATGGGTATAAAGGGATTTGGTGCTTCTGCAGAATAGCTCTCCAACATTTGGAAGCTAAGTGTAACTGCAGCAGCTGGTGTGCTTGTGAATGCATCACTGATGGGGGCTCGAGTTCCTGATGCGCCTGGCAGAGGATCACTGTCTGTGCCATGGGTCTCAGTAACTGATGCGCCTGGAGCAGCATCGCTCAAGAGGAGCGTCCGTCTGGACACCTGTCAGCGCAGCCTCTCCAATTATTTCTTGAACTCAAGTAGACTCTGAAGTTCTACTTGTAAGACTTTCATCTCCTCCTGTCCTCCTCCAGTGGAGCTTGAAATGTTTTCCCCAATGCCGGATTTTTTATTTTTCCCTGTAACACCGGTGTGACACTCTTTGGTTGAGGTTTACAGAAGAGTCGGTTTCACTGCGGCTGACGTTCCTCTTCACCGCGGCAGGGAACACATTCTATTGGTTGGTTTGCTGCATCTGGAGTTGGCCGCTATTCCTCTTGTCCTTGTTATACACTCAAACACACACGCACACACAAGCAGGGAAAAAAAGATCCTGAGAGATGCTGCATGAGCAGGTGTGAGAACAGGACAGTAGATCAGGATTGAAAACATAGTGTGAGCTGAATAAACATACCCCTCTGTGCTGATGAATATTCTTGCTGCTAATCATGTCTGGATACAAGAGCTGAAACGGTTATTTCCTCAGATAGTCAAATGGGGAAAAAAATGTATTGGTTTTTTTTTTTCTACACCAAACAGTCCAACACAGGCAGGCTTTCTTTGTTAGCTGGGTCAGAGATAAAAGATACTTTGATGATCATTATGATCTTTCTTTGTCAACACAGGCTTTTCTGATGATGATTTGTGTGTGCTCTCACGAAATGGGGCTTTGGGCGCGCCATTTGATGCTTCCTCTGGACATAATTCAATGACCGCTGGAAGTTATCATATTCATTGATCGGCGTGAAACCGAAGCTCAGAAAGCTGAACTAACACACTTAGACTCAGTTGGGCTTAGGTGCGCTGCACATGCTCCGAAGTTCCATCTTTTTGTATTTAAAAACAAACAAAAAAACCCAAAACATTAAAGCGTAAGTCTAATACAGCTGAATTCCTCGTAGAGCTGCTCTCATTCACATATTTTTCCGTTTCTTTTATTAGACTTTTTATCAGACAGCTGGAACTCCAGCTCGACTCACCTGTGCCTGTAGCTGTACCGAGTGTCTCATTAAACATGGAAATCCAATCTTTTAACCAGATCAGAGTAAAATTAAGTATTTATTCACTCAATATTCTGCAAAACAGACTAACTTTCTAAGCAATGGTAGATCCAATATTAGCACTGTTCAATGGACTTTGTCAACTGAATACGTGGTGTCCATGGCAACCTGATACAGTCTCCAATTTGTTTAACTGTAACTGAAAGACTCCTTTAGTGGCATAACTCAACAGGTTTGGATATAGCGTATAACCTGAGCTGAGAAGCATGTAAGTTGTTGACTTTTAGTTCATATTAAATGGTGGATTACATGTTTAAAGTTGTCATCGAACTAACATTTGTCGATTAAACTGCCACCATTTGATCAATGTCCGCATGCAGTACACTCACTGGCTTGTAAGATGATGGATGAGTTATTGACTTTCTTTTAGTTATTTGACAATCTGACTTGTATTCTGCATCAGTAAAGCCATTTAGATACTGTTTCGGTCGGATTTTTCTGTCTCGGATGTCATCCGGAGAAGAATCGGTGAAAGGATGGAGCTTTTTCCAGAGAATTTAATCCAAAAACTCTGAATATGAACTGCTCTGGAGCAGGTTTTATGTTCAGCGTATGTTTATCTAGCCAGGTTAAAACAGAGACGCCTTCCTGACAGTGAAAACTTTAACATATCTCGTTAACTAAGTACACCCTCCTGTCTTCATAGACTTAGTGAAGAGCTTGATTCCAGTATTGTATTATTTTCTGTTCTATATATAGTTTAGTTTATTAAAAATCTCCCATAAGGCTAAGGACCTTGGTAGAGGGCAGCTATTAATGAGGTTTGGGCAGGGGCCTCTCTTACAATGTTTGGAGATGAAATGGCGAGCCTCCTGTTGCAATCCTGTCTCGCTAACGTTTATGTCCCTGCTCTCCATTTATGTCAGCCAGTGTTTGCTTTTCATAGATGCCGCAGTCATTGGATTGCTGCAGATCACAGCAGAAATTACATTTTTGTTGACATTACTTGGGAAACTTCTCATTTGCATTGTTTCCCTACCAGAAAAGTTCGTTTTTCAGTAATAAATCAGCCTGTTCGTCACGCATGTTGGTCCTTGTGTTTCCATTAAAAGACATCTAGCAAATGAATGCCAGAACTGTTCCATATATGAGACACGTGGCCTGATAGTAGATGGACATACGTGGTCTGCATGTGAAGTGGGAAATAATGCTTTCATGTTTTGTATAGCAAAACATGCTGAACGCTGAAAACATTCATCCCGCAGTTCCGAGGCGGCGATAAAACGTCTTTCTGCTCGGGAGGAGCATCAGATAAGAGTAGGGCATGAATATAAAGTAGTAATATCTCCATCAAAATGTATGTTTTAAGCCAAACTGCTCACTGAAAATTTGATGTGAAACAGCTCTTGCTGCTTTCTTCTCGTTTCCCAGATTAAAACTAATGAGATCTGATGTAACATCAGACGCTTTGGTGTAAAATTAATTTATGACTTAAATTGAGGAAGGAATGAGATGTTTAGTCCTGAGATGCGCAGCTGAGCTTGGAGCTGCTGGATATGAGATGGGCAGGTTCAGATGTGGGTTAAACCGGCTTGTGCAAGTCCCCTTTTCCAGTCTTGAGGGGGATCATTCAGACTCTTTCTGAGTTCTTCATTTTATTTGACTGGCCTTTAGCACTTGGCATTCAGCAATCAATAGCTCCAGGGCCGGAGTTTGATGGGATGAATACTAATGTGGCTGAACAGCATTGACATATGACTGCCTAACTTTAGGTTTATATCTGCTGTTGTCTCGTGATCTCAATGAAAACGTCTCGTGTGGCTCTGCGAATGAACACGGTCCATTACATTTGTTCTGTATAATCACTGAAAGGGGCTCATTGATTACAATCTGTAGCTCTTTACTCATAACATGGTGCCATCAAAGCAGATGCTGCGTCCTAGAGTTCCCTGCTGCCAGTGGAGGTCTTTTCTGTGCTGTGTATTTAGCTGTTAACAGAGATTCACTCGCTTTATGTATTCAAGGACACCCCTTGTTTACTGTGAATCTAATGGTGTTCAAACCTTAGTGCAGAAAATCTAAATTGTGGTATAATTTTAATAAGCCTGGGCTCTTTTTCTCTTCATATACAGGGAGCAAAGTTATTCTCAGTGTATTTTTCTCCCTGGTTATCTTGAGTATGCTCGGCAGCAGGGTCATGTGGAAGTGACAGAGGTGCTCTAAGGGGTCGCACACTAACTCGTTGTGAATTAGTCTCTCAGCTAAACATCTCGCATAAAATGTAAAGGTGAGTACAGCCACTAGATGGACTTCCAATCTCAGAGTTGATCAGACGAGACTGGCAGAGTCTATCTAGAGAATGACAATGAGTTTTATCCTTTCTTCTGAATTAAAATCCCGAAAATCCCGTTTTTGAAAAGGGATTTGGTTGGTTTTTATCTGTTTGATAAGATGGAAGCAGGGAAAAATAATTTTTCTGTTGAGACTGAGTGATGAAGCCAGAAAAAGAACACTTCAGTTCGTATCAGAGTATGACAAAATTACACCCTCGGGACAGGAAATATCAGGTAATGGATCGTGCGTTTCGGAGCAGACCCGAGTAGAGGCTTGCTGGAATAAATTCAGTCTGTCAAATGAAACCATTCTAATCAGGGCAGGGAAATTATCAGCTAAGATGCAGATACCATGAGAGACGGTTAAAAAAGAAAGTCAAAGGAAAAATAGAAAGCGTGGCAGCAGAGATGAATGAAATCCTCAGCTGTTGGTGACAATGCTGAAGTTATGACTCCATGTGAACATAAACCGAAGAGCCACAACCTGCCTGATAAGTCTGACCCACAGACGCATAAACTCCACAGGACACCAACGTTAGGAGCTGGTCTGTTGTGTTTGGTAACCTGTGAGACTTGATTTGATTCAGAAATAGAAATACCAACGTCGGCTTTGTCGAGTAAATGACAGGAAAGCACCAGCCAGTAGGAGGACTGTCACATTTAAATCAAGTCATTACAAGGCGAATGAAGAAAAGAAAACACATTTATCGTGTTTCATTCTCCTTTTATTGACTCCCGGTATCTTTTAGAATTGATTTTAAGATCCTAATATTGGCTTTTCAAGCCCTACATGGCCATCTTCTCATTTATCTGAACTTTCAGAACTGAGAATTTGTAGACTGAGATCTTCAGGCTGAGGACTTTCACTGCTTCCAGAGACACGGAGACCAGAAGTGACCGTCGCAAAGCCCCCGAACTCTGGAGCAAACTGTCTGAGGAGAACAAGTCAGCTGTCCTGTCGAATAGTCACTCCTATCATCTTATCCTGAGCTCTCTTCCTTGACTTCGATGGAAGACGTCATGGGGTTAAGGACAGGTGGTCAGAGAATTTCATCGGGACTTAGGAAAAGACAACCATGCTTGATGTTACGTGGGTCTGCAGCACTGAATCTACAAAAACTGCTTTAGATACTTTGTCAAATGCAATCTCATCATGTTGTCACCCTAAAGTTATTGCATATCTATTGTATTAGAGACAATGTATAATATTTGTTTATTATCAAGGTTTGTGATTTAAAAACTGAAACATATTGGTGTCGCAGGCAGCTCAGCCTCCTGTCCTCATATTCAACCACACAGTTGGTACAACCAGATAAGAACAGTCGAGCATGAAGCACGCAGTTGTCATGGAATTATCTGCTTTCTCTCACAAAGGATGGTCCAGTGTATCCTGTGCTAAAGGGAGTATTAAAATAAGCATTTGAAGCTCCTTTCCTTAGCATTTGGAGAATTCAAAGCGCTTTTATCGTGGCTGCTGCTGATCTACTTCCTGGTCGTGTCACTCGGTTTGGAAGGTGCCAAAGCCAAACGGACTATTCAACCGGACCCACTGTCCTTGAAGCGTACTTGTATTGGAGAGCCTTTCCTGATTTAACTCGACTTCTCTGATATTTCTTTTTAACAATTGATTGGAATGTCGCCCTGTTGTATTGTCTTAGTTGATTTGATATTTTGCTGTGTGAAGCACTTTGTCACATTTGCTTAGAAAAGTACAATCGAATATTTATTCTTTTCATTGATTATGTGAGACAATCGAGAGTAGTTATCATCATCGTGTTTTGTCACCTATCTGTAAATAAGATGAAACTGACGAAAACGTCATATTTTCACTTTGTTTTCTGTCGTTTCGTAGAGATCATTGACAGCTAGAGTTTCTGCCCTTTAAAGGATGAGTTGTTACCTGCTGCGTGTCCTTTGCTGTGGACATATCATATCCGCCGTGTGCATTTTTTATTCAGGCTGTGTAACAAGTTAACAGACGTATGTTTATATTTTGTGAATTATCTTGTCGATGTAATAATGAACGCCAAAGTTCTGATCTGCTTGTTGTTTTACTACAAAAGTCTGGAGATTTTCTCCTGTGGCAAAAAATGGAATAATTAATATTTGTATCAAATGCCACTGCAATCCATCTAGTTGTCAAGACATTCCACTCTGCAAAAATGGCAACCTCAGGACATTCAGAGTATCTGGGCAACTTTTAAAGTTTGTGCAGAATTTGATGGCTGTGTGTGTGTGTGTGTGTGTATATATGTATATTATATTTATATATATATATATATATATAGTATCTGGGCAACTTTTAAAGTTTGTGCAGAATTTGATGGCTGTGTGTGTGTGTATATATATGTATATTATATTTATATATTTATATATATATAAAATATATATTATATATATAATAATGGATTTAAATAACGCACTGGTGACGTTCAAATAATCTGATTAATTTGATCATTTTGATGAAGAAATGCTGCTAATTTTGATGTTCCTTTACATACATACATATATACATAAGCCTATGTATATATGTATGTATATATGTATATATGTATATATGTATATGTATATATATTAGAGTTTTTTTTTTTTTTTTAGTGTGCTAAGCTAACTTTTTCCACTCTAAAATGATACTGTAAGTGCTCAAGTTGGCGCCAAACCAGCCAGATCCCACAAATAAATGCTGTATTTTGAGCTTGACTCCTCAACAGCCTGCAAAGGAGGGTTACTGTGAAGAATGAGAAATGAACTACATAAAAGTGCTCTGAGAGGGAGAAGACATGAGACGCCATTTTCACGGAACCGCATTTTCACTTAAATCCTGGCCAGGATGTTCCTTTGAGATTCTAATATTTGATTCTTCACGTGGCAACACAGAGTCTGTATTTCTGAGAAATATCTCACTTCATTTTCTCCATTTTAATTTAGCAGCGATATGGAGACGAGAAGGCATGTAATGTGTAACAAAGGTTATTGAACAAGTCTGGATTCTGAGCAGTTGCAGGTACAAAGCCGGATCCCACAGAGAAATCAATTTATATTCCGCTTTTATTTCATCAGACCGCAGCAAAAAAAGATATGAAAGATATAAAGAGAAGAGGAAGAAGACTTAATCCCCCCCCCTCCCTCCCCCGGGCTAATATAACATCAGGATCATTTATACTGAGCTGAGTCTGAGACTGTCAAACCAAAGAGAACTCTAAAAGACATTTTTTTCAGAAACGTCATTTTATAGAGGATCAATATCTGTAACCTTGACTGTTGAATAAATAACCGATTTAGAAGCCTTGTTGATGTTAGCTTCCCTCCCTAATGAAGAACAAAGTGAACAGCCTAAACAGAAACGCAGCGGCGGGCTTCACTGGTGCTGTAAAGCCCACAGTTATGATAGCAAGCTGATTAAATTCTTTAATCAAAGTCAGCTTTATCCTTGAAAAGCAGTCGGTTTTAATTATGTTGAAACACAGGACAGAAGCTGCCGTTTCTGTTCCATGACAAACTTCAGGAAATTTCACATTTACAGCAGTGACTAGGTGGTAAAATGTGACATTTTTAACTTGGAAAGTCTGAGTTCGGGTGATCTTTTGTGCAGACCTGCACATTCTCATGACAGATGGGTTTTTTTTCCCACCTCAGTGCTTGGTTTTATTGACATGTTTACTCCTGTCAAAGATGTTGTCTTCATCCATGATGGTTTATTTGACAGGCAGCAGTGGAGCTTGAGGAGTTCCCGATTTTGCCTGAAATGTTGGATTTAGAGTTTGGATTTTGGTGTCAATTTATCAACTAAAGCTGCTGGATAAAACATTTTTAATGCCAAAATCCCAAGATGATATTCATAAACCCAAGATTACAATTGAATTGCTGAGTGTTTTTTTTTTTTTTTTAACATTTACCGCTCGCCTCACCTTTCTTTGCTGGTAATTTAAATCCCGTGTTGGTGGCACTTTATTTGTCAGGCATGTTTGAACAAAGTGCTTTCACTCTGCATAGCTCAAATAAATTGCTCTTTCTGTGTGCTCCTTGTTAACAATGATGCCGCTGCCAGTAAATGCCTAAAGAGTAGCTCAAAATTGTCAGGTCCTTTCAAATTAGATCGGCTTCTATTTGATAATTCACAGCAACGTTAACCCTGCTCTGACTGAGGTTATTGTGCTGCCACAAACAGAGTTTCTATTGCTTTATTCTTTGAATCAAATCTGAATCCAGCTGTGTGAAACACGCAGTCAGTGCCACTATGGTGCCTTATGTAGGTCAATTCCTCTTCAGTGCTCGCTGCTTGGCCTTATGATGAGAGATTTCATTTTGTGAGGGAACTGCAGTTTTATTATTCATACTCCAACAGAGATTGGAGTTGTGGTGCATTAAAGCATGAAGTTGTCATTTCCCTACTTGCAGACTGTTATTCCTTTTGCCCCAAATTGGAATTACACTGAACATTTGATGTTGGTCCGAACAGTTTTATGCCGCACGGTCTCAAAATTCAAGTTTCAAGCTTCAGTGCTGGGTGTACATGATACAATATGCTGTTGTATTTGTTCAGTAGCACTTTCTCATGCACCCTCAAACTGCTTATTTAGCTTAGCTTGCCAGTTATGGATTCCTGAGATTGGTTTGGAGCAGATGTGGGTTTTCTAACTGAAGATTTAAAGCATATTGTTCTCTGCATGTCTAACTGGCTCAAAGACTGACCTAACTGCAACATAATTTCTCTTCAGTGAAGCAGCTGAACACATTAGGTGAGTAGCGTGAAATTGACCTGGGAATAGTAGCGGTGTGTGTGAGTTACATAGCAAAAATTGCTATTGAGGGAATCCAGACTAAATGAATTCCACATGGGACTCTCTCTGCAGTATGCGTATCACCTTAATGCCCTTACAAATATTACCTCATGGTGGTTGCACTTTAATGGCGCCTGGATAATCATCAGTTGAGATAGAATCACAACTTTTCTTGGGAGAAGCTTATCCCTTTTTTTCCCCCCAAAGCAGCATGAGGTCCCCATATATCTTTCTAGGACCGTCTCTTCTGTTGATCTAATTGGATACCCTCTGTTGCCTACAATGAATCATTGCTGGACCTCCTCTCTCCCCTCAAGTACTTATTTTTATTGAATGCAGGGTTCTCCTGAATCTCAAGGCTCAACCTTAAAACTTGTATTTGTCCCTTGGCTTCAGTCATTGATCTTTTTTCATCTTCCTTTTTCTTTTTTTAACGGCTCTGTCAGTGTCACTTTTATTCCAGCGGCAGATCGTAGGTCTGCTTTTATGTCTTCTGCCTCCCCAGAGGAAGGCCATGAGTTCAGGATGTTCTCCCCACTCTGCTAATTGACTTCTAATTTGGCAAATGGACTTTAAGGTAGAATGAAAAAGCCGACTCTCTTTATGCTCACATGTGAGGATGACACTTCCACCCCTCCTCCGTATATTTGCCCTTGACTCTTGAGCCTTGATACAAAGGAAGCTCTGCTGCAGCACTGAGAGTTTAGTGGTGACCAATCTAAAACGGAGGGGAAGCAGTAGAAGTGCTGTTTGCTTTAACTCTGGCTACTCCTTCAGCATCTCGCTTTGCGATCCGCAAACAGCTTCAGGAAAGTAGCTCTCGCAGAGACGATCGAAGGCAAAGATTTTTCTAATTACTCACCCAATACAGAGGGGAATGGCACGGGTATTGCCTGTGGGTATTCATATCGACTTGAGTGTATGATGTTTTAATGAGCCCGCCGTGTGACTGATTTGTTGCAGTCGTGTCTGCTTGAAAGCCTAATTTGTTTGTTTGTTTTCTTCTGTGTTTTCAGTTGATGGATTCTCAGTTGACTTGGAGGCAGATTTAAAGCTTTCCAGACCGACCAGGATGTCAAAGATCTCCAAGGCAGCGAAGGCTGTGAAGAAAGTCGATACAGGTGGTATAATCCGGGCTATAGTAAGGTCAGGACAAGCGGCGCCTGGACCCCCGCTAGGCCCCATCCTGGGACAGGTAAATTACCTTCTTGCTCCATCTATTTGCTCAGGGTAATCGTGAATGTTGTCCTAATCGTGGAAGCAGTGCTTCATTTTATCAACTGACCTTTCTCTCACAGCTCTCATTAGCCACGAAACAACCTGATCTTTTCCTGTTTTCACTTAACCAATCACACACTTGCTTATTTGGCTTCAGTCACCTCAACGTGCACCTCCTATAGCCCTGTTCATACTCCTATTCTTATTCTAGTCGCACAGCTCCACAGTGCAGGTGTGTGGCAAACAATGCCTCAATCTACGACCGTTTTCTCAGTCTCCACCCTAAAGACACTAACACCTCCCTCAATGGCAGCTGTCTCTATACATTAGCCTCACTCTTTACAATCCAGTGGATGAAACCAGATTGAACATGTGAAGGTTTTGTCTGAAATCCTTATCCGCTTCAGTTGCTCCAGAGAGCCAGCTGAGGCTCATTGTTTGTTTTGTTTTGTTATTGCTCCAGGATGCACCGCTGCAACTTTTTCACTAGCAATGCCGACTCCAACCAGAGAAATTGAATGCGATGGCCGGTATGATAATAAGAAAATAAGCAAGCTATCCTCAAATAATGAGCAATTAAAAAGGTGAAGAGGAGGCAGAATTATTATTTGTTGTAAATAAAATATTCTCTCTCTGTAATGTTACTGCTCGCTGCTGATGCTGTGTTCATTAACCTTGTCTTTGTTTCTGATCTCAAAAGTGTTGTTTTTTTTTTTTTTTTTTAGGAAAGTTTTTCCTGCAAAATTTTAATTTTACTTTACACCATAAAGGTGCAATCTGTTCCCGCTTTAATGGCCATTATGGGATTAAAGTTTGATCGTCCTTCTCAAGATGGAATGAAAGCAGCCATATGGTTCGCTCTGTACATACAAATGATCCAGTTAGCCTCTTTAATGGACGATACTCATCAGCCTTCTATGCTGGTGCACACTTGGAAACCAGATCAATTATCACAGTTAATCCATCTCTGTGACTTAATAGCGACACTCAGACAGGAGGATGGAGAAGTGGACAAAGCTATCAGATAACGAGAGTTACACGGGAAAAATGCACGTGAGAAAAAAGAGGAATAATGTTTAAAAAAAAATAACATGCTTCTCTTATGTGACATCGACAAAATCTGTAGCATTACTTTAGACTTCTTTTCGAATTCATGTCAATTCATTAACACTTTATTAATACCCTAATAGAAATTGTAATGGTGCAGAATTAATTTTTTACCGGCAGTAGCGTCATTATTATTATTATTATTATTTTTATGCTATTGTTATAGATTGATAACAAAAATAAATACAATAGAAAATCAGCTGACAAACATTTAAAGTTAAATTGTAGCATAGAGAGGTGTGGTAGAAATCTTTCCAGATCCCCACGAATGGATTGGATTGTTGCTTTTGTAGCCCAGCAACAACTTAGCTGATGATGTCACAAACAGCATCAGCAGGTAACACGGGTGAACTCACTCAGTAGACAGCGTGGATAGAAACTCGCAGCCAACAGTTCAGGTGCAGAGACGCTCCTTCTTCAATCCTTTCTTCTTCACTGTGCCTCACTGTCTGAAGTCTCTGTCTTCCCTTTAAAGCTGAGGAAAGAGGTGTTAGAGTTGCTCCTGTAGCCAGATCTCTAAATATCTAAATATACAATATTCCTAATATTCCCTCTGCGTCCTTGTCAGAGTTTCAAGCTTTTCCATTTTATCTAACGGGGATCTCACACTTCCCATGATGATCAAAGGAGGAAATGGTTTAAACTTTCTCCTCCTTTTTCTCCATTTTGTTCCTGCTCTCCGTCCTTGACGTGTCCTCTTCAACTCATCTGGATTTGGGGTCTTATTCCAGGCATTCTTTGAGCTTTGGAATGCTCAATCGGATGCTTCGACGTGTAAACTATTTTCCCGTTACCATGGTTATGCATCATAACACATGCAAGAAATTGCCAGTAGAAATCATTCCAGCCGCTCAACATCTAAACCGGTGTAAAAAAAAAAAAAAAATCATTGATTTAATTTGTCCAGCACTACAGAGCCCGGCTGCCACCCAAGTGATGCACTCTGCTGTCACCAGCTGCACAACAGAGTCTGCACATACTGAAAACCTGATGTGCTCAAACTTACCGTACCAGTTTAAAACGCATAAATAAAACGCATCTCTACTTTTCACTGCTTGATATTATAATCAGCCTCAGTGGCCTCAGATTGTGCACCTGATTAAATGCTCTCTCGTTGTGAATAGTTTAGTTGAGTAATAGTTGGCCTGATTTCCAGAGCGGACGAAGCTAAAGATAAAACCCCTCTTTGATATCTTAAACACGATTACTCTCCATTTCCATTTTTTTTTACAGTTTCCCAGTTACAATAAAGTCTGAGCCCAAAGCAAAATCATAGCTTGTATTTTGTAGCCTTTCACTTTCAGAGTTTCACCCACGACTCCTGGAAAAGGTTTCCATCTTTGTGAGATTGTTGGGATGCCTTGCACTCCTCTATTCTGTGTGACTCTACCTTTGAGTTGGGGGGGGATTGGGAGGTCCACAGCAAAACCCTCAACTTGCACCTCCCTGTTTCTGGTCTGTGCAACGGTTACCCACCTGAAAAATATAGTGTAACACGAAATACAGCATACATGTGTATTTAAGAAATATAAATACGTTTTTTGTATTTATTTACATTTTTAGAGCTTGAACTATTTAATTTAGCGTGTTTGCTCGGAAAACAAAAGTCCATTTTGTGGTTCGCTTCAAAGTAGCTGCAAATTAGTTTTTGCAAGCCGGATTACTGATGCCTCATTGAAGCTTTACATCAAGTAGCTCTCTTCAGAGTAATTCTGCCCGTCTCTTCCCTCCAGCTCATTCTTAGACCTGGTTTTCCTTTCCTTCCATATTCTGCATCATTTATAAAGGCAATCTCTGTGCAGTGGCTTTGCAGATGACTCTTAGTCTTTCCTTTGTGTGGGAGTTTTCACTAAGTTATTCAGTGTAGGAAATCAGAGACTTTCACATCATAGCACTGAAGAGGTTATGCTTATGCAGGTTTGCCTTAAAGCTGCTAGATTACATTTTGAAAAAGAATCACATGACTGTGTAGAATAAAAATAACTTGCTTTCGACTCCTCAGCTCTGCTGAGCACATCAGCCTCCTTACATTCATTATTTTTTTTTTTTTACTTGCATCTTTGTTGTTTGGTTCAGTTGTCGTCTTCGTGGTGCAATGTTTTCGAACACAGTGAAGCTTTTAGCAGCTAAATCACTGGAACGAATACTGGAATCTTCAAAAACACGACTCTAAATAAATGCTCCACATTAATCTCTGCTGGATGTGGTCGGCTGTGCAAAGTTAAACACTGATAACACATCAGTGTTGTTTTATTTCTCATTTCCTCTTTCTCTACCAGAAAAAAATCATCTTTTAGTTGCCTGAGATTAGATCAAATTATGATCTTATTCAAGTCTGATCACCGCTCTGATCGATTTCCGTGAGAAAAATGTCTAAACCAATAACTCTAACCTTTAAGTACAGAGCAACATATCCGCTTGCTTTTGCATCAGTTTAAGCTGACAGACGTGCAGCCATGCCAACAGAGTTTTATATGAGAAGCAGCGGAAAGTAGAAACGGTTCAGGAGCTCAGCAGCCATGCCTGGGACAGTGAGTAATAAAATGTCCCTTTTGCAACACATAGCCTGACAACAATCAGCAGCATCTTGACAGAAGCATTTGTCCAACCATGGCGCTGATTGGCTAATTGGTAGCTCAGAGGCAGCGCTCATCAGAACATTTATTTTTCACCCAAGGAGTTGCTGCTTTACGTCATTGTGCCAGAATTTGTTATATTGGATGAATTCAAATGATTCAAAGTTCATACAGGAATAAAATGGTTTGTTCTGAAGAATCATGATCTTCCAGTGAAACGTGTTCCAGTGATGTTCCCCACAGCAAAAATCCACCCAGAAATGTTCCTGTGCTCAATGTAAAACAGTGAATTTATGCTTTAATCTCATCCCATTTAAATGTACTTAATGAAAGTGCTGCCAAAGTAAAAAAGACTTTAATAACCCAATTCTAACAGCCCTGTGCTGTTTATCACGTAGATGTATTATTGATTTTAAGATTTTTACTGATCACATTTGAGACGCTGTTATATCCTCTCTCCCCTTTAGCCACACAGGAGACCTTTTCGTTCCATCTGAACCAAAGCTGAGAATGAAGAAAGTCGCTCTCACTTTCACTCAGTGCCAAAAGCTAAAGGTGCTTGCTTTCTTTTTTTTCTCCTTGCATTTGTAGCAATAAATTAACTTTAATGGCTGGTTGAAGATTAACTTTCACAGCTTATTGCCTAATTTTGCATAGAATGAGGCATTTAAGACATTTATTGTCGAATGGTGTTGTATTTTAAAGCTAAACCCTGCTCTTGGCTGACAACCTGCACATTTTTATTGGCAGCTAACCAATACCGAGCATACAGGAAGATACAGACAATAAAAGTCATGTATTTTTGTATAATCCTCTCCATCCCTCACATCATATGAAACCTGGCACCATGACGTGAGTGTTGATGTCGGCATCTGTGGGAGTGGGTGGCATTTTTGGATCCTGCTCCTTTCCAAACACACCACAGTTGGAATTTGATCCATTTGAAGAGTCTGTTATTTGTGACATCTATCACACAAGTCTGAGAGCAGTGGTTTCTTTCCCGGCTTCAGCACATATTCAGTTTGGTTTGTCTTTGTTTGTGCGGTACTTTTCACCTTTGGGCGCTTTTTCCTCGCACTGTCCGATCAAAATATTCTGGTTGAGTGAGAGGCGTGCTAAATAATGCATGGAAGGCTCCACTAAAATTATTTTATGTGATTAGTTTCTCTTACTTGGATTCTGGTGCTTTACTTAAAGATCACACTTGGTTCTGTGTTACTGCTGTATGAAATTTTAATTTTGATATCAGTATTTTCAGCTTCTCATTTTGAAGCGCAATAAAAGGACAAATGTGGTTCTGTTGAGGACTGTATATATAGTAACATCACAGTTATCTGCAGACAATTACTTTTTGAATTATTAAACGGTAGAAAATATAGTTGGAGAAATAGCAGTTCAGTTTCCCTGAAGCAGAGGCCATGTTGTTAAATTGTCATATCAGCTGTCTAAAAGACATTTAACTCTGTGTCCTATAGCCGCATACATAGCAGATCGTATAGTTCATGGGTATTGATTCTACCATCGTATATTTTAGAAGTGGATACAGTTAAGTCCCAAAATATTTAGACGGCTACATCATTTTGACTTAATTTCCATAATTCTGGCCCTGTCCGGCACAGAGGTACATTTAAAATGAAATCAACATGCAGACTATGAGTTTTATTTTAAGGAGATTAATTTAAGATATTTGTCTAGGGTTGCAACACTTTGTCAAGAATCATTTGCAGGCAGTGACTAATGCCTAAAATCTGGGTCCTGTAGATGCTAAAAAGTGTTTTTGTTCTGCTTTTAGTTTTGTCAGCACGAGTCTGAATCCATATCTGGATGTAGATTTAAATCGGATAACTTACTTGTCCATTGCAGAATAATTCAATTCTTTCCCTAAAAAAAACAACAACAAAAGAAAGGCTTGGTTGCTCTCAGTATGTTCTGGATCACCGTCCATCTGAACTGCAAAGTGCCGTCCAGTCAGCTTTCCTGCACTCTGCTGAAGCCGAGCACACAGCTCATCCCTGCAGACATCACAACCACCCAGCTGCTTCTGTTTTCTGTCACGTCGTTGGTGAACAGTAGTTACCCAGCGTGACTGGAAGCCACGCTTGTCCATATAATCACACTGCCTACACAAGTTTGACAGACGATGCATGCTTCAGATCATGAGCCATTCAAAGTCTTCTGCATACTTTTTCTGCCTGCCGCTCCGGTGCAGGTTGGTCTCTGGGATGGCATTCTTTAGACAGATGAATCAGAGTTGTTCTGGCTTTTTTTTTTGGAGCCATGTCTAATCTGGTTTTTCATTTCTTGAGGCATATAAATGGCTTGCACCTTGTGATGAAGCCCCTGTTTTTGCTCTTTGAAGTCTTTTTTATTATAGATGTGCCGCCATCCTGGAGAGTGTTCCTCATTTGGCCGAATGTTGGACAGGATTCAGTAATTATAGGTCTTCTGTGGACATCAAGACCTTTTTTGTTGTCAAGCACACGAGTGTGTTCTTTTTTTCTCCTCAGACTTTATCCAGCAATTGATTTGACCAGTCGTAATGTTCCTGCTATCTCTCTGATGGATTAATTTGGCCTGTTTTGCCTGCATTCAGAGCTCCTCTGACTGCATCTCAGCTTCTAAATACAAGTGCCACACTATCAACTTCAGGTCTTTTTATTCGTTAATTAATTTAGAAATAATAATGAATGATTTTTTTCCCCTCTTGTCCTTGAAATAGCTTTTGATCTGCCGCAAAAGTAGGTTTTGCCTAAACCCTTCCTCAAATTTGAATCCTAGTCTGCTCTGAGAATCTGCACTCTAATTGCACGTTTGTTATAAAACTGTGGCTGTGAATGTCCAAATATATGAAAAACCAACTGTGCGTGGTACTGTGCGTCATTAAAAGCTTTAAGATTCCTTCCAGATTCAACATATCGGCGTGAGATGTTGTCAAGAATGATGATGATTCATTATTATTAAGCATAATCTGTCTAGCAGAACATAAAGTGTTGAAAATGAGTCACAATTAACAGCTTCAAGAAGGCATCACGCACCGATGCATCACTGAGTATAATCCAGTAACACATTATTCCAAATATACCATTCTGCATTAATCCCACTCGCTTTATTTTGATGCTAATGTTGATTTGAACGTGTGACTTCTAGCAGTGTTTGCACACTGTGTTGTTGATTCATTTACTAAATTAAGATCCTCTTCCACCGCTCCATATAGCAATTAAAAGCAGAACAGCAACAAATCCTAAAATGTGTTTAGTTTGCAGCACCAAATGAATTACATCTGTGTTTGATAATTCACTGAAATGATTAGGCAGTCATCAGTCAGTTTCTTTTGATCAATTGATCATTCGTGCCTGGCTTGTTTTTTGGGTTTTTTTCGGCCTCAGGTAAACTTCATCCCAACATCTAAGACCTGCATTAGTATGCATTTGTCTCCACTGTTGCATTGCATATAAGATTATTTTACATCATCTCTTTTTCATAGACTTTACTTTGAAGTTCGCTCCCATAGCCGGGGTACTGATGGTGTGTGCTATGATGAATGATTTAGACATCTGTCCATTAAACGTGGATGGGTGGGTGTGAACCTATGTGCATACTGTGGCTGTCGCAGCATCAAGGGTAATGAGGTGAGATGGGTTGCAGACGAGCCCTCGGTCAAACAAAACAAAGCCGCATGTTTGTTTAAAGTTTCCTCTTTTTAGACCGTTTGGAACGTCATTGTCAAGACGCCATGTTGTGTGTTTGTGTCCGTTGGCTGTCGAACTGACAACGTGTGGAGCAATCTGTAAATGAATGGCAGCCGCTCTGCTTCAGGCAGTGGCCCCAGCCCTTTAATCTTAGCCATCCCCTACTCCTTACTTTTTTTTTTTTTTTCTTCCCCTGCCTCCGACTAACCACCCTTGACAGGGAGGTGGGGAGAGGTAGACTGCCTGTCTGCTGTGGGGCAAATTTAAACAAACGAGAGAAATAAAAGAAGGAATGGGAGACAAAAAAAAAAAACGAGAAACTGACAGCTTTGGTATATGAGAATAATTACGGAGTAGAGTGAAATTAGCCCAGGTGAATGGAGGAGAAGAATAGAGGGCAGTGGAGGAAGAAAGAAAATAGCATCTCAGCTTATGCACTTTTTCTTCAGGAGCAGGTTATGAGAGTCGATGGGGAAAAATGCTGAGCATTGTATCTAGAGCTTAACAGGTGTAACATATTCAAGGAGGTAGTCATTTGCAGCGGCTGCTGCATTTGCAGTCACAGCTTTCAGTATAATAGAAATATGAGAAGTTGGCCTACATCTAGGGACTACATCTAGAATGCATGTGTTTGAAATGTGGAGTGAACAAAGAAAAGACGGATGAAAGAAAGAGGGTAGGCAAGAGTTAGATGCCGTCTACTATGGTGGTTTTCCCTCTGTGGCTTCTCCCTGAAAGTCTGTTTGAACCGAGGAGAAATTCCCCACAGAGAATTTAAATGAATATCTTTCTGTGGAGGAGAGTGTACATTAGTCTTCATACAGCCTATAAATCGGGCATAAATCAGCGAGAATAAGCGCTGCCATCCTGACAAAAAGCCTCAATCTCAATTAATGGGACCATTAAAGCTCAGAGGAGAGGACGGCAGGTGCATTTGTAGCAGCTGAGAGCAAAGAACTCGTTCACTCTGAACAAGATCACACGCTTTTACGGTAACTCTTGACATACTCACCCATCGCATCAGGACCCCTTTCAGTATTAAAGGTAGAAAACATGCCAGCACAATAAAGAGTTACTGTGTGAGGATCCAGGCTGATGGGGCCACCGGCATAATTGTGATAAATGACGGCTTCTCATCAGCGTGCCACTCAACGACACGGAGCATGCTTTTCTGCCTTGAGTATGAGCGGAGGTTTCCGTTTATTTCTATTCAGCATGAGAAAAACATGCAAACACACAGCTTCCTGTGACTTCAGGATGACAGCTGATCGACTTTTAGATTTCGGAGCCTTCACAAGAATGAGTGTTATTTATCCTAAGGGCCAATTGGCTTTGAAAAATTTTGACTGAGTTCCCCAGCTTTTCCCTTTGTTTGTGTGCCAGTAATACTCCTACATAATAGCCAATGAACTGTCAACACCAGGAGAGTATGAAATGCTTTATTAGTCTGCACTCTACCCCGGAGGTGTACCTGACAACAGCTGTGGAGTAACTTCAGAGTATGACACGTGGCATATGTCCAAGTTCCACATCTTCCACGTAAGGTGTACGCCTCTCATGGCTGCTTTAGGAAACAAGGCACTTGACTGTACTGTATATCCTCTGCACCTGCTGCTCTGACCATTAAAACAGAGATGCCAAGCATCTTGAGCAATTTTAAAACTAAAGGCTGAATCTGGAATTACAGGTAATCTTTCATCGCTCGTGAAAAAAAGATATTCGGGGGCAGGACAGTTTTGTTTTTGTTTTTTTTTGTTTTTTTTCTTGTTTTTGAAAATGACTGACAGACTCTGAGACAAGCACAGATTACAACGAACATAGATTTTGAATAAAACTGTAAAGTTTACTTACATTGTACTTCGGCCTTTGTAAACAGTGTATCAAAACAGATCCGTATTGTTCGTGTCTGAATGCAAACTCATGAGTAATATGGATTATGAGCGTTAAAGATGCTGTTGGATGATTTTGACATTGACAGCACATGTTGAAATGTGTAGTAAGGTAAATTATTCATTTCCAGGTCTCTGAAGTTCAAATGTGGATGACGTAGTTTGGCAGAGATGAGGCCCATGAATTTGCAGGTTTGCTCGAAACTCGATCCTCTGATTTTCTGCCAGACAAGAGAAACTAGGACGTAATATCATTGTTCCTTTTGGATGGAGTGATAAAGCCCCTGAAAATGTTAGTAACCCATTTAATGGTCATTGTCACCTGTTACAGCTCCCATAAGTATGGCCAGGAGGTACCTTTATTCACCTTCTTGAAGACCCAGTCAGGTGTCATCATTCATTTTTATCACTGATAAACAGAAAGAAACCCAAATCACACAGAACCTTTGATCATCTCATTAAGTGCATGTAGAATATCAAAGATGGGATGTTAATTAAATCCCGAAGAGGACACACCAAATTCAAAGAATTCCAACTTTGAAAATCCAAAGGTATTTTAGGAAGATACACATAAATGAGGTCAAGTCATTTATACACAGAAACTGGCAGGTGATTGGCTTTAAAAAAAAAACAAAAAAACATGAGAAACATTAAAATGCAAAGTAACTGGCGAGCCACGTCGGCCGTTATAGTAGTGCATGATAAGCCAAATGTGGCTCGACAGCATTTTATTGGACTAGATCGTGTAACTCTTCCAGTCAGAGGGGGCAAGCTGCCAAAACTTCTGTCAAAAGAGAAATTTACTGGATCTCAACACAGCGACGGCTGTTGGACAGAAAAATTATTTTTGTTTCAAATGTTCTCTTTATGATTTTTACAATGAAAATTGTAACTTCAGAGATGCATTATACAATGTAGCTGTTGCCAATATGTGACGCCATGAATTTAGAGAAGGGAGTTTTCTCTTTTAAGCCAAATCTCTGCAAATTCCTGTGTTTAAATGACGCAACCTCTATGGTCTTTCGTGCTTTAATGGCACCATTGTTGATTTTTGGGTATTCATCATTGGTAGATGTGCTCCAACAGTTATTGCCTAAACCTAACCAAAGATTCATTAAAATGATTTTTATTTTCCTGGATAAAAACTTTTAACATACCCAAGCAGTGACGGAAAACCTCCTTGAAGTGCGTTGTGCTCCCCAGTTTGTACTTCCAGGTGATACAGGGTGGAGGAGAGCATCTCTTTTCCATATCTATAGGAGCGATGACGGATTACAAAGTCCATGTAATATGCTACTAACATACTGGAGGTGCAGGAACCCTCCATGGGATCACGTGATGCATGTGGGGGATGATTAAATTAGTAAAGAAAAGTAGGATAAATGTAAGTAAAACTTCCTGCTGCACTATTTCTTTTTCTAATTTCTATCTTAACTCTATTTTTATACAGTGGGAGACTGTAAAACTTCTTCAGACATGTAAAAATGAGAGGGGAACATCACTTGGGGTTGTGAGAAGACTTGAATTTAAAGGGTTATTGGGTGAGACTCTACATTTAAAAAAACATTGAAGCACCATATTCAGTGAGTTTTACTGGTAGATGGCTGCTGAGTCTTGGCTCAGTGGTACTGAAGGATAAAAAATGAACCATCTCTCCTCTGAATTAAACACAACATTCTTAGAGAAAGTTCCCCTGTGATGTCACAGAATATGCACACTGAAAGGTCACAGTCCGTATTTTGTCAACGCTGACTTGATGTGACATGTTTTTGTGTTGTTGCTGCTGTCTGTTGCTCTCTTCGTGTTTTTTTTTTTTTTTTTAAGTGACCTAATTGCCCTTCTGGGACAAATCAAGTTGTCTGAATCTAATGACTCAGTGGCAGGTGAGTGTTGATCCAGTTTTCCCACAGAACCACACAAATTGAACTTGAATATTAATAGATCTTTAGCCAGTAAGAGAAATAAACTTAAGTTATAAATGTCAGGTGAAAAAAAAACAAGAAACAAAACATCTCAAACCACAAATGCAGAATTCAACCAATCTTGGCAGCTACGGCAGTTGAGCCAAAATTATACAACAGTGAACACTACTACACTTCAACATTTCTAGAATACTCTTTACACTCTTACAGCTGGGCTCACAGTGTTGGCTTTAAAATTGCACTCCCATAAATCACAACAATGCATTTTGAATTATTCTTAGCACAATAAAATGCACAGCCGAGCTTGTTAAATGCATTTCCACAGCTCTGCATTGTACCCATCACTGTTGTACTCAAATTCCATACAAGTTGTCTGCTGGGATGTGATATTGGATCTGTGGGTCCGAGTTTGAAGTTTGGGTGTGCGAACATAGATTTTTGCATGCGTCCATGTTCTGAGTGATTCTCTACAGTTCGTGGGAGATGAAAGAGGGTCCCAGGGGCGTTGCTGTTGGCTCCAGGCTGACGTGGGAGAGACTGTGGCTTTGGGAGCGAGACAGTGTGTGATAATGAGAGGGAGGAGCTTTCCCCTGGGCTTGGCCCTCTTCCTGCTCTGAATTCTGACTTGGCACAGCGGAGCCTCCTGGTTCCGCTCCAGCCACAGTCCCAGCTTCTGCAGCGCTGCGTTCCAGCTTATGTCTCTCCCAGGCTGAGCTCAGCTTCACGGCAAGAGCCAGCAGATTTTTCCCCAGAAACACAGTGGACACCCGAGGGTCCCTGTACCACAGCATGCCTGTACCCCTCAGGGCCAAGGTGAAGATGTTGATGGTGACCAAGCTAAGCCAAGGGTACAAAGCCTCTTTACGGGGTCCCCTCTGTCCTGGCAGGCCAGTGGCCCCCAGCTCTGTGAGGGCCACACATGGCAGCAGCAGCAAGAGGGCGTAGCAGTAAAAGAAGACCAGGCCCTCGGCCCAGATGGGCAGTTTCTGCTCAACTACCCCTCCGGTACCCGCTGTGGATCCACTCTGTGCTTCCCACAGCCCCGCCTGCAGGTCCAGCACATCCAGCAGGTCGACCACCACCCACAGTAGCCGACTCCGCACCTCCTGCTTCCTGCGCTGCGGGGTCATGTGGTCAGCGCCCGTCAGGATGAGAAAGAGGGACGGCAGGCAAATGGACAACAGCAGCGTCAGCGTCTTTCTGGCCAGCGGGTCGGGCGGCCGGCGCTCCTGCCTGTAGTTGTGGCAGACAAAGAAGAGCTTCAGCTGGAGGAGGGACAGGAACAGGAACCAGAGGGCGTTGGCAAAACCGCGCCGTGGCGACCGCGCCTCAGAAACCACGCCTGCTGAGACAAAGCGCAGTGCCAGCAGGAAGCCCACGTCACCCAGCAGCACCGCTGCATACTGCCACGTGCTCGGTCCTGAAAGACCACGAGCTCCAAGCATGCTCTGCTCCAGCAGGTAGAGGTCCACCACTGCCATTGTGCTCACCGTGACCAGGGTTGATACGCACACCTGGGGCGTGGGCACCATGCCTGTAAGAGACAAAGAGGCGCTCGTTGGAAAATCTGTTACATGGACGGAGCTCAGACTTGCTCACATCAATCTGCACGTTCCATCTGTGTTCTGTAAATCTGACAGATTTGCAAATTAAAACACTTGTTTTTTTCCAAGACTGTTTCCCAACCAGCTGTAGAGTAGTTTGACGCTTGTTGCTATGGTCAAAGACTTTAGCTGCAGAGTAAGCAGCATCTTGGCCTGAGCTTCATATGCTGGCTGCTCAAGCTGAGAAGCTTATTAAATAGTTTTTTTTCTTTCTTTCTCTCCTTCTCCTCAGCTCTGTATTAAGAAGTTTTCATTTCCTATAAGGGTCCTAGCCCTGCTTCCTTTTGATTCCAAGATTTTCCACAAGTTCTCTGCTGTTACTTTTTCTGTTGTTTCTGTTTTCCTTTTTTCTACTCGGCTCATTCATTATTAATTAATTGCATTCAGGCTCAGCTAGGTGCCTTGTCAAAGCCTTCTCTTTGCCTCGATGGTCTGCCGTGTTTACTCTCATACTGCGCCGCAGCCTTTAATCATCTCAAATCCCCATTTCATTTCAGATAACATAGATAACTTGCTATTTGTTCTGAGATGCGCTTTACTTCTGTCTTTGTGTACACACCGGGTGACTGCATGAAGACGATACTATTGTGGTTGAATATGAGGGTTCGTATTATTTTGTTACAGCTCATGCTCTCTGTCAGACTCAGACAGCATGAAAAACATTATTGATCGCAGTTTGAGAAATGATCATTGACCTTACAGTGTAATCGAACCAATGTCTCTTCATCATGTTTAGCTGAAAAGCACGGCACAAGCCACTGGACTGTCTCAGTCTCTGTTATCTGCTCGGCACCGCTCGGGGGTGTCAGCCCCTCAGCTGGATCGATCACATTGTAATATAAAATCATTACTGGCTCAGATGTGTCCTAACGGCAACAGTTGAGTGTGATCGAGCGAGAGATTGTAGGCATGATTGCGGCCTCTGAAAAAAAATAAATAAATAAAAAATCTGCTGGTGAAAAATGTTTATTGATATCTCGCTGATGGAAGATGCATCTCTTCCATATCTTTAAGACTAGCAGGAGCTCTGTCACCTCCTCTTGTGTTATATGAATCATTGAAGAGGACAGAGCAGCTCAACTGGGTAAAATAAGGGTTGATGGTGTGCATGTGTGAAGGAGGAGAAGAAGTCCTGAAAGTGAAAGATTAATAGGCCTTTTGGGCTGTCTACATGGCTAATAAAGTGTTACTGCATGACAGTAATAGTTCATAAATAAGCTCAGGGGGAGAGGGGGTGAGAGTGATGAAGAAAAAAAGATTTAAATTCAGATAGAAAGTGACTTCCATCCACTTATATTGAGACACCCATTATATTGAGGGAGCTGTAGTCCTAATTCATCTTTGCAAGTATAAAAAAAATAAAAAATCAAAGGCATTAAAAGCTTATTCTGAAACAGATGAATCAAAGGGACGAGGAACGATCTCAGCTGATTAATCCTGCTTGCAGGCATTGTGGGAGGACAGCCGTGAATCATACCAGCATTGGAAATATCTCATTGTCTATGAACCCTTTTGTCTCACCGTGCACACCAACTTGATTATCATTCCCTCTAACCTGAATAACCTGAATGAATTCCAGCAAGCCGCAGATTGAGAGGATATTGGAATTTAAATTTGTCTTGTGTTTCTCGGGCGACAACCTCAGCCCGCAGGGGAGGAGGTGGAGGTGTGGGGGAAGAAGTTCACAGCCACTGTTGCAGTTCGTTCTCTCGTGCTTCTTAAGTTATTCCAGCTGCCCGCCTTTAATCTCAGCCTGAAAATCTCCCCGTCAGCCCGTGTTTGTGTTTTGACTCCCTGTCAGCGCAGTGTAATTTATTATTTTCAGAGTTAGCGACTGGGATGACAGCCCCCCCTGTCCACTCAGCTCATCAATAATGACCAAATTCATCATTTTGCTGTCTGGGAAGTGACATGGATGTTGACAAGGTGAGGCAACCTATTTCACAGTAAGCATGAGTAATGGCATATAATAGTGCTTAGGTGAAGGATTTGGGCAAATTCTATTTAGCACTGGAAATCATTTCCTCTCCTCTCAGTTGTATCCACTTCATGTCTTCCTCACTGTTGCATGGGTGCACAAAGGGGGCACTTTGTCTAAGTAATCATCCAAAAAGCTCTTAAATTCTGTCCAAAGCACACACTGACAGAGATACAGGAGGCTTGGGCTTGCCACTTGCATTTGTTTTCTATAAATATCGGGTGATTCCCGGGTGGACAGGAAGCCTTAATTGATTTGTCTGCACCTGCAGTTTATCTCCATAAACACTCGTTATGGAGCCCCAAATTGCATCAAAGACAAAATCCTTCACAACCACAGGTGGCTCAGGAGCATCAAGGGCACCAGGACAACATCTGAGCCATTATGTGCGAATTAATCATTTAATAGAGTCGGGGATGTGCAATTCTCGATAAAGCAGATTAAATTCTCCCACCAGACCCATCTCCACACGAATAAAAACATCTGTTGATTTATCAGGTGACGGTGCAAGAGTTGCCCGACTGGCTTGCATTTGCAATCTTTCTATGCACAGTTATCCTCTTTGTTACATCTCACCTCATTATCTGCCCAGAGTGCAGTGTTGTCGCGAGGCGTCTTACATCCTTTAATTTAACAACCTCTATTAAACCGCCTCCCTGCAACACCTGTTTCATAACTGCCCTATTAACAGCAGGTATTGTGGCTTGATCCGTGCATGGCTGGTAGTAAAGTGAAGCTTTTAGTTACCCAAACCATTCGTCTTGCGCTTGGGCTCGATCGTCCTGGCTTGATTTATAGCAAGTAAACCCGAGCGGGAGCGCTGTCGGTGACCAATAAAAGTGTCTTTTAATGTCGATGATGAGCTGAGATCGGTGATAAAAGTGCCACTGTCCGGGTGTTTGTCCACAGTCAGGCTCCAGGCGAAGGCTCATCGAGAGGAAAAGTCATCGCTTCCACCACACCAAAGCAGATTCGAGTTTGTACAGAAGCCAAAAAGAACCCCCGGCTCCCACTTATCAAGATTTCCTCCTCCGTGCAGATCTGTCGCGGCGCATTTCCTCGTCCCGAACCTCGGGCTCGCTCTGAGGTGTTTGCAGAGACTCGATCTGGATCCGAATCTCTGAGTCTGTCGCCTCCCGCAGTGTCGGGGTCTGCTGCTGTCTGTTAATCCTTTGACACAGCAGCGGGGGGAGCAGAGCTGTGCCGCGCAGCCGCTGCCGCCGCTCGTCGGGCTCCGGCTGTGCGGAGCAGCTGCCGGGAAGTCGGTCAGAAGTGAAGCAGCAGCCTCAGCGGTGGAGACCGCAGACCTGTGCTACCGAGGAGAGAAGCAGAGCGGTGCAACACAAACTCACTCATGCTGTCCGACTTTGGTTGTGGTGTTAATTTATAAGCATGCAGGCTACGTGCTCAAGCCCAGATCTCCCACCCTCCTCAGTTCTTCCTCCTCTCCTCCTTCATCAGCTGTGGAAGTTTAGCAGGAGGAAGATGCTGTGGATAATTCAGTGCAGTCTGTTACAGTTATGGTAATAATGATGTTGCCACTTGCAGAAGCTTAGTTACTGTTCGGTTGCATGCAAATGCCTTATTTATCCTTAATGCCTCAAAGAAGAGCGGAAGAAGTGGAGCGAAAGATGCTTGTAGCCTGGAGACACATTTAGATCTCAGAAAGGCAGATGTTACAACATTAAATAGCCCTCCTTCTGATTACTTACTGCTTGAAATCTTTCCTCTGTTGTAGATTAACTCATTATAGCCGGCTTAGTGGATGCTCAAACAGAAGGATTGGATATTTTATGAGACCGATCCAGTCGAAAATGCATCTTTGGAAAGTTTCTGAAAAGAGGACTCGCTCATTCCCTTGTACGAAAATCCAATTTCAGTTCCTTGTCAGCCACAGCCGAAGTTTAGTGGAATTTCACAGTGTCACCTTGGCCTCGAGGTCCTACACGTTAAGTCAAGGCTCAAGTCCTCAGCTTCCTTGTTTCTGTGGCTCTGTGTGCTGGGTTCATTGTAGAATGAGAGGTTTAATCAGAGTGGTGAGAAGGAGGATGGAGAGTCATCTTTCTTGTCAGATTCAGCTCTGCGCTCCGCTGGCTTCCAAGAGAGGAGAGATTTTCCATTTTCCTCACTTCTGAGTGTTTTTTTTTCTTCTCTTTTGTGTGTGTGCACGCTCTTCACCCCTCTTCCCCTTTCCGTCACATATTTCCTCGTGTTTATCCCGTTCTCTCCTTCTTCTACACACACACACACACACACACCCCCCCCCCATTTTTTCTTTTGTCTTTTTTGCTCCCACTGGGTGTGGTTGAAGGTCACTTGCACACTGGCTCACTTTCACAGAGGAAAGAGGGAGAGAGCGACGCAGAAAAAAGGACGAGGGGAGCAGCAGAGAGAGGGGCAGCCAGGCGGGCAACCTGTCCACAGGACTGTGCACTCATCACTTTTTGCCTCAGACATGATTGGGGAAGTTTGGAAGGACACATGGGGTTACAGTCTGTCCAAGAATGCTAAAGGCGTCAACAGTCTGCTGTGCTCCACATTAGACTTACGGCCGACCTCCACAAACATGGAGGACTCGTTTCCTTCACCTTCCTGCTCTCAGCTCTTACTCAGGGTCATCTCACGGTGTCAGGCACGAATTGCAGGAGAGCGAGAGATATTGTCTTTTTCATACCACACATCTATCTTCCTTGTGAAAACCTGGCACTTATATCACCCATAATTCAACTCCATTGCCAACAGTTCTGCTGGTGCTAATGAAGCCTGGAGCTGCTGTCCTCCAGCAGAGATGAGGAGTGGACTACAGATGTTAAAGGTGCTCACTTCCCTCTTATCTTTGTAAGCAGATCTGCATATCAATTTGTCGGATTTGTGAGTAACTAACAAGATTTTGTACCAGAATCCTTCTGAATTCTGTTTGCAGTTGGCGTACATTGTAGCAGGCTTTGGATGCATGCAAGTACGCGGCTAATGGGGAGAGCAAAAGAGATGTAAACACAAGCCTCGTCTCACAAGAAAACATGTAATATGTACATTTGTCCAGATGCAAAAAATGTAGTAGTGTCACTATTCAGGGTGGAAATTAATGACAAAGCATGCACAAGGCTATTCTTTTAATTAGGGTAGTGTCCATAAGTCATTACAGCAAAGTTGATCCACAAATATGTAAATGTGTAAACACTAACCATGTATTAAAAAAAAAAAAAGTGAAATGACTGTTGAAGATGAAAGAACCTCCACCGTTTCTCCTTCTTATAAGCGACCAAATCAGCAGCGTGCGACCTGTCTACATTGAAATAGTGTAAGATGTTTAAGTTGAAAAAGGTTGTCATGCAGCTACATGTGGTTGTGGAGCTTCATCACATAGCGAGAGTATGGTCAGTAGTTGAGCGCATATGTCATGAGCTGCGTCTAGGTAAAGAGATGGGGATGTTAGTGGGAATTGTAGCCATCACACAGTTTTTAAGCCATTATTTAAACTGTTTTGTGCTGTGGACCAACATACTTATAGGTTCTGCTGTGCGATCAGGCTGCCATAGTACAATTAGTCAGAATTTATTTAGATTTAATTCAGTTTTCTTCATATAGCGTCAAAACACAACAAATATCATCTCAAGGTACTTCAAAGATACAGTCCAATTTAAGCCAATTACAATCCAATTCATTGTAATACAGTCATTATCCAATCAAATAAAATTCATGAAATTCCAAATTAGTTCAACTCATACAAAGCCAATTCAGTTCCCAGCTAAGGAAACCAACAGATTTGCATTCAAACAGTGACGAGTCCTCACCTGGGATGTCGGTTATAAGACTTTCAGCTTCAGATTTCTTCTGTGTTGACACTTCATTTCAGCACCAGCATCTAACTGAAGTGACATCACTCAAGGCACTTTGTCAAATTTTGCACACCTGCACATGGAACCACAAAGGACTGGATTTAGGTCTATCGTCTTGTGTGAAGAAGTGCTCTTAAACACTGGCAAACTCACCGCAGTGAGTTTTACTAAAAACAGGGAGATTAACTCCAACTCCTTCCCAATCACCAGAAGTAGCTTGTTTCCCCTCAGTCTGCCTTTACCATGCGTTCAAAGTATTGCTCCCCTTTTACAGCCCTGGAGACGAAATGAATGTCTTATGAATCCTTCACGTTGTGGTAGACAGTTTGTGAAACTTTTCTTGGAAAAGTAGTTTATTTTTCCACTGGACTGAGCGTGAGCTGCCAGCTGTCACACGAACAGGTAAAATGGATCGTTTGTGTTTCTGTTTGTCTGTAGTTTCGGTAAAGCTGGGGTTGTAAATCTTGTGTTGTGGATTCACTCAGTCTTGCAGCCCTGCGCGAGATGACCTAAGTGTCATGTCTCCATATTTGTCTGGTGCAGATGTATAAATTCATAGACCTGTATGCCATGTATGCCTTTTATCCCCCCGCTGAAAGCAAAGTAAAGAAGCTTAGCAGTGTGAAGGGGCTCGCATCTCTCTGAATCCTCCGCCGAACGCTAGCTTTGTTTGAACATTTGTTTTCACTTGTTGTTGAAGTGGGACTCTCGGTTTTTGTGTCCCTGCTCCACATGTGAGCGAATCTTTTTATTGTATAGTCATTTTCATCCCTGAGACACAGCTGCCTGCAGCTCCGGCTGTCGTGTTTCTGCTGCAGACTCCACACGTGATTAGTCATGTGAAGTGGCAAAAAGCACAACACTGTCAAGTCTGTGAGGGGGACCTAATGGAGTTGAAAATGGGATGTTTTGTCGTGATACAATCCATTTTGTTGCACCGCTGCATTCTTGCTTGCTCTCACTGTGCCCTCAAACAGAAAATTCTTCATCTTTTGCCAGGTATAAAAAGGGAAGGTTGTGTCTATGAAACAGGCAACAGAAAGACCTCTGAGAAGTTTTGGCTTGTTTTTGTCATAAATGCGAGTCTTTGGATTTGGTCCACTCCGTCGGCTGTGCACTCCTGAGCTCTTTTTAGCAGCACTCCTGAGCTCTTTTGAGCAGGCCTGTATACTGGCCTCAGCACAGTTCAGTGGAGAGTGGGGGTGCAAATCGTTTTCATTTTCCACTTTTAAGGCTAATCCACTGATTCCACTGTGGAAAATCAACTAAAATGCATGTCCAGCGTGAGGTCAATTTATTTGCAGTGTGCAGCTGTGCGTGCTGAACTGACCTGCTGTTCAGCCTCTCAGTTAGCCCCTCTGCAGCCGAGGGGTTCGGCTCGAAACCTTAATCAGCTGTATGACGCTGCAGCGGGGCAGAATGTGATAAAATGCCAACACCAGAGCAGATTAAATGAACAAGTTAATGAAGGTAATGAATGAGAGTGTTTCACACTAAAGAGTTTAATTAACCTCGCCTCCCTCAAGCCTCCCTTCCCTGTAACACCTTTGTCACCATATCGCAGACCTCCTTTGGGCTCACCGCCTGGGGCAATTTATCCAGTGCTCTTCTATGCCAGGGGCAATTAATTCAGCCTCCTTGCTCACCATCTTATCCTGTGTCTTTATCCTTTATCTTTTTGTTTGCCTCGCCTCCATAAGCACAATGCGTCTCTTGACCCAGTCTCCTTCTATGTCTCATCTACCTCCATCCCTCCCTCCCTCACCTTTCTCTTTGTGTCTCTGTTCACCTCAGATGCAGAAACACCTGCGCCCACACGCATAGCGAACACTTTCCCACCGTCAGCAGCTTAAATACGCACACATACCTACTTCTTAAACTCATACTCTTGTCAGATCAAAACAAGGACAAAGTGTTCATACATAAACATACAAAACACTCACCCATATTCATGAGGACCTCCGACATCGTTTTCTTTACTTTTCTCCTCTGCTGTTGTTCACTTCAGTCAAACAAACCCCTGCTCATTGTTCAAATATTGACTACGATCGCTCTCCACACTCTGACAACTTTAATACACCTCAGCTGTCTCTCCCTTTCCCATTTCCATCTCCGCTCTCCTCCCTTCAAGTTTCCTCCCTGACACCCACACACACACACACAATGCTGCCACACCAGGGCTACATCTTGTTAAAAAGAGTTAGTGAAGCTGAAAGACCAATCACATTAACACGGAGGAGTGTCAAAAAAAAAAAAGACTGCTGAGAATATGGTGGAAGGGTCAAATCAAACGGACGCTTCTCAGATTTTAATTGCAAATGCCTAATTGCTCCTATAATTATGAGCAACAAGACTCATCCCGTCGCGCTGATATTGAATGGATGATATTGCAATTATGCACTACTTTCGCTGCTGTATTTGACAGCAAGAAATATCTTCTTAGATTAGTGTCTAATCCCGCTGCGCAGGATCTCAGAAGGCTTTGAAGATATGCTGCTGAATGTCCTTGTCCACAGGCAGTGGCGTGGAAGGCCCCGCCCTGGTAAGCGGGCTGCAGCCATTTTATACTGGAGAGCCCTAATCAGTCATGGTTGAGGAGCAAGGATTTATCCAGCAGCTCATACTCGTGGGTGATTAGATGCTCAGATGAGCTGGGTTAGCGATTTGGCCAGGACCTGAGTGTTTCTGTTCCAGCTCTTCTTGCTGATAAATGTCACGAGAAGTTGGAGGAGCCAACCTTGAGTGTCGCTTTCATGGCGGGCCGGCTCTCGGCCACATTTAAAGACCGTGATTGCAGTTACCAACATGGTAACAGGGTAATTACTTCAGGTAAATTATTGAACTGCCCAAGGCAAAGGTAAAGCTTTATCTTCAGATATGGCAAGACTTTTGTGGGACATCTTAATCAAAATATGATCACCTCACTCTGATGCATACTAAATTGTATAAAGAGCTCGGAGCAAAGTCTGTTGTCGCAAGAGGGTTATATCTCTTGCCCTCAGGCTAGTCTCTTCAGACTTTTTTCAAGTATTTATATGACAAGTGAAGGAGTGTCTGGACAGAGAAGGCCATGTGAAGTCTCTGCCTATCTTTAGCACAGTCCTCTCTCTGTCTGCATAATGTCTCACTGCCCATGCTTAAGCACATTTTAGAGGCGTCGGGCATTATCTCTTGCTGGTCAGGGAGGTCTTTTCATGGCTTTGTGCGGCATGAAAGGCTGTCTGAGTCCGTAGGAGAGATCATTATCCGACAGGGACCGAGCAGAAGGGAATGAACGGAAGCTGAATTTGTGAAGCCGAGCCTGGGGGTTTGCTTTGAATCATACTCAACATCACAGCCTTTATATTAATCCATATTTAATTAGACTTTCCTGTTGTGCTCCCTCCCTGCTTGTTTACCTTCCCTGTGTTGTTTTATGGGAGGCTGTGTGAGGGGAAGGGTACGGGTAGAAGGTACTGACATGGGATTACTGTTAATTAGTACGAAGGGGAGGAAAGGTAGAGCCTAGTGAGGCCTCAAGGGAAATCGCCGTGTTTCAGTTTGCTCGTCGGATATTGTAATTCAGATTGCACCCATCAGCCGTAACAATAACCTGCCTTGAATCGCACAATGTGGGGAAATTTCAGTCATTTTGCTGTTTTTCTGTTTGCACATGCAGAGAAACATGAGTGAATGAGTGATGAGTAGCATTTTAGTTGCTAATGAGGGGGTGGCGTGGTGTGGATCAAGCGACTGATTTACATTCATCAGGTGCTTTTTGAAGCCTTTAGGGGAGACGATGTTGAGAGAACTCACCGCTCTGTTAACTTCCAATAAATGTCTTCCCCAGCTTGTCATTGGGAAACGTCTCAGGATGACTGACTCTTTATCAGATCCATTATTACAATGTGTCTGCTCAGTGTGTTCTGTTGTGGAGCAAAAGAGGCTCACAACCCCATTAAGCTGTATGTAAACATTTTTTCCTACCTTCATTTCTAAAATGAACATTTCCATCAGTGCGTTGCCTTTGGGAAGTATGGCGGGTGAAGGTCAGTTTAAATTTCAGCAGTAGTGATTAGATTCTTTATTAGTCTTTGCCACTGAATTCAGCTCCAAAGAGGAATGCTGCAAAGGAGCAGTGTTGGCCGGGTGTTGACTTAATGTCACCCATCCATTTTGCTTTCGCTCTGGTTGGCCTCGCAGGAGCCAGAAAATGGGAGCTCATTCATCACTGGGTTTCTCTGGCTCTGGGCTCCTACATGCATTTAGTCATAGCTCTCGTGACAGACACACACACACTTTGGAAAAACAGTGGGCTGCACTCACACAGCTTTGCTCTCTGAACCGTTCACGTGTGTGAATATAGTCAGACCCCCGAAGCTTTGTGATAGATTGATTGACAGCCGCTCGGCATCTGTATTCCATCTGCACAGCGTGACTGAATGATTTCTGAGCTCAGAATCCTCATACATTTTAAAGCAATCCTTCACCTTTTTTTCATGTTTAATCTCTTTTTTTTTTAAATATTTATTTATTTAATTTTTTTGCAGAAAGGAATCCCCATCGGACAATTTTGCAAGGACTTCAATGAGAAGACCAAAGAGCTGAAGGAGGGCATCCCTCTCCCCATCAAGATCCATGTGAAGGTGCTTCTCTCCAACACACCCTGACCCTTTTCACTTAACACCCATCCCTCCCACGATTGTGGTTAATTCCACTAGCTGCATAACATCATCGACGCACTTCCATTATTCATACTCTCCACTGAAGTAAGCCTTTCCATTTGCATTCATTAAAGAAGCAATACCCAGAGGAACTTGGAGTCAAGAGGCATTAAGCGCATGCAAGAGATGTGAATTACTCACAAATGGGGGGGTTGTGAGTTTGTAGTTTTTATTTTACACAGCCACACATTGTTTGACTTGTCAGACCTCCCCCACTGTAAGTATGTTTTTTTTTTTTTTTTTTTTTTAATCAAGAGTGCTCCTCTCAGCGGACTAAATGTGTGTTGTAATGAGAATTGTGATGTAAGGAGGGGTCACTTAATCCTTTAAAAGGCATGAATTTAGCCTGACATGTAATATCCAGCAACTGCTCTGCAGTCACATATGGGGCTCTTCGTTAGTGCCACCTGCTGGTGATTTGTAGCGTTGTGCTTGTTGTGTTCAGTGATCAATGTGTGCATGCAACATGTTTCAACCTCTGAGACCCATGTTTCTCAGCTGGATTTTGCTTTTGCCGTGCCAGTAGCTTTGATCAGATCTCTGTGCCTTTCATCTCACTTTAAAGGAACAGATTGGCTGTTTGTACAGTTCACCTTTTCACTTTCTTGTAGAGAGTCAGATGAGAAGATCAATGCCTCTCATGTCTTTCGGTTAAGTGAGGAGCTCGAGCCAGAAGGCAATTAGCTCAGCATAAAGTCTATAAGCACGGGGGCAATGACTCTGTCCAAAGTTATAAAAGTCCGACTGCCAGTGATTCCACAGGAGAAACTGTAAATCTGTGCAGCTCAGTTGTGGGCTGTGTGTGACAGCATTTTGACAATGACAAATCAGAAAAAATAAATAATTACTGAAGTTTCTGCCGCTTGAGTAAACTGCACACGGCGCTCTTTCAATTTGGAGGCACCGTGCATGTGTTGTGTTTTTCCACAGAAGATTGATAAAGTCGAAGAAAACAAAGCTGCTTTCTACATTTATTTATTCTTTTGTCGGGTTTCTTGTGCTCTGATACGGATGGAGCAGAGCTCACCATTCATCATGTTTCACAGTTGAGCATAAGCTGCAGAAATATCAGAAGTTAAGTTGCAGAAGGCCAGCAGATAAATAATATCAGCGGGTGATTCTTATTTTGACTTGTTACTGTACAAAGTTATTCTGTAACATATGAGATGGAGAAAATGCTTTTTTCGTTGTTTAAATTTGATTCAGCAGATATACAGACCGTGCTGCTGAGACTTTATGATCTCCATCTGTTTCCTGTCATGACATCACTACCCTAATGCTGCACTACACGGGCCATTAGACACCAGTGACATCTATGCGGAACAATGTTTTGTCTCTGTTATATTCATTTAATCTAAACAAACAGACATGACTCATAA
Organism: Odontesthes bonariensis; assembly: GCF_027942865.1. Lineage (NCBI taxonomy): Eukaryota > Metazoa > Chordata > Actinopteri > Atheriniformes > Atherinopsidae > Odontesthes > Odontesthes bonariensis. Next base: position 22,803,036 of record NC_134518.1, on the reverse strand, counting down.
CTTCTCATTCATGAGCCTCCTACAGCAGCGTTGGCAGCTGTTTCACACGTCTCTTGTCCTGATGATGGTCAAAGGGAAAATTTCATAGAAATCCACACAGTTGTTTGTAGACACATTTAAGCCTGGAGTAAGTATTATAGTCACCAAACAAACATTCATTTATTCATTTAACAGTCATTTATGTCGTTAGCTTTGGTAAAACAGTTAGCTTATATTTATTAGATTTAAGTGCTGAAACAATGGTGCAGCAACCACCTTGTGTCTTAACAACACTAACTTTGTGTGGAGGTACACTGAACAACATGTAGCAGTTGGGTTCATTCATATTTAATTTGGACAGAGCCAGAAGAGCTAATCGCCTTTCATATAACTCTTAGTAATGTATTACTCGGTATGATGAACTACTCCTTGAAGGACTATTCTGTTTTCTTTAAGTAGGCCCTAGCAAACTACATATAAGTAGTCAGTAGTAAGTAGTATTTAGGCGATCAACAGCAGGAAACGATGGGGCGCTACTTTGCTCGCAGTCACACGTATCTGCGAAGATTATTCAGCTGTGAAGTGAGAGACAAAGTACATAAATGTCTGACTCGAAAGTAACGGTGTAAAAATCAATATATGTGTAGCTTTTGCTCAAACCATTGCAAGGTTTTTTTAGTTTTGTTTTATATGGTGAAAATTTACTCTTCTGTTGCTCCCTGGTGAGTAGCTCTTAGCTTAACTCCAGCCATCAGAATTCCTCTTGGATCACTGCCTGCATACTTCACAAAACACCACATAAAGAAATAAATGAAAAATATCCCTTTAAGTATATTGAGGGGTCGTTTACGTCTCCAGTATCTTCTCAGCTCAGGATATGCTTCTTTTTTTTTATTTATTTTTTTTGGGACTGGGACTGATAATAACAGTTAGTCTAAAGTAAGCTTTCTCTTGGATGATGTATTTATTGCATCGGTGTGTCAGTCCTTGGTCAATAAAGGTCCACAGCCAGGCAGTGAGCATGAGTTAATAGAAAAGAGTCAGAAAAACTTAGCAAGACTGATGAGATTATTTTTGTTTTGGTCTCAAGGCGAGGATGGAAAGGGGGAGTAGATGTGCAGCAACTCCCAGATGAAAAATAAATAAATACAAACACAGCATGCTGATAGTGTTGTTTGCTTTAAAGTTAGATATGATTTTGTGAGTTTGTATGTTTTTCTGTTATCTTCAAAGCTGCCTGGTGCATTTTATAAGAGCAGTGGATCAAAAGACTGTGTGTAATATGGACAAGGCTGTTGGTGGTGATAAATCAACACAGGAGTACTGCCCAACTTTTCACTGTTTTGGTCGGCAGATTCGTGCCCTAAGTGTTGCATCCTGCCACACCAGGCAGCTGCTCAGTGAAGACACTCAGATGAAACCAGCTGGTCCCCAATTTCCCATCTTTTAGGGCATAAATTATAGATGGTGACCAAAGTCTTTGGAACTGGTCCAGTATTGAAAGAGAACACTATATCCAGCAAATGAAAAACGCCTGCAGTGTAATCAAAGGTCTGTATCAAGTTAAAAGGTTTGGTTTCTGTAGTTATTCTGCAGAGCTTACATGTCCTTGTGCCATGTCAACAACATGCCATTAGCTGTCAAAATGAACTTCTCCTCATCTGCAGCTTTGTTTTAGAAACAGCTTTTTTTTCTACCAGAAAATGTTCTTTGGCTTAACGTTTCCTTTCCTGTTTGACTGGCAGCAGCCACCATGCAAACATGATGGTCTGGAGGCACAACGGTGTGTGGAGACAGATGAGTTGGTACTGGAATTAGAGTTGGAGAGGTATTCACCTGCTGTGTTTGATCGAGCTTTGTTTGTGTGCAGGTAAACTCTAAACACAGGAGGTGGATGCCACAATGAGATCATCATAATGTAATGTTGATATCTCTGGCAGTGCATGACGCAGTCAGTAGTTTGGACATAAGCTGACTACCCCGGAGGTCCCTCTATGATCCATTTCCTCCAGATGCTAAGCCATCAAACTAAACTAGACGGATCCCCACATTCAGCTTCTGGAACAACTCACCTTCCTTGAGATTTCAGAGTCGGATTTTTCCATTAGCGTGACGTGTGCGTTTAAAAAAAAGTTTCCCTGGTCTGCAGGATAAGATTGAAATTGGAAATTAATTCCCCAAAAACTTTTAGGTACACTTCTTCAGGAAGACTTGTTATGGTCGTACTTCTTATCATTGATTTAATCATTTGGCCATGAAAATAAAGTATCTCTTATCTTTTCGCACTTTAGCAAATCGGTGTGCCTTGAATAATTTAATTCCAAGAAATGTCCCTAACTTTTAAAAACACGTTCCAAGCTATGTTTTGACTGTAGAGTTTGCTGCAAATGGGTTTAGAGTTTCAGCGAAAGTTGACTGTACAGGAGAACTTGCTGAGCTTATGTCCATGAATGAAGACCAAACCTTAATTTAACATTGAGGGATAGAAACTGCTTATACATTAAAACCATATATATATATATATATATATATATATATATTTTTTTTTTTAATCGTTGCCCAGCCCTAGTATATGTGCCCTAGTATCATGTGATTAATTAGTTTAAATTTTTAATCTAATTAATCACATGATTTCCCTGATTAATCACGATTAATCGTATTTGTACGCAAAATCCAAAAATGAATTCAAAAGTAGTGTATAGCTTTTAGCATTTAGTTTTATTTTAAATGTGCTGCCATATGAATGAAAGTGCCATAACATTTGTTGTGTAAACACACTTTTAACATCAGCATCTTTCTGTAGTTTTTATGTAGAAGCCTCGCTCCACTGTCTGTTTCCTTGAATGACTTGCTGCTATCAGTTGTGTGTTTTGCCTTTAAGTGATATTTTAGACTGGAACTACTACGCTGAGAAGACAATTCAACTTGGCAGTGTTTACAGGTGACTTTGGTTCTGTCGACTCCGCCGTCTGGAAGAACTTTAAAATGAAAATGGCCGAGTTAAAGTTCCGTACCTTTCTCCATGTTTGGTGGATCCGCCGATTACTTTCTTTTCCGGTTCCACAGCAGACAGCAACAGACTTTTACAATAATTAAATAAATAATAAAACCGGCGCTAATGCGCGATAAAATATTTATCGGCGTTAAATAATCAATGAGTTAATGCGATAGTAACGAGTTAATACGCCCAGCCCTAATATTTACCTATGTTTGGAGGTCACAGAAAGAGCACATTAACTACCATAGTGATTTAATTCAACTTGACTTCCAGATACTTTATAGCATAATCGAGTAGACAAGTGGAGCCCTGCGGGGAGTTGTTTTTCTTAATTTTGCTCCCAAGACATTTGTGTCAGGTCCTGTGGGATCCCAGTCCCAATATAATGGAACAAATGTGCTGATAAGATTTGATAAAGAAAGGCACACAACTATGTACAAATGTACAAAATTCAGTTTGCTGACACCCTGACATAATACTAACATAAAGCCACAATTAGACAACAATATAAGTTTGTTATTGTACTAAATCACATGCAGAAAAAGGAATTAATGAACAAAAAAAAATGGCTGAATGTAGATATAAGAAACACTGGTAGTAAAACAACTCCAAAAATACTTCTTTATTCTAATAAATGCACATCAAACTGAGAAAGAACGGTGTGTAAACAGCACGACTCCACAACATTAATAATTCTGTTCGCCAGCTGCCATTAAATAAAGCAGAAGAAGAAGAAATTGACAAACGCATAAATGGCTTATTGCTCAGGAGTTGGAGGGGTCATCTTTCAGCTGGAAGGTGGTTGGTTTCTATCCCCAACTTACAGTCCACACGTGAAACTGTTCTTGCGTGGGATACTGAAACTTAAACTGCACGCCCCCTGGTGTGTTCCCCACCAGCTGCTTTGGATAAAAGCATCTGATAAATGTAATGTAACTGAATGGGTGGAAACGGCCCCTTCACATTTGTTCCATCCAAAGTCTTTTCTGATGGACTCAGCCAGTTTTGCGTTCATACTTTAGATTCCTGTTTTAACGTCCAATAAACTTAATTTAACTAAACTAATTTAACTTAATTACAGTACAGTGGTTAAAGCTGGCTAAGAACCAGAGCCCTTTATTTCTGACATCCTTCTTGCAGCTAAGTTCAAACCATCCTTTCCCACAAGACTTGAGTCAGGTCCCAATGCCAGTGCAGTTGTGTACTACAAAACACTTTCCAATGTGTTTCTCATTCACACATACAGAGCTATTTATATATATGTATATTACAATATGCAGCTATTTATTGAACCACCGGCCAGACTAACTGCCAAGCCATTACATTTCACAAAAATACAAGCTTTAGAGTTTTAAAAAGAAACATTTAAAACATTGTTGACTTTTATAGCAGATATTAACATATTTGTGAGTGGAGGAAAAAAACGTTTTGATTTTTTTAAATTAGTTTACATTTAGGTCCAACATTTACATCAGTAAGTAGCAACAGTGATGTCAGTTTATGTGGAAAAAGGTGGTTTAGGCCTCACTGTGATATCATGTGATCATCAACTTAATGTTCCCTTAACCTAACCACAACAGGATGCGTGGACCTTTAGTGGTTCCATTAATGTAACTGTTTGATAAGTTCCCTGAAATCTAGGACTTCTGTACTGCCAGGAAATAGGAACTTTGACAATTTCCCACAACGGCCTGAATCGCATTAAGAGAATTACAGAGCTAATGAACACGTTTTCAGGCTTCACTGTGGGAATGAATCAGACTGGCCTCAGTATTTTTCACAAAGTTTGTTTTTCTTAGAAAATATTAAGCAGATGATGCTTTAAAATCCCAGGTGATTATTTAAGAACGCATCTCTTTTTTTTGAGGACCAAGAAAAAGATGAAAATCAATCTGCCGGATGAAAAAGTAAGGCTCTGAAGACTTGCTGTTCACACAGAGCAGCAAAAGCAGCTGTCTGTTGCAGTTCATCTTTTGGAGAAACAAATATTTACTCTTGTGACAGATTAGATGTTTGTCACGCTGATACACTGGAGGCACAGGCTAGGGTTAGCTGCATCAGCTGATAAAGTCTGAGGCTTTTGTCTTGTTAGCCAGCAAAGAAATGATGAATCCTCTCCGATTTACATTTCTCGTTCCAAACAGTGCAGTGAATATCAAAGAGTAAATCTGCTGTTGTTGTGTCTGTAAGCTGCTTACATGCTGTGAGAACAGATGGTTTTGATGTGGATGGGGAACAGTTGAGTCTGAATGAATGAAAGGATAATAATGACTAAAACAAACTTTTAATAGAATACTTCTGTAAAGGATGAGCATGAAATTGTCAGTGCTCCGCTCAGCGATCATGACTAAAATCTCTAAAAACTGGGCTACTGCAATGTTTGTTCCATGAAAACCTGTTGTGTTAACACACTTGGTGACAGTTTCCTATTGTCATTCCTCTCTTTCTCCTCAGCCTGACAGAACGTATGACCTGAAGATTGGCCAGCCGACTGTGTCTTACTTCCTCAAGCAAGCGGCGGGCATTGCGAAAGGCGCCGGCAAGACAGGTGGGGAGCGCTCGCTGCTGCAGTCGTGTTTCTGCTCCGACTTCCCTGTAACAGACTCACACTTGTCCACAGACTCAGTTTTGAGCTTTGTTGTGATATATGTTATATTCATTACACATGGGGGGGGTGCTGCAGCTGAGACAGGAAGTGACAAAAGTGGTGAGTGTTAAAGGAAAAGTATGGATTTCCAGCTTTTTGCCGCGGGCTATCACCAGCTTTGTTCCAGCTGCTGACTCCTAACACCACCTCTACATTCCCACACATATCCCGCTTCACTTTGTCTACTGCCAAACTTTTCCAAATACATTCTTTTTCTGTTTTATTCACGAAGGCCACGAGACAGCAGGAATGGTGTCGGTGAGAGCTGTGTATGAGATCGCACAGGTGAAGGCTCAGGATGAATGCTTCAAAATCAGGAACACACCCCTCGAGAATGTCGTTAAAAGCATCATCGGCTCGGCTCGTTCACTGGGCATCCAAATTGTCAACGAGTAAGTCCTAATTTTGTCCTTGATGCCCCACTGAATCAACCTGAGATACTAATTAATGGCAGCATGGAGGGTTGTTTCGGCCAAAGAGATTCAGGTTCGTGTCGTGCTGCTGTGCCTCCAAGCATCCACCAGAGATCGGTGGAGGTGATGTGAGGGACCACAGAAGCCGCAACAACACGAGCACATACAACAGTTGATCAAATGCAGATAAATAGATTAATTGAGCTGCAAAAACACAAGTTAAATTTCTCAGTTAAGCGTTGAAATGTTCCCATTGTCTGGATTAAATAAATGTTCTGAAACATAAACCCTGTGCAATGCAGCAGGACAACCTTGGAGAGAACTGAATGTTCCCGTTGAGGTCTCTCCTCCTTTATTTTTGACTGTACAGCAGGTCTGTTCATATTTGAATTGAATTAAGCCGGTTAAAAAGAGAGGAACTTTGAGTGATTTAGAGCAGAAACAGCCTGTTTCACTGTAAAAATTGTAGTCTTTGCAGATCCAGTGTTGAAACTTATTGAACAAACACTTGCAGCCATTGTGCACTATTTAATTTGCTTTTACTATGAATGCGCCACATCCTTCCAAAGCCCGTAATATGATCCATTAATTTTGTGAGTAATGCGATTTCGGCTGCTGAAACAATGAGGTTCTCCACTGGCATTAATAAGTTACTCTGCACATCTGTCATTCTGTGTGTTACACTTTAGTTTGTGGTGCAGCTTTATGCACTGTGGTTTGTAGGGTGCACGCACCACCTCTTTCCCCTTTTGAACTGGTGCTAAAACGTAAAAATTAGACAATGACGAGCAGCTAACACCTACAGTCTCCCTTTATGAATATCCTGGTTGATTTTATGGTTTAAGGTGCAAACTTTCAGTACATTAAAAGGTACATATAGGGCTAGATACACACAACTGTGTGTATGCACAAAGGCAGAAATGTAAATGCACAATCTTTTCACTAAAGTTATAAAGCCATGCGTACATATGTTGGCCTTTTGTGAGTCTCCGTGAAAACGAGAGCCAAACTGTTTTCCCTCCTCCATCTTAATCATGAATTGGTGCAGTAACTTCCATCATTAATGATTTGCATATGAATCCATTGCTCGCACCACAACTAAATACACAATGAAAGCAACAACAAAGAAGAAGCAGAATTTTACTGAATGGGAATTTGAAACACTCCATAAGTGGAGCAGAGAATATTGGATCTGTTTTATTTGGTGGTCTCAGATCTTTACTTATGACCAGAACAAAAACCGCTGTGTGAAAAAGTAACAGAGACAGCAGCTCTCTGTGCTCTGAACAAAAAAAGGACTCCGCAGAGGTAAAAAGGAAGTGGTCGGATTACAAATGAGAGACGAAAAAGCACATCAGCGCGCACACACACACACACACACACAAGCGGCAGACCCAGTTCCTCACACAGCTCCAGAAGAAGAGACGTATGGAACTTTAAAGTGCTGAATGTTTTATCATCTTGTGCCAGAAAATCAGAGTGACATCTGAATACTTTTTCTCTTCCAACACTGTCAGAGCTGCCATCCTAACGCACAGCTACACTTATTTATTGCACTCATGATTGAATAAGACTGTATCGTGTCACAGATAGGAACTGCTTTACAATTACGAAAAGACACAAACACATTATTGCTTTTACCACCTTACTCGCACGCAGGAGAATATTATGACATTGGAAATCCAAGAATCCACCTAAAGTGTCATTATGGTTATGTGATCTGATTCATTTCATACAGCTAGAAAAGATTAAACCTATACTCAGAGTCGAGGGAAAACCTCTTCTCCATCTGGAACCCAGTGTTGACGTATTTAGGTAGACTTAAAACTATGCCTACTTGATCTCACTGAGCTTTTCTCTCAGTTGTTCTCCTCAATGTAAAGCATTGTAAATAGTGTATTACTTTATTAACGGTACTCAGCTTTATGCCTCCATTTGTGGAGTGGGGGTTGAGTGTATCTGTTGGACATATAAATGAAAATATGTGAGCATTGTTCCAAGGATCTTCCTTTTGTTCTGTATTTGTTAATTGTCGGTGCTCAATAAAAAATACATAAAATGAAAATAAAAAAATAAGACTATCATAAAAACTATCATTAAGAAACCACATCAGAAAAATCTTCGGTCATACTGAGCAATCACAGAAAGTGTTTTATGTTAAGTTGTATCGCCTTTTTTCCCCATTTCCATCTTAATCATATCAGGATTAAATTGTTCTAAGAATGCTGATGTGTGAACATTCACATTCTTTTATTCTGTCATAAATACCAGTTTGTGTGCAGGAGAAGGCGTGCACGTGGGTGTGTGCACTGTTAATGCATCCGGCCCTAGTTACTGTGTATCCAAATAGGCTTGATTTTTGTTTTTTGATGCGTTTGTAGTCGTAAAACATCTTTATTAGCACTCCAGAAAACAGAGATAACTCATTTGTTGTCTGTTTTTTGAGGTGGAGCTCATTCAGAGGGTGCGGTCTGACTGATGTGCAGCAGGTGACATGCAGTGTCTGTTTTATTGGGAGCTTACTGCACAAACAGCCACAGCATGTACTTTGTACAGTAAATCTGTGGATACTGAAGTCAAGACACATAGACTCTGCAAAAATTGGAAGCTATAAGTTTGTAATCTTACATTTTAAGATACAGCAACACTAACCTGTTTGGTTTGCATCTAAGTAACATTTTTGTTTTCTTTCGTACAGTATTTCTGATATATATCATTTACGGTATGCTCAGTGTTTCACTTATTTTGCTATCGACTGTTTCAGAGTTGGTATTCAGGCACGCTCTGCCTCTGTCGCTTCTGCTTTTCCTTCAG